>NC_134356.1:622337209-622637209 GCF_048569485.1 Anomaloglossus baeobatrachus | reverse complement strand
AGAGAAAAAAATAACAAACCTTTACTCACCTTCTCCAGCCCTCCCGTCTCTGCCGCTGCTGTCACTTGCTTCCGACCGCCACTCATTATGCTCATTTAATATTCACTCCACTGCGGCCGGAAGCAGCAGCAGCAGCAGCGGGGAGTCGTCAGGGCTGGAGACTGAAGATCAGCACCATGGACAGCGATGCCAGGGACCAGGTGAGTTGAAAGTTCCCGTTCTCCATGTTTTATCACGGAGAACACACGTAGTGCCATAAACACGGCACACGGAGGGGAACACGCACCTTTGACACGTCCGTGAAACACATGTGTGATTTTCACGGACGTGTAGAGGGGGCCTTAAAGAGTAACTCCAGTACAAAAACCGAGACACATTGTAGGATTATGTGTCTGTTGTTTTTTTTTCCTTGTAACTGTAGATTTACTTATTCACCTTGGCTCACAAACACACGGATGGCTCAAAGTTCACTGAGAATAAATCAGTACTGAGCATGTGCGACCATTAGCTGTCTATTGGACAGTTAATGGTGCAATGGTCACACATGCTCAGTAACACTTCATTCCAGGAAGGACTTTGGGACTCCAGTTGTTTTGATCCATGATAGTCTAGTAGTGAGACCCCCAGTGATCAGACCTTTACCACCTTTTCTGGGCCTAGGTGATATTTGTTTGTTGTGTGACAATCCATTTTAAGGGCAGCAAACCACTTTAAAATTTATAGATGTTCTCCAACTAAGTTATATTTTAGTAACAAAACAAATATCCATATGGCAACCTGTCATGGGAAATTACGTAGATGGACTTTTGCCAAGCTGAGTCACTAATTCAAGAATACCAGTCCGATTGTGAAAGAGACTACCAAGTCATGTCTGACAACTTTGTTGTTAGGAAGACACTGACAACCATAGACATTTCATTGTTGTTAGGATGAACATCCCTCACAATCAGTTTGTGTCAGATTACTTTGGTCTCTGAACACAAAGGATACTGGACTCGGACCACGTTAAATGGGTTTTTCGTCCTCTTTAGAAAAAAATCATATCAGGCAGCTGGTTATTTGGTTAAAAGTAGAAAAGAAGCTATACTCGCCTCGAAATCTGCACCTGCTCCAGCACTGCGGCTCCAATGGTCTCCACTTTTCAGGAAGCAATGACATTACGAGTGACCACTAGTCACCAGACTGGGGCGACCACTGCTGGGTCAGAAGATTGGTGATTGGGTGATTCTTGTGGCTTCCCACTGTGAGTTTCTTAAAGAAGTGGGGAAACCCTTTAATTACAGTTGTCAGAAGCACAGTGCGTGTAGTTCGGAGTATAATACTGCACCTATAGCAATATATAGTGCTACTAGAAGGTGGCCCAATTCTAACGTATCGGGTAGTCTAGAATGTGTATGTAGGTTAGCAGAGTGAATAATAAGGTAATGAATGGACTGGATGGGTTAGGTGTAATTTAGTTTTCTTATAATGGTTTATTGGTTTTAAAATGACAAACAACAGAAGGAACAGTTTTAATAGATGAGTCTAATGTTTAATGATGTCCATGGCTTGGTCTTTAGCGCGCACGGTGTGGCGACAGTTGTCACTGTAATGACGTCATTTTGGAGCAAGACAGACAGACAGAATAAGGCAATTATATACATATATATATATACTGTCCCTCTTTATGCCTCTCAGATTTATGCCATTTTATAGATTATCCACTTGACACTTTTATGTGGGGCTATGGGGATAGTGGGAAACTGATGCCCTTAAACTGACGTTCAGACTAGGGGTGCCCTGTGCTATCCCTATTCTCAGAGACACCCCTAATGGTGGGGATGTCTGAGTCTACTTCCTGGCCCTGCTCCTGTCCAGCCCTGTTCCTATACGCTCTCTCCTTCACCTGGGGGGAAGGCCGGAACAGGATTGTGATTTACCACATAGAAATAGACAAACCGGGGAAACCAAAAATCTGTCACACAGCAGGCACACACAGAGGTATAAGACAATAAGAGATTAGGAGGAAAACAAGAGCAGGGTGGAAACAACAAGATGACGAGTAATTCCACAACAACACCAAGCATAAAACCACACTTTCATCATCAAATATGGGACACCACAGCACACAGACCAACACAGCAGAAACTACAGTCAGCATGGGAAGAAGATCTCCTCCAACCGAAGTATGAGTGGAGCAGTTGTAATAGGCTTCCTTACATCATGTGATCCCAGAAGCCTAAAAAGCAGACAGGCAGAGGTTAACTCTTGCTAGTGTGGCACCCTGGCCTAGCCAGGTCGTCACAAATAACATACAAACACCCCCCACCCCCACTAGACAGGGACACCAGCCAAACAAAAACCCTTGTTGCCTCCCTCCAGGGTCTGATGTCCACACCAGGTGGGGCGGAGCTAAGCGGTTGGCCCCACCCACTGAGGAGTTCACAGGCCTGGAGGCGGGAAAAGTGACAGATAGAAGTTGGAGTTTGAAGTGAGAGGAGCAAGCACTTGGGTGTCTGGGTTTGTGGCCCAGGCACTGACAGCAAGGTTGGCAGATGGTGGTGGCCGTCTGCAGGAGTGGTGGAGCAACGCGGAACCGTAGGACCGGGAACGGGCGACGGCCCGCCGGTACCGACCGGGGAGCGGAGTGAAGGCAGCACACACAGGCAGGGCCATCGGACCCCGACCAGGCTTGGAGCCGCCGACAATAGTCAGATCCGAATGTGACTGGAACCCCAGGGGTTTCACAACAGCAAAAGTCCCGATTGAAGGCAACAGCCCACACCGTGAGGGTATACAGCTACCGCCTAAGGCTAGAGACCCAAGGGCCAGCGTCTGCGGGCAAACGGGCTCCTCCGGTACCCATACACCGGGGAGCGGACTACCGATGGGAATCCATAGTAGTCAGGAAGAGAACATTAAGGTGCAGGGAAAGACAGCCGCCATCACCTGTCTGGGGAGAAGCACTGCAGCCGGCTGCGGGACCCGTTCATCCAGCTGTTTGGTTTACCGAGGACTTTGTACCTTTCTTGCTGAGTGAGTACACCCATGCCATCCGGCACCGCGCCGCGCTGTCCCTCCAACCCTGCACCTCACCGACCCTGCCTCCCCCCCACAACATCACCGGGCCCCGGGACCAGCGACCCCTACCCACGGAGGGGGAAAACAACATCCCAGCTGCTCCTTACCATCGCTCCCGGGATCCCCGTCATCAGCAGCGGTGGTGCCTATCTTCACCACGACCCGTGGGTGGCGTCACGGACTAAATCCCCCAAACCAACCACCCCTTTCACTCACGGGCGAGGAGCGCCGCTCGAGTCCCCAGATCCGGCCCACCGCTCGAGCCACCGAGCAGCAGCAGCAGCCGCAGCAGCGCCGGACCCGAGTGTTAGCGAGAGCGCAGCAGCGACGGCGTCCTCCCCGCCCGCGACACTAGCCTGTCTATGAGCACACAGCTGGTCGACACCCAAGTCTACCTGTGTAGACCAGAAACGCCAGAGTAACCATTGCGCGGATGGCAGAATCCACAATGTGGACAGCGTCTGATGCCGCCATGACAGTCAGTGAATTTTGAGTAAAACTCCGTGTGACAGGCGCATTGTGATACTATAAGAGACATCATACATAACACTGGGGAACAATTTGAAATTTCTGTTGAGTTAGGTTTTTGAGCTGATTTATACTAAAATTGGCTGATTCCAAAAATGTAGTCAGTTTTTTTCTATCACGTCAAGTTTTTCCTCCTCAACTTACCTGCCATAGAAGCACAATTGCACCGATTTCTGTAATAAGACTTGTTATCTGAGTACAATGCGACTCATATAGAGCTACGTGGCAACTTGTAAGAGTAGTCACAACTGAGACCGTGTGGTGAGAGGTGTGTGCAGCTCCCAATACGTCATAATTATCAATATCTTTACACAAAAAATGTATCATAGTAGGAATAAATAGGATTTGTGATAGCTTTTCTCTTTACATTGGGCGCTTAGTTGTAATTTATATATCTTTTATGATTTTTTTCTTTGTTAGTTTTTGTGAGGCAAATCCCGGGATATGAAGATGAATTATGACTTCCAGTCATAATCGCTCATCACTCCCTGGCAGTGCCCCCTCCCTTCTTGTCCTCAATGTCCAGCATCCGTGAAGGTGTCACATCCCACTTACACCTCCAACAGCCATCTCCTGTGATATGGAAATGAGATGATGTGGGAACAATGGACACAGGATGACTCCCTGCCGTGACTCTGTAGTAGGGGCTGCTATCTAATTAGCAAGGCTATGGAAGTATCCAGACAGAACGACTCCAGTAAAAAATGGTTCATATCTCGCAAGCCATATTTCCGATAAATATGGCAACCATAAAAATGGTGTCTCCGCATGCGGACGATGCTGGCACACCCTTTTTTATGGGAGCGGGAGCTTGGGAAATACCCCAGGCGTGATATCAGCCAATGTGGAACTAGTAGACAAGTCACGAGTCCTCTCATTCTGTAGCTAAATTCATAGCTGTCACAATGAGAGCGTTGGCGTCCGCCTACGACGCTCCCAGGCCAAGTTATGGCCATATTCCATGTTGTGGATTTTGTCCATAACTCCAGCCAGGGGTGGAGCAGTGCTCCCTCTGAGGTCACTAAGGTAGGAGGGGACCTGGATTTGCCCAGGTTGATAACCCTACTTCGGCCATTTTCCAGTGTTCTTTCGCTGGGGGTCACGTGTAGGAAACATCTGTGGGAGTTCCTGGAAACCTGGTCTACAGCGCCCCCCTGTGGCCAGACGCACAAGGTAACTGATTGAATTGCATACCTGTTTGTAAACCATGCTTTATCTGTAACTGTACTCTGACATATGTATATTCTGTAGATTCCCTATTGTATATATTGTAGTTTCTAGTGTGCTTTAGGCTGATTAAATTATATAATTAATCTTGGGCTGTTCTGTTATCTCGATCTTGAATCCCACGTCTGTGTGTTCGGCTAATAGTTACCGTGAAGCGGTTGGTGGCAGCGAGTTGTGCCAAGGATTATTGTGGGGAGGCCAGTGAGATTCGGGGAGGTTTTATATATTCCGCCCGCGGAGGTCGGGGGAATATATACCCTACTCTCACTGGGGACCCTTCAATAATCGGCATAAGTAGTATAGCGGCCTCCTTGCTTATTGTCGGGCAATTCCATAATTGGCCTGACTATAAGAGGGGCGCTAGAGAGCGCGTCACGTGCTCTGTCTGTCGGTCGGGAGGTATAAAGGAGGGGTGACCCCCACTTGTTACCCCCCGATTGTGACGTACTGGTAGCCAGCGCGGGGGATTTCTGAGTGACCCCCCCGGTGGTTTGTGACATATTGGTGGCATAGCGGTGGGATCGAGATAATAGTGTGTGTGAGTGTGAGACCCATACTCCCAGACACTAAAGACTGCCTGCAGCAGCTGTGGCTGCTGGGGTCTTCAGACTAGCTCAACACTAGAGTGTCAGAGTGTAGATACTGTAAGGTGTGTGGAGGCATCAGGTGTCAGTTCTGTGTCAGTGACCAAAAGTCTGCAAGAATGGCTGATGGCACCAGGAGCAGAGCTAGGCAACTGGCCAATGCTAAAGCAGGAGCCGAAGAGAGGGAGGACGGTGCTGTGGACAGTAATGAGGAGGTTGCCCACGAGTCCTCCAGGAGCTCGACGCCAGAAAACAGCTCTGCAGAGGACATTGCACAACCTGGCACTGCTGGACAAGATGAGGAGCAGCTCACCCAAGGGTCCTCAACGAGCCAGATGCCAGCCCTCCGCTCTGCAATGGACAGTGAATCACCAGGCTCCGCAGCGGGCCGCAGATCACCACGTGCCATTCCACCGAGCCTGGGAGGCTCGGATAGCCTTCTTCAAATGGCTATGGCCCTTCTCCAGGCTGGAGACCGGGAGGGCTACAGGGAACTCATGGCAGAGCGCAGGGCAGCGTGTGAGGCTGCGGAGCGGCAGGCAGAGCGGCAGGCAGCGCGTGAAGAGCGCCAGGCAGAGCGTGAGGCTGCGGAGCGACGGCAACAGGCAGACCGGGACCACCAGCTGCAGCTAGCTCAGCTCCGGCCCTCATCAGCCACACGTGACCTTCAAGACACCAAACTTCCAAAGGTCCGTGTTGAGGACTTCCCAGTGCTGGAGAAGGATGGAGACTTGGACTCTTTCTTGACTGCTTTTGAACGGACTTGCTTGCAGCACCATCTGGACAAGGACCAGTGGGCCAAATACCTGACCCCCCGTTTAAGGGGTAAGGCCCTGGAAATCCTTGGGGACTTGCCTGCTGAGGCAGATCAGGGCTACGACACCATCAAGCGGGCCCTGATCCAACAGTACAACCTCACTCCAGAGTCCTACCGCAAGAAGTTCCGGAGCCTACAGAAGGGACCAAAGGACTCCTGGGCTGACCACAGGCGGGCACTTGCCCGAGCTGCCGACCACTGGACCCAAGGCCTGCAGCTTTCCACCGGACCGGAGATCCTGGACTTGTTCATCACGGAGCAACTCTTGTGGAACTGCCCTGAGGATCTCCGCCAGTTCATCCGAGACCAGAAGCCAAAGGGGTCCACGGCTACAGCTGCCCTGGCCGATGACTACACCAACAATCGGGCTCCTGAGGCCAGGAGAGCAGCCACCAGCAGCACCTGGAGAGGGGGTAAGATGAATTCTGCGACTGCCCCACCTGCCCCTAGACTGCAGGGGGTGTCCCCCTCAACTCCCCTCTCCAGGCCCGTGGCAGAGCCAAGACGGTGCCACCAGTGCAACCTACCTGGACACTTCAAGGCCATGTGCCCTCAGCGTCCCAAGGCCCCGGCTCCGTCCCCGTCCCAAGGGCCGCCCAAGGTGTATTGTGTGGGTGGGGGTGGTGGTAGGTCCCTGGACAGCTTCCAACCTGTCACCGTCGGCCGGTCTGTGACCATAGGACTGCGAGACAGCGCCTCGGAGGTGACTCTGGTGCGGCCTGAGATGGTGTCCCCCCAAGACTTGATCCCTGGAAAAACCCTCGCTGTCTCCGGGATTGGAGGCATTGACCCGGCGCTGCCTGTTGCTGACATTTATGTGGACTGGGGCGCAGGGCGAGGGGTGAGGGAGGTGGGGGTAACTGATCGGATCCCTGCAAACGTGCTACTTGGGACAGATTTGGGGCAGATAACCTCCCAGTTTGGGCCCCCCCCAATGGCTGAACCTTCAGCCCGTACTGACATGACTCCTAACAATGTTAATGTGTTATCTATGAATGATGTAAGGGAGGAGGGAGTGAACTCTGATATTTCTGCTTGCATAGACACCATAGACACACACTCAGCTGCAGCTGTGACAGGGGAGGGGGTCAGAGAAAGGTGTGACAATGCCTCTACAAGTAACCAGCCAGTGAGCTGGGATCTGTTGCCCTCTGCAGGGATAAGCAGAGAGCAGGGTGCTGCAGGGGGAGGACCAGTGTGTGGGGTGGGGGCTACCACAGCAAATGTGGGGTCCCCAGAGATTTCACAGCGGGGTTCTGTTGCTGCAGGAGGGGAACAGGCAGGTGAGATTGGGGCCGGTCCAGGAGCGGAAGTGCTCCCAGGTAAGATCTCGGTGCATGGTTCCCCCACAACCGGGGTGTCAGGAAGCCAGGTAGGTCTGCCTGAACCGGCGACTTGGTCAGGAACGGAGGAGGAGCAGGCACGACCCACGGTCGCAGCGGCTGTGGCCGCTGTCACCCGCAGTGGAAGTGCTGGAAGCCAAGGGGCCTCCCGGAGGTCCGATAGCTCTTCCCCTTCTGACCAAGTGGCAGCCGAGTCAGGTGGAGGCCAGGACACAGGTCCCGGGGTACTGACCGAAGATGTGACAGTCTCGTCGATTCTGGCCACATCTAGTCAGGGGTTTCAGGCAGCGTTAGAAGCTGACGACAGCCTGAAAGCTCTTAAGGAGCAGGCGGCACAGCCTCCCTCGGACTCGGACCCGGAGCGAGTGGTCTGGGACCAAGGACGGCTGTACCGGGCCACGGTCCAGCAGGGTTCACCGGAGGCGTGGCCCAGGGACCGACAGTTGGTGGTACCCTATCCGTTCCGGACGGAGTTGTTGCGGATCGCACATGAGATTACGATGGCCGGATTCCTAGGGATCGCTAAGACCAAGGCCAGGTTAAACCAGCATTTCTACTGGCCAAAAATGGGGGCCGATGTGGCTGCCTACTGCCGTTCGTGTGAAACCTGTCAGAGAGTGGGGAAGGCGGGGCCACGCCCCAAAGCCCCACTGGTATCTCTGCCCATCATCGATGAGCCTTTCAGGAGGGTGGCTGTGGATCTGGTCGGCCCGCTGGCCATCCCCAGCAGCTCCGGGAAACGCTTCATACTGACGGTAGTGGACTATGCCACCCGGTACCCAGAAGCAGTGGCCTTGTCGTCCATTCGGGCTGACAAGGTGGCCACCGCATTGCTGGAGATTTTCTCCCGAGTGGGTTTTCCCCAGGAAATGCTCACTGACCGGGGGACCCAATTCATGTCCCAGCTGATGGAGGCCCTCTGTAAGCAAGTCCAGGTGCGACATCTGGTGGCCAGCCCGTACCATCCACAGACTAATGGCCTGTGCGAGCGGTTCAATGGCACCTTAAAGCAGATGCTTAAGATGTTGGTCGACTCCCATGGGCGTGACTGGGAGCGGTATCTCCCACACCTGTTATTTGCTTACCGGGAGGTTCCACAGGCCTCAACAGGATTCTCACCGTTTGAGCTCCTGTACGGGCGACGTGTGCGGGGCCCCCTGGCTCTGGTGAAAGAGGCTTGGGAAGGGGATTTGGCCACCCCTGGAGTGTCGGTTATCGAGTATGTCATGCGCTTCCGGGACAAAATGCAGGCCTTGACGCAACTGGTACACGACAATATGGCTCAAGCCCAGGCCGATCAGAAGCGTTGGTACGACCAGAACGCTTGTGAGAGGACCTACCAAGTGGGTCAAAAGGTGTGGGTACTGGTCCCCGTACCACAGGACAAGCTTCAGGCAGCCTGGGAAGGCCCATACCTCGTGTACCAGCAGCTCAACCCTGTAACGTACCTGGTCACCCTGGACCCTGCCCGTGGAAGGCGGAAGCCCTTCCATGTGAACATGATGAAGGCACATCATGAGCGGGAGGCATGTGCGCTCCCCGTGTGCAACCTGCCCGAGGAGGGAGAAGCGGAAACCCTCTTGGATATGCTAGCCCAGGTTAGGGCAGGCGGATCCATTGAGGATGTGGAGGTTGGCCACCAGCTCTTGGAGGACCAACGGTCCCAGCTGTGGGCCACCCTACACCCCTTCCGGGGGTTGTTTACCAACCAGCCCGGAAGGACTGACTTGGCTGTCCATCACGTGGACACTGGGGATCATCCCCCGATCCGGCGTTCAGCATATCGGGTCTCCCTGGAGGTGCAGCAACACATGCGCCAGGAGATTGACGAGATGCTGAAGCTGGGGGTGATCCAGGCATCCAACAGCGCTTGGGCCTCGCCTGTAGTCCTCGTCCCTAAGAAGGACCGAACCACTCGGTTCTGCGTGGACTACAGGGGGCTCAATGCTGTCACGGTCGCCGATGCGTACCCAATGCCACGCATCGATGACCTGCTCGATCAGTTGGCCGGGGCTCAGTACCTGACCATCATGGACCTGAGCCGGGGATATTGGCAGATCCCCCTGACTCGCAAGGCCAGGGAACGCTCTGCCTTTATTACCCCATTTGGACTATACGAGTCCACGGTGATGCCATTCGGGATGAGGAATGCCCCTGCCACTTTCCAGCGGATGGTCAACACCCTGCTCAAGGGACTTGAAGGGTACGCGGCCGCGTACCTGGATGACATTGCCGTCTTCAGTCCCACCTGGGAAGATCACCTAGAGCATCTAGCACAGGTGCTCAGGCGGATCCACCGGGCAGGTTTGACCATCAAGCCGGGAAAGTGTCAGCTGGCCATGAGCGAGGTCCAGTACCTCGGTCACCGGGTAGGCGGGAGAACACTGAAGCCCGAGCCTGAGAAAGTGGAGGCCATCGCATCCTGGCCCACCCCCAGGACCAAGAAGCAGGTGATGTCCTTCTTAGGGACCGCCGGGTACTATAGGAGGTTTGTTCCACGCTATAGTAGCCTGGCAAAGCCCTTGACGGACCTCACCAAGAAGAAGCTGCCCTCTGCAGTCGATTGGACAATGGACTGCGAGACAGCCTTCCAGGCCCTAAAGGACGCCCTGTCCAGCCCACCCGTGCTACAGGCAGCCGACTTCACGCGGCCGTTTGTAGTACAGACCGACGCCAGTGACTTCGGCCTCGGTGCGGTGCTCAGCCAGGTGGACTCTGCGAGCCAAGAGCACCCAGTCTTGTACCTGAGCAGGAAGCTGTTACCAAGGGAAGTGGCCTATTCCACGATGGAGAAGGAGTGCCTGGCCATAGTGTGGGCCCTGCAGCGTCTGCAACCCTATCTATACGGGCGCCACTTCATCGTGGAGACGGACCACAATCCCCTCAGCTGGTTGCACACCGTCTCTGGGACGAATGGGCGATTGTTGCGATGGAGCCTTGCGCTCCAGCAATACAACTTCACCATTCGCCACAAAAGGGGCCGTGACCACGGTAACGCAGACGGGCTGTCCCGACAAGGAGAGGTCGCGGACGGGCGCACGGGGGAACACCGGAGTGTGCTGCCCCCTAGCGCCCTCAAAAGGGGGGAGGTGTGAGGCAAATCCCGGGATATGAAGATGAATTATGACTTCCAGTCATAATCGCTCATCACTCCCTGGCAGTGCCCCCTCCCTTCTTGTCCTCAATGTCCAGCATCCGTGAAGGTGTCACATCCCACTTACACCTCCAACAGCCATCTCCTGTGATATGGAAATGAGATGATGTGGGAACAATGGACACAGGATGACTCCCTGCCGTGACCCTGTAGTAGGGGCTGCTATCTAATTAGCAAGGCTATGGAAGTATCCAGACAGAACGACTCCAGTAAAAAATGGTTCATATCTCGCAAGCCATATTTCCGATAAATATGGCAACCATAAAAATGGTGTCTCCGCATGCGGACGATGCTGGCACACCCTTTTTTATGGGAGCGGGAGCTTGGGAAATACCCCAGGCGTGATATCAGCCAATGTGGAACTAGTAGACAAGTCACGAGTCCTCTCATTCTGTAGCTAAATTCATAGCTGTCACAATGAGAGCGTTGGCGTCCGCCTACGACGCTCCCAGGCCAAGTTATGGCCATATTCCATGTTGTGGAGTTTGTCCATAACTCCAGCCAGGGGTGGAGCAGTGCTCCCTCTGAGGTCACTAAGGTAGGAGGGGACCTGGATTTGCCCAGGTTGATAACCCTACTTCGGCCATTTTCCAGTGTTCTTTCGCTGGGGGTCACGTGTAGGAAACATCTGTGGGAGTTCCTGGAAACCTGGTCTACAGCGCCCCCCTGTGGCCAGACGCACAAGGTAACTGATTGAATTGCATACCTGTTTGTAAACCATGCTTTATCTGTAACTGTACTCTGACATATGTATATTCTGTAGATTCCCTATTGTATATATTGTAGTTTCTAGTGTGCCTTAGGCTGATTAAATTATATAATTAATCTTGGGCTGTTCTGTTATCTCGATCTTGAATCCCACGTCTGTGTGTTCGGCTAATAGTTACCGTGAAGCGGTTGGTGGCAGCGAGTTGTGCCAAGGATTATTGTGGGGAGGCCAGTGAGATTCGGGGAGGTTTTATATATTCCGCCCGCGGAGGTCGGGGGAATATATACCCTACTCTCACTGGGGACCCTTCAATAATCGGCATAAGTAGTATAGCGGCCTCCTTGCTTATTGTCGGGCAATTCCATAATTGGCCTGACTATAAGAGGGGCGCTAGAGAGCGCGTCACGTGCTCTGTCTGTCGGTCGGGAGGTATAAAGGAGGGGTGACCCCCACTTGTTACCCCCCGATTGTGACGTACTGGTAGCCAGCGCGGGGGATTTCTGAGTGACCCCCCCGGTGGTTCGTGACAGTTTTCAAAGCTTGTAACTTTCCATCTCAGTGTTTTATTTACTTATGTACATATTTCCTTTGTTTCGGATCATGTCTGCTCCTTCTTCCTCTCGTCGTAAATGCCTAAACAACCCTGACTCCTTCTGCTATATTTGTAGTGTTTTCACCATTCCAGTTCAAAGGGCAAAACTTCAGTGCATTTGTCAAACAAGCACATTTTGCATATTTTAACGTAAAACTCGGTGATCAAGATAAGCCATGGGCCCCTCACATAGTGTGCAAGCAGTGTGTCGAGAGTTTACGGATGTGGACCAAAGGAACACGTGAAAAGTTGGCATTTGGTATCCCCATGGTGTGGAGAGAGCAAAAAAGTAATTCCACAGACTGTTACTTCTGTTTAGTGAAAACATCAGGATTTAACAGGAAAACTAAAAGTAAAATAGAATATCCAAATCTACCGTCAGCTATCAGACCAATGCCTCATTCAGCTGAAATTCCAGTGCCAGTTTTCGAACAGCTACCATCTCTAGAAGTTCTGAGTGATGTTGACGAACACAGCAATGATGCAGAATTTGAAATTCACAAGGATTCCGTTCGTAAGGGATTTGATCACGAGTTAAATGATTTAGCACGTGAATTGGGTTTATCAAAAAAAGCTTCAGAATTACTAGCATCAAGGCTGAATGAGAAACAGTTACTTGAACAAGGAGCGAAGGTATCATACTTTCGTACTAGAGAAAGTACATTTTTGCAGTACTTTTGGTGTGACAGCGGTTTTGTGTTTTGCCATAATATTCCTGGTTTACTACAAGAATTAGGGCTTTCAATGTCCAATCCAAATGAATGGCGACTGTTTATTGATAGCTCAAAGCGGAGTCTTAAGTCTTCTACACAATGGCAATTTATTTGGTGCAGTCCCTATTGGGCATTCTGTCTCTCTTCGTGAAGAACATGGAGATGTAAAGAGAGTTATTGAGTTATTGAAATATGACACACACAATTGGATCATCTGTGTTGACCTTAAAATGGTTTGCTTCCTTCTTGGTCAGCAACGTGGGTACACAAAGTATCCCTGCTTTCTCTGTATGTGGGATAGCAGAGCTCGAGAAAAGCATTGGGTTGAGTCGAATTGGCCTCCAAGATCTGGTCTTAAACCTGGAGATCCTAACATTCTACATCAGCCACTTGTTGACAGGAAGAATATACTATTCCCACCTCTGCACATAAAACTAGGTCTCACGAAGCAATTTGTAAAAGCATTGCCAACTGACGGCGACTGTTTTAAGTACATCATGTTGGCACTTCCTGGACTGTCCATTGAAAAAATCAAGGCTGGTGTGTTTGATGGTCCACAAATTCGACAGCTCATGAAAGATGAACATTTCACCGGGACTATGTCAGATCTTGAGAAGAATGCTTGGTTATCATTCAAAGACGTCGTCAAGAACTTTCTTGGAAATACACGTGCAAGTAATTACAAAGAAATTGTTCAGAAACTATTGGAGAGCTACAAAGAGCTTGGTTGCAACATGAGTATTAAACTACATTTTCTCCATTGCCATCTTGCCAACTTTCCGGAAAATCTTGGTGCTGTTAGCGATGAGCAAGGTGAATGATTTCACCAAGATTTGAAGGTTATGGAAGACCGTTACCAGGGTAGATGGGATGTACATATGATGGCTGACTATTGCTGGAGCATCAAACGTGATTGTCCTCAAGTTAATCACTCCAGAAAAAGCTATAAATGTACATTTTTACCTTAAATACTTGCATATATATATATATATATATATATATATATATATATATATATATATATATCCTTTGTAAAAAACATGATAGTGTTAAAAAACATATTTGTCATGCCTATTTCTTATATATTTCATTTTTTGTTCATATTTGTACTATTTAAAAAAAAAAAAAACAAAAAAACACTTTTTAGGTACAGTAGTTTACATATTTTTGAGAAGACAAAAATCCTTTAGTTCAAAAACTTGACGTGATAGAGAAAAACTGAGATCATTTCTGTATTCAGCATCCAAAAATTAATTAAGAACAGTTGTCTGATCTAACTCCTAAAAAATTGCGTTCCCCACTGAATTCAAAGTCTATAAGGCTGCTTTCACACCTCCGGTTTCTGCAATGCGGCACACTCCGGCACTTTGCATGAAAATCGCAACCGTTTTTTTTTCCTGCCGGTTGCGATTTTCCTGCATAGACTTTAATTAGTGCCGCATTGTGCCGCATGGCCTTGCGTTCCATCCGGTTTTTGCCGCATGCGGCAGATTTAGCCGATGCGGCGGCCGGATGGAACGTTGCCTGGCACGTTTTTTCGTGCGGCAAAAAAAAAACCGCATCGCGCCGCATTCGGCCGATGCGGCGCATTTTTCAATGCATGCCTATGGCGGCCGGATGCGGCGCGATGCGGCAATAACCGCATCCGGCCGCCGCATGCGGTTTTTGCCACTGCGCATGCTCTGTAGCATGCCGCAAGCGGCAAAAACCGGACTGGCCGCAAAGGAAAAACTTATGCAAAGGATGCGGTGTTTTCACCGCATCCGTTGCATAGCTTGCACAGCCGGATTGAGCCGCAGAGCTCAAGCCGGATGTGTGAAAGCAGCCTAAATTAATGAGGAACACAAACATGAAATTTTAGGAAGAAAACAGGTTAATAAAGCCCAAACTAAACCCCTCGATATAACATATATGATGACATTACACGGTAATCTTGCTCCAGGTTTCTGCTGTCAGTCATCCCCAGTGACTCACGAGATTGCAGCATCATCCAGACACGATCAGCATATAAAATACAGCATAATAATCTACATAAACCACACTAATGGAGTCATATAACACAGTAATGTACAGGAGGAGCTGGGAATTATCTCTCCAGTGTGACATACTGCAAATGATTATGGATATCTCTTCCTCTGAATAAGAGTCCTCTCCCGGAGAATCATTGCTCACCCTAATTCAGAGTAATCTGGATTTCCATGTAGGATTAGCGCTGTACAGCTTTGGTCATGGTTACAGTTTTATGGGATGTTGTAGGATTAGTATTAAAGGATCATAATATCTATTAAATTTATTGAGTTAGTTATAAGGGCAATTAGATATCCGGCTCGTATATGTGGTAAATGTACGTTTATAGTTTATTGTAGGTTATAGCAGATTAATAGTGTCACGAATCAGCCACTCATAAGGACGCAGCTCGAGATGTGAAGGCCGATTGCTTGATCAGGGCCTTCCTTTCAAGTTTTCCTGGGAACCCTGGGGATCTTGTGGCCCCCGAAGAAGAGGGGGTACTGTCACATATCAGCCACTCACTGTGTCATAAGGACGCTGTGAGTGACAGATCAGCCGCCAAATAGATGGCAGTGGCGTGTTGGGTTGTTAAGATTCTGAATGACAGCAAAAACGCCCAATGTGGGACTGGAGCGGGCTGGGCTTTCCCATGCAGGATTGCCTTGCAGCCTTATCACGGGCTTGGGGTGCTGGGCTTCCTCCAGATGTCACCCTTTAGGGTGATTACCTGGCTATTTAGCAGGCTGTTACTGGTCACATTACTGCCAGTTGTAGCTTTAAGCTCGGTGGTGTTGCGTGCCTTGTTTCTGGTTTCTGTGCTCAGTCTCTGATGAGTTGTTGCCCGACCTTTGACCTGTCGTGTGACCACTTGTTTGCCTAGCCCCTTTGTCTTTATCTGCTACCGTCCTGGAATTCTGACCTCAGACTGTGACCTGACTACACCTTCATCTTACCCCTTTGGTTATTACGGCGCCCACCGGTTATCTAGACCCGGACCTCTTGACTACCTAACCTTATGGCTAGCCCATGAGTAGTGGTGTCACAAATAGCAAATTTTCTCATCAGTTTATTGTCATTATTCTGGGATAGGATGTGGCTCTGCAGGGTTATATGACATTTTGTAATTATATATGATTTAATATCGAATCTCTACTCCATTGTGTTTGATGGACCACTCCATCTCCAGCTCTGCTGTATCATAAACCTCTACAACTCCAGCTCTGTTGTGCGGTAGAGCACTCCATCTCCAGCACTGCATAATCATAGTCTCATAGACCTCTACATCTCCAGCTTTGATGTGTGGTAGACTTCTTCAGTGCTGCCATGTGGTAGCGCACTCCATCTTAAGCCCTACTGAATCATAGACCACTCCATCTCCAGTTCTGTTGTGTGGGAAACCTTTCAATTTCCAGCACCACCATGTAGGAGACCTCTTCATCTCCAGCTCTGTTGTGTGGTAGACTTCTACAGTGCTGCTATGTGGTACAACACTCCATTTCCAGCTCTGCTCAATTATAGACCACTCCATCTCCAGCACTGCTGAGGGGCAGACCTCTCCATATCCAGCACTACTATGTCCAGAGCACTTCTTCCCTAGCACTACCGTGTGCCAGAGCATTTCTTCCTTAGCACTGCTGTGCGCCAAACTACTCCTTTTCTACCACTGCTGTGTGCCATACTACTCCTTTCCTAGCACTGCTTTGTTCCAAAGCACAACTTCCCTAGCACTACTATGTCCAGAGCACTCCTTCCCTAGCACTACTGTGTGCCAGGGCACTCCTTCCCTAACACTACTGTATGCCAGAGCACTCCTTCCCTAACACTACTGTGTACCAGAGCTCTCCTTCCCTAATGCTACTGTATGCCAGAGCACTCCTTCCCTAACACTACCGTGTGCCAGAGCATTTCTTCCCTAGCACTGCTGTGCGCCAAACTACTCCTTCCCTACCACTGCTGTGTGTCAGAGCACTCCTTCCCTAACACTACTGTGTGCCAGAGCATTCCTTCCCTAACACTACTGTGTGCCAGAGCACTCCTTCCCTAACACTATTGTGCACCAGAGCACTCCTTCCCTAACACTACTGTGTGTCAGAGCACTCCTTCCCTAACACTACTGTGTGTCAGAGCACTCCTTCCCTAATACTACTGTGTGCCAGAGCACTCCTTCCCTAACACTACTGTGTACCAGAGCTCTCTTTCCCTAAGACTACTGTATGCCAGAGCACTCCTTCCCTAACACTACCGTGTGCCAGAGCATTTCTTCCCTAGCACTGCTGTGCGCCAAACTACTCCTTCCCTACCACTGCTGTGTACCATACTACTCCTTTCCTAGCACTGCTTTGTTCCAAAGCACAACTTCCCTAGCACTACTGTGTGTCAGAGCACTCTTTCCCTAACATTACTGTGCGCCAAACTACTCCTTCCCTACCACTGCTGTGTGCCAGAGCACTCCTTCCCTAACACTACTGTGTGCCAGAGCACTCCTTCCCTAACACTACTGTGTGCCAGAGCACTCCTTCCCTAACACTACTGTGTGCCAGAGCACTCCTTCACTAACACTATTGTGTGTCAGAGTACTCCTTCCCTAACACTACTGTGTGCCAGAGCACTCCTTTCCTAGCACTACTGTGTGCCAGAGCACTCCTTCACTAACACTACTGTGTGCCAGAGCACTCCTTCCCTAGCATTGCTTTGTGCCAGACCATTCCTTCTTTAGCACTACTGTGTTCTCAACTACTTCTTCCCGACGCCTACAATTTGAAAGACAACTCCTTACTTGAATTCTTTTATAAGTATAGGATCAGAGATTAAAATTGTTTTGTTCAATTTGATTAATTTCTTTCTTAACTTTATTTTAGGGAGCTGGAAGTTCAGTTCTCAGTTTCTGAAGCACCAGTCCTTGTAGTCCTGAAGCCATCTGGACAGATCATCTCTGCAAATGCAGTGGATGAGGTGGTTCGTCTGGGACCTCCATGCTTCAAGAATTGGCAGGAAGTTTCTAATGTCATTGACAGAAGTTTCCTTCTTCCAGAATTTTGTGACTCAACAGCTTCAAGGAGTGTCAGCGACCCTTTCCGTAGAATAAAGTACAAGGTGGAGAGCACCAGAAAGAAGAAGGAGATGCCTGGAGGGGACGACGATGATGATGGAGGTGGTCGAGGAGAAGGAACGGGTTTCTTCTGAGTAGAACTTCTAAATAGATTTTCTGAGCTTTTTATTTTTATTATATCAATGGATACAGAACTGGACATACTATGGATATTACCAGACAAATTATTTTCTTGCACTCTAGCCAATAATTTAAATTCACTTGTCTAGTCGAAATGTGGCCGGGAGTATACATATCGCATACTTAGTCACATGACCGCCCGCACCCAGGGAGAAACCTGACTGTGCGCCGTGCACAATGTGAGGACTCACTAGTCTACAGTCACATAAAGTCACTGCAGACTTTCGTGCCAAACCTGGGCAATCCCTTTTATTCAGAATATGTTATGTCATTTGTAAAAACTGGTAAGGTGGCTCCATTCGAAGCTGGTCTTGGAGTGTTTTTGATGCTAGCAATGTGTAGATGGGCATACATGGTAGAAGAGAAGTCTCACTTATGCTGTGTAATATTACATTAAAATAAATTATTTTACATTATTAATGACGGTTTATACTAAAAATGTATGAGTGGTGGGGGGTCATGAGAGACGGACAAGTGGTGTGCATTGTCCTTACTGGAGTGAAATTTGTGGTGTAGTGAACACCGCCGCTCATCATGAATTTGCCATACCTCCATCCCGCCCCAGCTCTGCCGACTTTGGACGAAAACAGTGTGAGAACGCCAAGAGTCACATCTGCCTTGAACTGCGACAAGATGATGCTTATTTTTCTAAACTTTTTATGCCAGAATACTGGGGTAAGATCTTTAATGAATCAGGACCAATAGCTCCATTATCGTCTACACACTACACTATAGGGATTCATGCCCATGTACAGTCTCCTTTATTCTCCTCCTCTCAGGCATACTGATATCTAGTGGATATGCCATAATTACAGTGCTGGCCAAAAGTATTGGCACCCCTGCAATTCTGTCAGATAATACTCAGTTTATTCTTGAAAATGATTGCAATCACAAATTCTTTGGTATTATTAGCTTCATTTAATTTGTCTTCAATGAAAAAAAAAATAAAAAAAAATGTCAAAGCCAAATTGGATATAATTCCACACCAAACATAAAAAAGGGGGTGGACAAAAATATTGGCACTGTTTGAAAAATCATGTGATGCTTCTCTAATTTGTGTAATTAACAGCACCTGTAACTTACCTGTGGCACCTAACAGGTGTTGGCAATAATAAATCACACTTGCAGCCAGTTGACATGGATTAAAGTTGACTCAACCTCAGTCCTGTGTCCTTGTGTGGACCACATTGAGCATGGAGAAAAGAAAGAAGACCAAAGAACTGTCTGAGGACTTGAGAATCCAAATTGTGAGGAAGCATGAGCAATCTCAAGGCTACAAGTCCATCTTCAAAGACCTGAAAGTTCCTGTGTCTACGGTGCGCAGTGTCATCAAGAAGTGTAAAGTGGCTAACTATGTGTGGCTAACCTACCTAGATGTGGAAGGAAAAGAAAAATTGGCGAGAGATTTCAACGCAAGATTGTGCGGATGGTGGATAAAGAACCTCGACTAACATCCAAACAAGTTCAAGCTGCCCTGCAGTCCGAGGGTGCAACAGTGTCAACCCGTACTATCCGTCGGCGTCTGAATGAAAAGGGACTGTATGGTAGGATACCCATGAATACCCCACTTCTTACCCCGAGACATAAAAAAGCCAGGCTGAAGTTTGCCAAAACTTACCTGAGAAAGCCTAAAACATTTAGGAAGAATGTTCTCTGGTCAGATGAGACAAATGTAGAGCTTTTTGGGAAAAGCCATCAACATAGAGTTTACAGGGGAAAAAAAAGAGGCATTCAAAGAAAAGAACACAATCCCTACAGTCAAACATGGCGGAGGTTCCCTGATGTTTTGGGGTTGCTTTGCTGCCTCTGGCACTGGACTGCTTGACTGTTTGCATGGCATTATGAAGTCTGAAGACTACCAACAAATTTTCCAGCATAATGTAGGGCCCAGTGTGAGAAAGCGGGGTCTCCCTCAGAGGTCATGTGTCTTCCAGCAGGACAATGACCCAAAACACACTTCAAAAAGCACTAGAAAATGGTTTGAGAGAAAGCACTGGAGACTACTAAAGTGGCCAGCAATGAGTCCAGACCTGAATCCCATAGAACACCTGTGGAGAGATCTCAAAATGGCAGTTTGGAGAAGGCACCCTTCAAATCTCAGGGACCTGGAGCAGTTTGCCAAAGAAGAATGGTCTAAAATTCCAGCAGAGCATTGTAAGAAACTCATTGATGGTTACCGGAAGCGGTTGTTCGCAGTTATTTTGGCTAAAAGTTGTGCAACCAAGTATTAGGCTAAGGGTGCCAATACTTTTGTCTGGCCCATTTTTGGAGTTTTGTGTGAAATGATCAATAATTTGATTTTTGTTTCATTCTCTTTTTTGTGTTTTCTCATTGCAAGCAAAATAAATGAAGATAATAATACCAAAAAATTTGTGATTGCAATCATTTTCAAGAAGAAACTGAGTATTCTCTGACAGAATTGCAGGGGTGCCAATACTTTTGGCCAGCACTGTATCTTAGATCCCCTTATACTCAGATGACAGTTTTACACCCCCCTGACAGTCTCTCAATGAGTTTCATTAAGTTGTCAGCTGGAATGGCTTCCAACGAACAGTCTTGAAGGAGTTCCCTTCACTCCAACTAGATCCAACTCATTTCAAACCATCTCAGTTTGATTGAGGTCGGTGATTGTAAGAGTCATGTCATGTGATACAGCCTCCATGTCCCTCTTTGATCACATAGCCCATAGCCCTTAGTTGGCCTGGAGGTGTTTGGGTCATTCTCATATTGCAACACAAATAATGGTCCCACCAGATGGGATGGCTGTCGTGCATACTGCGGCAGTAGCCATACTGAGTAAGGGTGCTTTAAATTTGGAATAAATTACAAACAGCAAAGCCCCCATCTCACCTACCCCTCACCTACCCCTTCACGGTGGGCACCATACTTGTATAAACCATCACCTTTTTTGTGTCTTACAAGGACATGGTGGTTGGTACCAGAAATCTCACATTTTGACTCATCACACTACAGTTCAGATGTCCACTGATTTAATGGCCAGTCCTTGTGTTGCTTAGTCTAAATATGTCCCTACCTCTTGGTTGCAGTCATTAGAATTGGTTTCTTTGCAGCAGTTTTACCACAAAGGCTAACTTGTCACATTCTCCTCTGGACAATTGATATTGAGATGTGTCTGCTATGTGATGTCTTTGCAACATGTGTGAGGGTTGTTAACTGAGGTGCTGTCATTTTGTGGTTTCTCAGGCTAGTACTTTAATTCTAATGAACTTATCCTCTGCAGCAGAGGTCCTTTTTGGACTTTGTTGGTCTTCATGAGAGCTGGTTTCATCATAGCCATTGATGGTTTGCATGACTGCACTTCAGGATACCTTTAAATTATAGTAATTTTCCAAATTGACTGACTGACCTTTATTTCTTAAAGTAATAATTGTCTGGCAATGTTCTTTACTTAGTTGAGTGCTTCTTGCCCTATTCTGGCTTAGAACTGTTGCCAGCACTGTATTTAACCCTCCGTCACATACAATATCGGTTCTAATGAGTTCACATACAATGTGACTGTCAGTCGCAGGCTAGAAAAATACCTATAATATCTAATATTTGCAATTTCAGTGCTCTAAAAGTGATCAGTGACCTTCATAGGGATGTAATAAAAGAGACTACACATAATCAGGTGCAAATAACCCCCATTTACTTAACATAAAACTAATAACTCTGAAATACAAACATTTAAAAACTCCCGCCAAATAGTCCCCAGTTCGACTCTGTCAAAAAACTCTACAAAGAAAATTTATGGAAACAAACTTAATTTTAAGGTACCTTAAGTACTATTAAACACATATTCAATCAGAATTAGATCCTGAAGTTTCCCCAGAAAAATTACACTTGCAGAGCATGTGATGAATAAAAACATAAAATACCAACCTTATTGAGTGTGACATGTTCACATACAATGAGCCTGAGAGATTAGCGCAGTTATATCTGTCCTCCTGAAGCTCTGCAATCCAACTGTGGTATGAGGTTTCACAGAGCTGCTAGAGACAGGAGACTACCTGGAGGGAGGGGATTTCCTCACAATCTGGTGAGGAAGGAGAAATGAAAGTAAAAGAGATGTGCCTGTCACGCCTATTGTATGTGACGGAGGGTTAAACATGTAACAACACTACCTCTGCAAATCACATCTGATGGTCACAAACTTTCTGAAGACTGGTGATTCCTCAAATTAACTATTGACCAGGAGGGCCTGTATAACAGCAGGCCCGGAATGCAGTACACAGAGAAGGAAGACACAGTGCTGACTCACAATTATATTTATTATTACACAAACTAGGATAGGGCTAATACAGGGAATTGCCATCGCAGGAAAATTGATCACAGTCTATTCAGATTACATATACAATGAACATTACATTTGTCTACACACATCTAGTATAGCTGGCCTCAGGATAAACAATCCACTACAAGGCAATTATTAACCCAAATCAACTACCATCAGGACATTACGTATGTCGGGGCCACTGACTAACGCAGTCATCTTTCTACAGTCCCAACAGTACCATACCCTAAGTCTCTGAACAACAGACAATATATTGTATAATTGATTAAGTCTAAGACATTATAATTACTGTCCCCGCATTAGGTAACGCATGGCTGAGTAGGAAGCAACAGCCCTGCTCCCTCAGGTCACCCACTGGCAGCAATCTTGACTGGCCATGTCAGCGGCTTGACCACATAGTCCGGACTGGGGATCCTGACATGCAACATCTGCAGCTTGACCTTGTTGTCTGGGCTCAAGGTCTTGACAGGCGACGTCTGCACCTTGACCTCGTAGTCTGGGTTTGGGATCTTGACAGGCAACGTCTGCAGCTTGACCTTGTAGTCTGGGCTCAAGGTCTTGACAGGCGACGTCTGCAGCTTGACCTCTTATTCTGGGTTCGGGGTCTTGACAGGTGACGTCTGCAGCTTGAGTATGGCAGGGGGCTCTGGGCATTCTTCTGGCATGGGTTTTCTGCGGGCAGCAATTAGACCACTCAACTCTTCTGCATGTGAGGTAACCTCCCTCATCCCTGAGTGCACATCTCTCTGCTTCCGGTCACCTGTGGGGCTTTTATATCCTGTGCCCGAGTCACTGCTCCCTTCTGACCTTATCCTTTCCTGAATAGCTTCCCCCCAGTAACCTCCTGGCTGGATTTTCATTCCTGAGAGACTCTTCATTCCTAAGCGATATCTTCGGCCAGCAGAGATGGCAGTGTCCCATTACTAGTCCTACCAGGTTGATCTGACTCACCTTCCTACACCTGTATATGTCGCGGGCGGAGGAGGGGACGCCGCGCTCTCCCACTGCTGCTCGGGTCCGGCTGCCGCGGCTGCTGCGGCCTGCCGCTGCTCGGTGGCTCGAGCGATGGGCCGGATCCCGGGGACTCGAGCGGCGCTCCTCGCCCGTGAGTGAAAGGGGGTTTTTGGGTGTGGGGATTGTTTATTGTTCGTGACGCCACCCACGGTTGTGGTGATTTGTTGACACCACCGCTGCTCTGTATGGGGATCCCGGGAGGGATGGTATGGAGCAGCCAGTTGTTGTGTTGCCCCTCCGTGGGTAGGGGTTGGTGATCCCGGGGCCCAGTGATGAGGTGGGAGATTCAGGGCTTGGTGGGATCAGGGACGCGGGGGCAGCGCTGTGCCTTGCGGCACTGTGGTACTCACTCAGCCTGAGACGATGACACAGTTCTCGGTAAAACACACGGCTGGAAAGACGTTTCCCACGGACGGCTGCACTTGCTTTCCCCAGTAGGTGACGGTGACGGTCCCTCTGTCCTGCACCTAAGTTGATAATGGTTGCGATGGGTTCCCACCGGTAACCCGCTCCCCGGCTTGGATATGGGCCGGAGGAGCCCTACTTTGCCCGCAGTCGCTGGCCCTGAGAAACTGGTGCCCTGGCGGTGGCGGTGTCTCTCTGTAACGGTCGGACTGTTGCCTTCAATCGGGACTTGGTTGTTTGGAGACAGACGTCCCCTTCACTGACGGATTTGGCAAATTATGGCGACTCCTAGCCTTGCCGGGATCCGAAAGGCCCCTGCCCTGGTGCTGACTGTTCTTCGTATACTGCTCCAGACCGCCGGGCCACTACCCGTCCGCGGTCCTTCCAGCAACCTCCGAGCAGTCACCCCTGTGGACTATCACCGCCGACTGCTGACCTTGCTGTCACAGTCCGGGCACACAGCCGGACCAACTTCAGGCTTTACTACTCTCACTTTTACTCCTTTTCTGTTACTTCAGCTTTCCTCTTCAGCTCCACTACCACTTCCTTCTACTTTCACTTCCTTAACTTCACTGTTTACTCCTTCACCTCCCTAACTGAACTGCCTGGTTCTTCCCGCCTCCAGGGCTGTGTACTCCTCGGTGGGCGGAGCCAACCGCCTGGCCCACCCCGTGGTGTGAACATCAGCCCCTGGAGGAAGGCAACAAGGATTTTGGTAGCTTTGGTGTTCCTAACTGGGGTGTAGGGTGTGGTGGTGTGATGACCTGTGACCCCTGGCTTGCCCAGGGCGTCACATTCCCCCTTAGAAAAATGCAGACCGTCCGCGGGCTGCCCGTCCAACACCGGTTTTATTTTCTGAAAAATATGTAAAAGAGAATAACACACAAACACTTTATGACAACATCCCACAGCGGGAGGCACATTTCTTAAACGTTGCAAACGGTTTACGGTTACGGTCTCTGCTCTCTCCCACCCAAGCAACCTGGCCCTGATGCTGCCCCTAAAACCCAGGCAGCACCCCTTGACCCCAGTCCAGCACAAGTCACCCGAGCGGGATCTGTCCTTCCCCTCCAGAGGGTAGCCACCGGTTCCTGTGGTGGCTGGGCCCCAGCCTGCTCTGCTGAGGGCCCTCCCTCCAACCTGCCTCTCCGGAGGCGGCAATTGCGGAAACGGTAACGGTAAAACAACTTATTTACATGCCACTAACGTTTGTGGTTGCCCTGCAAGTTCACGGGCTTGTCCATGGAAAGCTCTCCATGCAAAACTTTTTAAACGGTCCCCATGGGGACAACGGTGCCGGCTACGGCCGGTTTTCTCATAATCACGGTAGAATCAGGTGAAGCTTCGGTAATCATTTTTGCTTATCATCTTTAAACTTTCAAACACAACTCAAACACAGACAAACACCTTCCCCCCCCCCCCTTTTAAAGGACGGTCTCCCTGTACCTAAGTGGGGTTCTACCTAGGTTGGGACGGGTGGACCTCCGGGGTCCGGTGTCAGTGTGGCTAGGCAGTGGGGCAGAGGGAACAATCGGTTCCTCCTCCCGGCTATCGTGTGGGGCAGGCGGAGGCATAGGGGAGCTGGGCACAGATTCATCCCTGGGCATTGGCACTGGTTCTGGCTCACTGTTGACCGCTTCCACCACTTCCTCATCCACAGGTTGTGGGAACAGTATCACTGGAAGAATCACCGCGCCGTTCTGTGTAGGCCAGTCTGCTGGGAAGTCTCCCATCGCAGTGTGGATCACCTCTTTCGCCTTATCCGCTGGTAGGGGAACCGGTACTTCTGCCGCCGCTCTTAAGGCTGGTGGGCACCTTTTCAGATGGTCCCGGGAAACCGTGGCCAAAGTGCCTCCTTGATCACGGCCGATTTGGTAGGCCTTCCCGTCTTCCCATCCTGTGGGCTGTATGACATACGGGTTCTGTTCCCATTGATCATCCAGCTTGTGGGTTCTCCTCTTCCGCTTCAGTACGACATCTCCGGGCTGAAAAGGGCCAGCAGATGCCTTTTGATTAAAGCGCTGCTCCTGCAGTTCCCGACTCCGGCTTAAGTTCTTCTCGACATATTCTTGAATCTGCCGATACTGTGCTCTACGCCGAGTTTCCCATTCAGCTGTCGAAGGGAGTGCTTCTGGGGCTTCCAACCCCATTTCCAGGTCCACCGGCAGGCGGCCGGGGCGAGCCCTCATCAGATATGCTGGGGTGCACTTTATTGAGCTGGACGGGATATTGTTGTACATATCGACCAAGTCGGGTAGCTTTTCCAGCCACAGGTTCCGCTTTTCTAGCGGTAACGTCTTGAGGAGTCCCAGGACCAAGTGGTTCATCTTCTCACACATGCCGTTGGTCTGGGCATGGTAATGGGTGGTCCGGATCTTCTTACAGCCGTACAACTGGCAGAACTCGTGGAACACCTCCGCTTCAAAAGCCGGGCCTTGGTCAGTAAGCACCTTTTCTGGATATCCATGTGGTCGGCAGAAATAAGCCTGGAACGCTCGAGCGGCAATTCGACCAGTTAGGTCCTTGACGGGGACAACCACCATGAATCTTGAATAGTGGTCGACGATGGTCAACGCGTAGGCGTACCCACTTCGGCTGGGGGTGAGCTTGACATGGTCTAGGGCGACCAATTCCAGCGGCTGATGTGTGATGATTGGGTGTAGGGGCGCCCTCTGGCTGGTCTCGTCCTTCCTCCTCAGCGTACAAGGACCACACTCCCGGCACCAGGATTCTACCGACTCCCGCATCCCCCGTAGAACTGCTCTCTCAACAGCATCTCCAGCTTTTTCCACCCGAAGTGCCCGGCACCATCATGGTATGCCCGCAAAACAGTAGCTACATCAGCTTGGGGAATAACCAACTGGCAGATTTTCTCATGAGTCTTCGGGTTGATCAGCTCACGGTACAGCTTCCCTTGATGTAGATACAGCCATTTCCGTTCTTTCCACAAGCGCTGGGCTTCAGCTGGGGCGGCAGGGTCCATTCCAACAGCACCTTGTTCCACCAGGGTCTTGACGAGGCGGACAGCCGGCGCCTGGTTTTGAGCTTCCTGCCACTCTTGACTGGGCCGTGGGTCCAAGTCCACCCGTTGTTGGTGTACCTGTACCTTCTCAGTTGATGGCTGGTGAAATGCAGGCAACTCGATCTCCTCAAGGTCGTCATCCTCGCACCCTTCCTCTGACAAATGGGGCATTCGGGAGAGTGCATGAGCATTAATGTTGACACGACCAGCACGCTACTTGATGGTGAAGTCATAGTTGGCAAGCCGGGCCACCCACCGCTGCTCCAACGCGCCCAACTTGGCCGTGTCCAGGTGAGTCAACGGATTGTTGTCCGTGAAAGCGGTGAATTTTGCTGCAGCCAAGTAGTGGCGGAACCTCTCTGTGATAGCCCATACCAATGCCAGGAGCTCGAGCTAGAAGGAGCTGTAGTTCTCAGGGTTCCTTTCAGTTGGCCGAAGCTTCCGGCTAGCATAAGCAATCACTTTCTCCTTCCCATCCTGGACCTGGGACAGGACTGCTCCTAGTCCCACATTGCTGGCGTCTGTGTAGAGGATGAACGGGCAGCCATAGTCAGGATACGCTAGGACCTCTTCTCCGGTCAAGGCCGCTTTCAGCTGGCAGAAGGATTCCTCATGCTTTTCTTCCCACACCAGTGGGGCTCCGATGGGTCTACCACCTTTGGTCTGTCCCACGAGGAGATCTTGCATGGGGGAAGCCATCTTCGTGTACCCTTTGATAAAGCGCCGGTAGTACCCCACCAGACCCAGAAACTGCCTTACTTCCCTCACGGTGGTTGGTCTCGGCCAGCCCTGGATGGCAGTGATCTTCTCAGGGTCGGGGGCGACACCTTCTGCACTTACCACGTGCCCCAGGTACTGCACTCTGGGTTTCAGCAGGTGACACTTAGAGGGCTTCAGCTTCATCCCATATTTGGCAAGGGACGCGAACACCTCGGCCAGGTGCTCCAGATGCGCTTCATACGTCTGGGAGTAAACAATCACATCATCCAAGTACAATAGGACGGTCTCGAAGTTTAGGTGTCCCAGACAGCACTCCATCAGCCGTTGGAAGGTTCCTGGGGCATTGCACAGCCCGAACGGCATACTATTGAATTCACAGAGCCCCATCGGGGTGGTGAAGGCGGTTTTCTCCCGGTCTTCCGGGGCCACGGCCACTTGCCAGTACCCACTGGTGAGGTCAAGGGTAGAGAAGTAATTTGCAGTTCTCAGTGCGGCCAAAGACTCTTCAATACGGGGCAGTGGGTAGGCATCTTTATGGGTTATCTGATTAATCTTCCGGTAGTCCACACACATCCGCATGGTACCATCCTTCTTCTTGACCAGTACCAACGGAGCGGCCCAGGGACTACAGCTGTCCCGAATAACCCCTGCCTCCTTCATATTCCTCAACATATCTTTGGCAGACTGGTAATGTGCAGGGGGAATAGGCCTGTACCTCTCTTTGATAGGGGGGTGTTCCCCGGTTGGGATATGGTGTTGGACCCCCTTGATCTGCCCAAAGTCTAGTGGATGTTTGCTGAAAACCTGTTCATACTCCCGCACCACCCTGTATACCCCTGCTTTGTGATGTGTAGGGGTATCATCAGTGCCCACGTGTGGCTGTTGGTGCCACTCATTTACCTCCCCTTGAGGCGGGGAAGTGCTGGTAGTAGGTGGGGAGACTGAGGGACTGGCTTCGTGGATGGTGTGGGGATCCAGGGTGAGGAGCTTGGCTATGGTGGCATACCGGGGAAGCCTGACTTCTTCCTCCCCACAGTTCAGCACCCTCACGGGCACTCTCCCCTTTTTTACGTCTACCACCCCTCGGGCGGCCATTACAGTGGGCCAGTGCTCGGAGGGTATGGGCTCCATCATGGCAGGGTAGTCACGCCCCTGAGGCCCTACTGCTGCCCTACACCAAATCATCATCTCACTCCTAGGGGGCACAAGCAACGGAGCAACATCCATCACTCTCACTCCACCAATCTCTCCTCCTGTTGAGTTTACATGCTGGCGGTACATCAAGGCTCGGATCTCACGCTGCACAGCTCTCTGTCGGCTCCCCGCCGCTGTAGCGGCCAGCTGCTGCAGTAGGACCAACACATCACCCATACAGTGCTCCATCACATTGGTTCCTAGCACTATCTTCGGGTTATGATCACTGGGTTCATTCATGATCACAATCATACCCTGGTGTTGCAGTTCAGCTTGCCCTACTGTCATAGCCACCTGTTTATACCCCAGTTGGGTCAATGGGAGTCCATTGGCAGCAATTAGCGTTATACTAGTGTCTGGGGGTGCCAGCTAGTCTATCCCCCAATACCGCTGGTACAATGTGTATGGTATGGTGGTTACCTGTAATCCAGTGTCCAAGAGAGCCATCACCGGTATGCCGTCCACAGCCACGGGGATGATGGGCCGGGCCCCGATATACCGGTCCCGCCAGTCCGAGGGGCCACGGGGTTCTACTCCTGAGGGTTGGCCCGGGGCCCCAGGGGTTGCTCGTTTAACGGGCACTGTCGGATGTAATGTCCAGGCTTACGGCACTTGTAGCAGGTTGGAGGTCTGCTCCGCGGATTGCTATTACTTCTCCGCTGCATCCAGGGAACATCCTCAGGGCTGTCGGCAAGCTGTATTTGTGCTGAAGGCTGAGATCTGGTCAAAGGTTGGAGTGCAGCAAGAATCTTGGCGAGGTCTCCGTCCATGCGACGGACCTGGGCTGCCAGTTCCTCCATAGTGCTGCTTGGGGCAGTAGGTGTTGGAGAGGTTGGTAGGGCAGGGGCCACCGCGACGGGGGCCGTCTCAATGGGCCACGGGGCTGGCTCCAGGACTTCTGAGGCTGGGGGCTGTAGTTCTTTAATGGCCCGTTCCTTTAACACAGCAAAGTCCACATCAGGGTGTTCCAGGGCCCACAGCCGGAGTTGTTTGCGATCTTCAGGGGATCTCATCCCCTGCACAAATTGCTCTACTAACATCTTGTTGCTGTCCGCCTCATTGATAGGATTCGCCCGCTTTAGCGTGCGGAGGGCGGTTTGCAGGCGTAGAGCATAGTCCCAAATGCTATCCACAGCCCGTTGCCGGCACTGGTAAAACTGCATCCTCAGCTCAGCTTCAGTCCGGGTCTCAAAGGCAGTCTGTAGCTTCTCAAAGATGGTGGCTACAGAGAGCCGGTCCCCCTCGGCCCAGGTCTCCGCCTCCTGCTCAGCCGCACCGGTTAACTGGCCCAGCACTATCGCTGCGCGTTGCTTATCGGTCAGGGGGTACAGCTCTAGCAACGAGTTAAACTTTTTCCGGAAAACCTGTAAAGCATCAGGTTTCCCGTCATACTGCGGTTGCCAGGTAGCTCCGGGCGCATAGAGCAAGGAGAACGGCATCACCTGAGCGAGCGCGGGGGCCGCGGCACCTCCTGCCAGCGCAGCCGGAACCTGGGCAGGCCCATTCCCATCCGCGGGTGCCACTGCGGCTGCGACCACCGCTCCTCCAGCGGCTCCGTTGGGCGCAGACATCTTGTTTCCGTCCCCCTTAGCTTCTTTCCGGCCCCTCCTCTATTGGGGCGGGGTTTTGGCCTTCGCGCCTCTGCTACTCGAGAAGACGCTCGAGCGGGAACTTTTCGCGCCAAAGATGGCGACTTCCGAAATTTTTCAGCCGGATACCTCCGGCGGTCACAAGGCGCACCTCTACCCAACGAAAGAGCGGTAAGATCCTGTTCGTGACGCCAAGTTGTCGCGGGCGGAGGAGGGGACGCCGCGCTCTCCCACTGCTGCTCGGGTCCAGCTGCCGCGGCTGCTGCGGCCTGCCGCTGCTCGGTGGCTCGAGCGATGGGCCGGATCCCGGGGACTCGAGCGGCGCTCCTCGCCCGTGAGTGAAAGGGGATTTTGGGTGTGGGGATTGTTTATTGTTCGTGACGCCACCCACGGTTGTGGTGATTTGTTGACACCACCGCTGCTCTGTATGGGGATCCCGGGAGGGATGGTATGGAGCAGCCAGTTGTTGTGTTGCCCCTCCGTGGGTAGGGGTTGGTGATCCCGGGGCCCAGTGATGAGGTGGGAGATGCAGGGCTTGGTGGGCGCAGGGACGCGGGGGCAGCGCTGTGCCTTGCGGCACTGTGGTACTCACTCAGCCTGAGACGATGACACAGTTCTCGGTAAAACACACGGCTGGAAAGACGGTTCCCACGGACGGCTGCACTTGCTTTCCCCAGTAGGTGACGGTGATGTCCCTTTTCCTGCACCTGATGTTTCTGTGTTGGTAGCGATGGGCTCCCACCGGTAACCCGCTCCCCGGCTTGGATATGGGCCGGAGGAGCCCTACTTTGCCCGCAGGCGCTGGCCCTGAGAAACTGGTGCCCTGGCGGTGGCGGTGTCTCTCTGTAACGGTCGGACTGTTGCCTTCAATCGGGACTTGGTTGTTTGGAGACAGACGTCCCCTTCACTGACGGATTTGGCAAATTATGGCGACTCCTAGCCTTGCCAGGATCCGAAAGGCCCCATGCCCTGGTGCTGACTGTTCTTCGTATACTGCTCCAGACCGCCAGGCCACTACCCGTCCGCGGTCCTTCCAGCAAACTCCGAGCAGTCACCCCTGCGGACTATCACCGCCGTCTGCTGACCTTGCTGTCACAGTCCGGGCACACAGCCGGACCAACTTCAGGCTTTACTACTCTCACTTTTACTCCTTTTCTGTAACTTCAGCTTTCCTCTTCAGCTCCACTACCACTTCCTTCTACTTTCACTTCCTTAACTTCACTGTTTACTCCTTCACCTCCCTAACTGAACTGCCTGGTTCTTCCCGCCTCCAGGGCTGTGTACTCCTCGGTGGGTGGAGCCAACTGCCTGGCCCACCCCCTGGTGTGAACATCAGCCCCTGGAGGAAGGCAACAAGGATTTTGGTAGCTTTGGTGTTCCTAACTGGGATGTAGGGTGTGGTGGTGTGATGACCTGTGACCCCTGGCTTGCCCAGGGCGTCACATATATTGGAAGCCATTCCAGGTGATACCAGAACAAGCTGCTGGAGAGAATATTGTGACGCCCCTGGACTATCAGGCCATCACAGGGTATTATACAATCTGCCCTCCCATGCAGTATCCACCTCCTTCTTGGTTATGGTTCCCCAACTACATGGTGTTGCCTACATCAGCTAATTAAAGTCCTAGGTACACTCTGCACCACACCCACCAGACACACCAGTGGACAGCCTGAGTGGAATAGGGTCGCCCACTTGGGGGGTTGGTTAGGGGAGGCCAGGAGTGTCAGGAGTGTCAGTCAAGGGTTGAAGTTTGGAAGTGGAGAGAGGAGGTCAGGAGCCGGGCTCCTAGGAAGTTATCTAGGTAGCAGACGGTGGTCTGGGCCTAGAAGGAGCTGGACCCCCAGGGGATCGTGGCAAGGGGCACAGAAACTGTCGAGGAGGACAGCCGGCGGCCTTGCACCATCACCGGGCTGGGACCAGGGCATGACGAGGTACGTGGACCCTAGGTCAGGGTGTAGCTTCAGGCAACCTGAAAATTTACCTGACGAGAACGGAGCCTTCAAGATCCGCTCTCCATCCACTCCAAAATCGGAGTACTAGTGCAACGAGGGGGATAGGACTTTCCACTCAAATGGTCCAGAAAATCCCAAGCGCGAACCCTGAGAGCAAGCTCCCACACTTAGCCATAGTGGGGAGTGGGACCCGGCAAGTTCCATACTACCAGGACCAATAGAGAAGTAAGCTTAGTGCCATGAGGCAGGTCACGGATCACCAGGAAGCACCATTGGGGACGGGACCCGAACTAGCTCCCCTCAGTGGCAGCGGTAACCAGAACTTTGGTTATCCAGTTGTCGGTGTCAGCTTAATGGGCTGAGTGAGTACGAAAATTACCCCTGCATCCCACGGCACTCCCCGAACACCATCACCGAGTCCCGGGGGATTCCCCCTTCCCGTGGAGGGTTCTAACACCTGGCTGCCCCGTTCCATCACCCCCGGGTACTCCCAACTGCAGCGGTGGTACTCCACATTACCACATACCACGGGTGGCGGCACAAAGTTTAACACAATCCCCTGTAAATACCCCCTTCATTTGAGTGGCCGCACGACCCCCGGGTCCAGAGTCTCCTCGAGCCACCGCGGATCTGGATCCGAGCAGCCCGGCTGCTGGCACGGGGGCGGCACAATACAAATTGGGTATAAAGCTGTCTTCAGAGTAAAAGGGGGATACTTTGAGTAATCTAAAGTATAAGATTTTCTGGTTTGTTTCAAAAGTGTTTTTTATGCCTTGTTTCCATATGTGTGACATCTGTGGTTTTGCTGCCTTCAGTCTTACATAGTTACATAGTTACTTAGGTTGAAAAAAGACCTAGGTCCATCTTGTTCAACCTTCCTCCACCAGTTTTACATTTAGTCTCTAAAGCGGGCTTTACATGCTGCGACATCGCTAATGCGGAGTCGTTGGGGTCACGGAATTTGTGACGCACATCCGGCCGCATTAGCGATGCCGTTGCGTGTGACACCGATAAGCGATTTTGCATCGTTGCAAAAACGTGCAAAATCGCTAATCGGCGACACGGGGGTCCATTCTCAAAAATCGTTACTGCAGCAGTAACGAAGTTGTTCCTCGTTCCTGCGGCAGCGTACATCGCTGCGTGTGACGCCGCAGGAACGAGGAAGCTCTCCTTACCTGCCTCCCAGCCGCTATGTGGAAGAAAGGAGGTGGGCGGGATGTTACGTCCCGCTCATCTCCGCCCCTCCGCTGCTATTGGGCGGCGGTTCAGTGACGCTTCAGTGACGTCGCTGTGACGCCGCACGGACCGCCTCCTTAGAAAGGAGCGGGTTCGCCCGTCACAGCGACGTCGCCGGACAAGTATGTGTGACGGCTGTTGTGCGACACGGGCAGCGATTTGCCTGTGTCGCGCAACAGATGGGGGCGGGTACCCACACTAGCGATATCGGGACCGATATCGCAGTGTGTAAAGTAGCCTTAAGTCATTTATAACCAACAATGTTTTGTGTACTGAGGAAATCATCCAGCCCTTTTTTAAAAGCTGTTATAGTATCTGCCATTACTACCTCTTGTGGTCGGGCATTCCACAGTCTGACTGCTCTAACTGTAAAGAACCCTTTCCTATTTAGCTGCCAGAATCGCTTTTCTTCCACTCGCAGTGAGTGCCCCCTGGTCCTCGGTACTGTCTTTGGAAGAAATAAGTCATGTGCCAGTCCTTTATATTGACCACACATGTATTTATACATATAAATGAGATCTCCTCTGAGACGTCTTTTTTCTAAGCTAAACATATCTAACTTTTTCAACCTCTCATTATATGGGAGGCCTCCATTCCTTGTAGTTGTCTAGTTAGCCGTCTTTGATCTGACTCTAACTTCTGAATGTCCTTTTTAAAATGTGGAGCCCAAAACTGGATCCCGTATTCCAGATGTGGCCTTACAAGTGATTTATAGAGGGGTAACAATACGTTGGGATCACGGGATCTAATCTCTCTTTTTATACACCCTAAAATCTTGTTTGCTTTAGCAGCTGCTGCTTGACATTGAGTGCTGCTGCTCAGCTTATTTGTAATGAGAATACCCAAGTCCTTCTGTTCTGTAGTCCCGAGTTTAGTTCAATTTAAAAACTCGGGACTACAGAACAGGAGAAGGACTTGGGTATTCTCATTACAAATAAGCTGAGCAGCAGCACTCAATGTCTAAATCTACAATGTGCACAATCCAATAAGAATAAGGAAAGCCATTACTTGGACTGGTGTGTCAAAACTTTTGCCCAGTACTGTATGTCACTGTGATCTTGAAGCCATAGGATCTGTGCCTGTTCTTTGACTGCAGGAGTCAAAATGTGATAAAAAGCCAGGATCTGTTTGCAGTAGCCGGGATTGGAGAAGACACCGAGCCTGGTGGGTTAACCTCCTAGATGCCAAGGTCAATTGCGACTGTGGCATTTAAGTAATTTGAACAGATGGTTTGAACAGCCTCTTTTCATCAATATCCCCCCGCTGTGTTATGGCAGGATGTCACTGATATGTCATTTCAGCCATGGGGAAAAAATAGGCCAACCCCAGGTCCCATATCTCTCTACAACCATTACCCCTGCCTCTAGGATGTCTGTCAGTGGTGCACTGACACTGCAATACAGCAATATACGCTGTAATACAGCAGTGATGAATTTTTGAATTGCATAAAGTGAACAATTATAGAAGCATGCAGTACCTCAATTTATTCAGCAGATGTCACTGCAGCTACATTTTATACAATGATTACAGTGACTAATGGGAAGGTGCCTAAACAATAACCCCTTAAAGAGAACCTTTCACCTGATTCATGTTGCCCAATCCATGGGTACTGTGAATCAGAGCCTGAGTGAATGAGTGCAGCCAGGTATGTTTTATTCTGAAACGCTCCTGTGTTTCAGAGAAGATATACATAACAGATCCGATCGGGGACTATAAACAGAGATTATCTCTGCTTGAAAAATGCAGCATCTTACAGTTGCAGTGTCGCGGGCGGAGGGGTGGGAACGCCACTCATCTGGAATCGCTGGCGCTCGGGTCCGGTGCTTCTGCTCCTCGGTGGCTCGAGCACGGGGCCGGACCCGGAGCTCGAGCAGCGCCTCCTCGCCCACGAGTGAAAAGGAGAGGTTTTTGGTGGATGTTTGGGATGTCGGTCGTGACGCCACCCACAGGTTGTGGTGATGGTGGGCACCACCGCTGCTGGTGACGGGGAATCCCGGGAGCGATGGATGAGAGCAGCTAAGGTGTTGACCCCTCCGTGGGTAGGGGCTGTTGGTTCCGGGGCCCCGGTTGGAGAGGAGGGAATAGGTGCAGGTGCCGATGCGGGGAGGCAGCGTGGGCGCGGGTGCAGTGTTGCGGTGCAGCGCGGTGCCGGATGGCACTGTTGTACTCGCTCAGACACAGAAGGACAGAGTCTCTGGTAAACCAAATGGCTGGATGGACGGGGCCCACAGCCAGCTGCGGTGTTCTCACTCTCCCCGGACGGGTTGATGGTGGCTGTCGTTTTCCAGCACCTGTGAATGTGTATTTGACTCCTATGGCTTCCCACGGGTAGTCCGCTCCCCGGTGTCTATGTGTCGGGAGAGCCCGTTTTGCCCGCAGGCGCTGGCCCTTGGATCTCTGGCCCTTGGCGGTGGCACTTATCCGGACGGGTTGGGCTGTTGCCTTCTGACGGGACTTAGGTGGGAATGAACCCCTGAGGTCCAGACCACAATCAGATAATTTGACCTTTACGGCGGCTCCGAGCCTGGTCGGGGTCTGAGTACCCTGCCTTGGTGCTTGGCTTCGATCTGCTCCCCGGTTCGGTACCGGCGGGCCACCGCCCGACCCCGCTCCTGCAGTTCCGCTGACCTACACCGACTCCTGCAGACGGCCACCACCGTCTGCCGACCTTGCTGAATGTGCCTGGGCTCCAACCCAGAGACCAACAGTTTTACTCCTCTCACTTTCACTGTCTACCACAATCCACTGTCTTTTCCCGCCTCCAGGCCTGTGAACTCCTCGGTGGGCAGGGCCAACCGCCTGGCTCTGCCCCACCTGGTGTGGACATCAAGTCTGGAGGGAGGCAACAAGGGTTTCTGTTTGACTGGTGTCACCTACCCAGGGGAGGGGGTGTGTATGTGATGTTAGTGTACTGTGACCCCTGGGGTCCAGGGCGTCACACCAGCAAAGTGGTTGGATTTAGGGGGTGTAATATACACCTTTATGGAACGCAGCACAACCGCTGCTGAAGGTGGTTGTCTTAAGGGCACTTTACATGCTGCGATATCGCTAGTGAGCGTACCCTCCCCCGTCGGTTGGGCGTCATGGGCAAAACGCTACCCGTGGTGCATAAACATTGCTTACACCCATCACACGGACTTACCTTCCCTGCGACGTTGCCGTGGCCGGCGAACCGCCTCCTTTCTAAGGGGGTGGTTCGTGCGGCGTCACAGCGACATCACACAGCAGCCGTCCAATAGAAGCGGAGGGGCGGAGATGAGCGGCCGTAACATCCCGCCCACTTCCTTCCTCATTGCCGGTGGACGCAGGTAAGGTGATGTTCGTCCTTCCTGCGGTGTCACACATAACGATGCGTGCTGCCGCAGGAACGACGAACAACCAGCGGCATGCAACACCAACGATATTATGAAAAGGAGCGACGTGTCAACGATCAACGATTTTTGATGTTTTTGCGATCGTTGATTGTCGCTCCTAGCTGTCACACGCTGCGATGTCGCTAACGACGCCGGATGTGCGTCACAAACACCGTGACCCCGACGATATAGCGTTAGCGATGTCGCAGCATGTAAAGCACCCTTTAGTTCACACATGAAAAATCTGGTGACAGGTTCCGTTAATTAAAACCAATTAAAAAAATAAGTCGTTTCAAAAATATGTTTTCAAGTAAAAAAAAAAAATTGTCCCCAAAGTTGCAGATCCCCCTTAGCCTCTTCACGACACATGACGTACTGGGTATGTCATGGATCGTGTGAGGTTAATCCCCACTGCCTGCCGTGGGCAATCCACAGTGATCCGCGCACATGTCAGCTGATTTCAACAGCTGACATGTGTGCCTGCCAGGCGTGAGTGGAATCGCGTTCCACCCACACCTGTTAACCCCTTACATCGCGCTGTCAAAATCTGACAGCGAGATGTAACAGCGCGTCGCTGTAAGCATTAACTTACCCAGCGCCTTCGGAAGTCACGTGACGCGATTACTTGACTTCCAGTGGTTTCTGTGGTAGCACAGGGTTAGGGTGGAAACACATCTATGCGAGTAAAATCGGTCCGACTGGGCTGAAAAAAACTCGGCTGATTTTAGTTCACGTTAGGTCCGAGTGCAACGCAAGTGCGATGCTTTTTCTGAATAAATTAATGATTTTACTAGCGTGTGTAATGCGTGTGTAATGCGTATTTTTTACTATGTCATCTGCCATTCAGCGCTGCTACATGGCCGCTGACAGCAGACACAGACAGCCATGTAGCAGAGCTGAATGGCAGATGACAGCAGACACAGACAGAGCCGCACAATCAGAATGAACTCGGGTGAACTTCACCCGACTTCATTGTCATGCTGCGGCTCTGTCTGTGCCGCGTCCTGATTAGCGGTCACCAGTGAAGGGCTCACCGGTGACCACTAATCCCCCATGACTGAAGTTAGCTGCCCTCTCTCATATACTCACCGATCCCCGATCCCCGGCGCTGCACGGCGTTCACACTGCTCCGGCGGCTTTTACTATTTTGAAAAAGCCGGCCGCTCATTAAACAATCTCGTATTCCCTGCTTTCCCCGCCCACAGGCGCCTATGATTGGTTGCAGTGAGACACACCCCCACGCTGAGTGACAGGTGTCTCACTGCAACCAATCACAGCAGCCGGTGGGCGCGTCTATACTGTGCAGTGAAATAAATAAATAATTAAAAAAAACGGCGTGCGGTCCCCCCCAATTTTAATACCAGCCAAATAAAGCCATACGGCTGAAGGCTGGTATTCTCAGGATGGGGAGCTCCACGTTATGGGGAGCCCCCAAGCCTAACAATATCAGCCAGCAGCCGCCCAGAATTGCCGCATACATTATATGCGACAGCTCTGGGACTTATTTGGGGCTTATTAAATTGGTAATGAGGGAATTTGTTTGTGTTTTTTATTTCTAATAAATTATTTTTTCGGGTGTGTGTGTTTATTTACTGTAACTTACAGATTAATCATGGAGGGTGTCTCATAGACGCCTGACATGATTAATCTAGGATTTAGTGGCAGCTATGGGCTGCCATTAACTCCTTATTACCCCGATTTGCCAACGCACCAGGGTAAATCTGGAAGAGCCGGGTACAGTCCCAGAACTGTCGCATATAATGTATGCGGCAATTCTGGGCGGCTGCTGGCTGATATTGTTAGGCTGGGGGGGCTCCCCATAACGTGGAGCTCCCCATCCTGAGAATACCAGCCTTCAGCCGTATGGCTTTATCTGGCTGGTATTAAAATTGGGGGGGACCGCACGCCATTTTTTTAAATTATTTATTTATTTATTTCACTGCACAGTATAGACCCGCCCACCGGCTGCTGTGATTGGTTGCAGTGAGACACCTGTCACTCAGCGTGGGGGTGTGTCTCACTGCAACCAATCATAGGCGCCTGTGGGCGGGGAAAGCAGGGAATACGAGATTGTTTAATGAGCGGCCGGCTTTTTCAAAATAGTAAAAGCCGCCGCAGCAGTGAGAAAACCATGCAGCGCCGCGCCGGAGATCGGGGAACGGTGAGTATGAGAGAGGAGGGGAAAATGACCGACAGACTGTGAGAGAGGGACAGAGATAATGACCGACCGACAGAGAGAGAATAGAGACCGAGAGGGAGAGACCGACTGACAGAGAATAGTGATTGACAGACATTGTGAGACATCACTCGTTTCCAGTGTTTTAGGAAACATGCGAGAAATGTATTTAGAAAATCGGATGTCACTAGGATGGTGTGAGTGCCGTCCCGTGACATCCGATTTTTTACACGCTCCCATAGACTTGCATTGGAGAAACTCGCAGTAGAAACTCGCAAAAAAGCAGCATGCTGCGATTTTTTTCTCAGTCCGATTTGGACTGAGAAAAAAATCGCAGATGAGAGCGGAATCATTCACTAACGTGTCCGATTCCAATGCGAGATTTTCTCGCATTGCTCTACTGCGAGAAACTCGCAAGTGAGAAGCAGCCCTTATGTGATGACTCCTGTAGCTATCATGAGTCACTTTCTCTCACTGCCGGCAGAGGGCAGTGTGTGAGAGGAAAGCAGCTTTTCTCCAGATCTCAGCTGTGTAGCTGTGATCTGGAGAAATGGAAGAGCGCTCAGACTGCTGATTCTTATTGCCCCTTAGGGGGACTAGTAAAATAAAAAAAAAAAAGTTAATTTTTTTAAAAAAAAAAAAAACAAAAACCTTAGGCTATGTGCGCACGTTGCGTAAATACATGCAGTTACGCTGTGCTTTGTAGCGCAGCGTAACTGCATGCGTCCTGCGTCCCCTGCACAGTCTATGGAGATTGTGCAGGGGCCGTGCGCACGTGGCGTTTTAGAGCGCAGCGCTTCGGCTACTGCCGAAGCGCTGCGTTCTAAGAAGTGACATGTCACTTCTTCCGTGCGCTTTGCTGGCAGCTCCTGCTCTGTCTATGGCAGGAGCTGCAGGCAGAGCGCATGGAATCGGCTTTTTTTTTTTTTTCACTACAGACATTTCTGCAGCGATTTAAAGCGCACATGTGCTCTTCAGATCGCTGCAGAAATTTCTGCAGTGACTGTACGCAACGTGCGCACATAGCCTTAAAAGTTCAAATCATCCCCTGTTCGGCCCATTGAATATTAAAGGGTTAAAAAAATGAAAAATATACACACGTTTGCTATCGCTGCGTTCAGAACTGCCCAATCTACCAAAATATAAAAATAATTAATCTGATCGATAAACGGGGGTAGCGGCAAAAAGATTCGAAACGCCAAAATTACGTTTTTTGTTTGCCACAAATTTTGCGTAAAAAATGCAATAGCAGGCGATCAAAACTTAGCATCTGCGCAAAAATAGTACCGATGAAAACGTCAGCTCGAGACACAAAAAATAAGCCGTCACTGAGCCATAGATTCTAAAAAATGAGAATGCTACGGGTTTTGGAAAATGGCACAAAAAGCGTGCCACTTTTTTTGGACAAACGTGTGAATTTTTTTTAACCCCTTAGATAAAAGTAAACCTATACATGTTTGGTGTCTACGAACTCGTATCGACCTGATACATCACACCAACATATCAGTTTAACCATATAGTAAACACGGTGAATAAAATATCCTACAAACTATTATGTGATTGTACTATTTTTGCAGTTTTTCTGCACTTGAAATTTTTTTTGCTGTTATGGTAAAACTTATGGTTTCATTTAAAAGTACAGCTCGTCCCACAAAAAAGATTGAAGGAAAAATAAAAAAGGAACTGCTCTCGGAAGAAGGGGAGCAAAAAAACAAAACAAAATGGAAAAAATGGAAAAGCACCCGTTGGTGAAGGGGTTAATTTGGCATTTCATACTAGAGCTGAGGCATCTAGGGCTTTATTGGGTTTACATCTGCTCGTCATCTTCGTCACAGCCACCTCATCTGCCCCTTCTTTGTGATGGCAGCTTGTGAGCTTAAAAACATAAACTTTTGCTTTGGAAATAAAGGAAGTTCTATATATTGGTCCGAGATGACAGAAAACGACACAGCTCAGTATTTCCTGTGTGCAGATTGTGTCATAGTTGGTGAGGAAACACTTCCTACCACAGACGCTATGAAGCAGAGCTCTCCGAGCCTTCCTGACTCTTGTAAACAGCCTCCGAAGAAAGGCTCAGGTCTCCATATTGCCGATATCTAGTCAAAGACCCATCCTGAAGGTCCACTACAAATCTGCTCCCAGGCCCCCACTTACCATGTGCCCTTTCTAATTCTAGTGTCTTCCTATGAGGCAGACGGGCTTTTTGGCCTCCTCAGGCTCCACTACCTTTGCACCACTGTAGGTGCAGCTTGCATAACATTCTGGGTGGAGTTACTCTTTAAAGAGATTGATGGTATCCTAATGCCGGCGTCACACAGGACAAGTATCGTGCGATCGCATAAGTGATCGCACCCGCCCCCGTCGTTTGTGCGTCACGGGTAATTAGTTGCCCGTGGCGCACAAAGTCGTTAACCCCCCGTCACACGCACTTACCTGCTGGACGACCTCGCTGTGGGCGGCGAACATCCTCTTCCTGAAGTGGGAGGGATGTTCAGCGTCACAGCGACGTCACACAGCGGCCGGCCTTTAGAAGCGGAGGGGCGGAGATGAGCGGGACGTAAACATCCCACCCACCTCCTTCCTTCTGCATAGCCGGTGGGACGCAGGTAAGCTGTGTTTATTGTTCCCGGGGTGTCACACAGAGCGATGTGTGCTACCCCGGGTACGATGAACCACCGGCGCAGAGAAGAAGAAACAACATTTTGAAAATGAGCGACGTGTCAACGAGCAACGATAAGGTGAGTATTTTTGCTCGTTCACCGTCGCTCGTAGCTGTCACACGCTACGATATATCAAACGATGCCGGATGTGCGTCACTTACGACGTGACCCCGCCGACATATCGCCCAATATATCGTACCGTGTGACGCCGGCTTTAGGATAGGTCATCAATGTCTGATCGGCGGAGGCCCGAAACCCCGCAACCCCACCGATCAGCTGTTCTCAGTGCCAGATATGATCAATTGTAGAATGGAACAGCACCACTCCATCACTTGTATCTTGCCAAGTCCTTGTAATTTCACATCTCCTCATATTGGAAAGAATAGGGCTGGATCTGCAGCCACTAAACAGTGCTGTTCTTTCTGGCTACCACTGACACCAAGGACATTGGATAGGCGGGATTGTCAGGATTTGCAACCCCAAGAGTCTGACATTGATGACCTAAAAATACGCCAGCAATATAAAAGTAATGGACTACCCTTTAATAGCTGGAGAGTTTTGGGCTGGTATTCAGTAATGTCATGGACGGTTGTGTGAACTAATACACTGAACCAGATACAGGTGTATCTTAAAGAGGTTGTCCGGTAAAAACAAGGTAAAGGCGGTAACTTATAGATTGGTGGTGGCCCGACTGCTGATACCCATCAGCAGAACCTTCATTAGAATGGAGCATGCCCGACTGTCTTTACATTCATTTTTGCTGCACTCTGCTTTTTCCAGCAGCCCCATAGACAATTAATGGAGAGGCAATCAAGGGTCCGAACTGCCACTTCACTTTGTAAAGAGGATAGAAGTCACCCTGGGGATAAAAAGTCCCCGTTCTGCCAATCAGTGCTGATCCCAGCACTCCCAAATCACCTATGGATAGTTGATCAATTGTTTTCACCTGGCAACCCCTTTTATCCTCTTCAGCCACAATGTAAAATCTGTTATAGGGAGACCCCCTACCATGTGCCAATTATAATACTGGTGTCTTTTGTGGTAGAAGGGTCTTCCCGATTCTTCAGGCCACTAAAGCCTGCTGTCACAGGTGACAGACAGTCATGTGTTTTCTAGCAATAGAAGGCCTCAGCCTTTTCCTGCACAAAATGCTCCCTGACTTTCTATTGTTCCTGCTGTCAGTATTCCTGCTGGATTTTCATTTCTCCCCCTTTAGAACCAGCAGGAGCTCTCTTTCCACCCATCAGTATTCTCTTGGAGTTTCAATACTCCCTTCTCCCCTGGACTGGTTCTGGTGATATTATTCAGTTCAATCTAGCTCTGGTTGCAAGCAGGTGGCTTGTTTTCATCTGTAGTATCATTGCTAAACTTCTACCTGAGTCATCTGTGGATAAGTAGTTCATGCTTTTTCCCCTGTATGTCCTCCTTGTGTCTTCCTTTTGCGTTTAGTGGGGTTGACAAAGAGCTCATCCTACCCGTTCCCAATTTACGGTCCAGCACTAGGGATACCTAGGGTCAGGTATCCGGCTCGGCACATAGGTGCGTAACCTATCTAGGGTGGTGAGGGACCCCAAGGACCAGCAGTAGGTTTACTAGACGCAGGGGTTCCCTTCCCTTACCTTTCGCTGCATGGTTGGTACTTACCCGTACCTAGTGTGATGTGACACCCTGGACAAGCCAGGGGCCACAGGTAACTACACCAACACACCCCACACTCCCGGTCAGGCACACCTAAGTCAGACAAAAACCCTTGTTGCCTTCCTCCAGGGGCTGGTGTCCACACCAGGGGGTGGGCCAGGCAGTTGGCCCCGCCCACCGAGGAGTTCACAGTCATGGAGGCGGGAAAAGCAGGCAGATGAGTTGAGGAGTGGAGAGAGATTAGAGTTTGGAGTTGAAAGTGGAAGGAAGGAAAGTGGTAGAAGAGCAGCCTGAAGTTGGTCCGGGTGTGTGGCCCGGACGGATCAGCAAGGTTGGCAGACGGTGGTGACCGTCTGCAGGAGTGGCCTATTGGAGCTAGCCATAAGGACCGTGGACGGGCGGTGGCCCGGCGGTACCGGACCGGTACGCAAAGAGAAGCCAGCACCATCCGGCAGGGGCTTACGGACCCCGGCAAGGCTAGGAGTCGCCGTGAATTTGCCAAATCCGTTAGCGAAGGGAACCTCCTGGGTTTCCCAGCAGCCAAGTCCCGTCAGAAGGCAACCGTCCAACCGTTAGAGGGAAACACAGTCACCGCCAAGGCTAAAGTTCCCAGGGCCAGAGCCTGCGGGCAAAAGGGGCTCCTTCAGCCCATATCCAAGCTGGGGGAGCGGGTTACCGGTGGGAACCCATTGGAACCGTACACACTTTACACAGGTGCAGGGAAAGGCAGCCACCATCAACCTGCCGGGAGGAGAAACACCGCAGCCGTCTGTGGGACCCGTCCATCCAGCCGTGTGTTTTACCGAGAACTGTGTCCTCATCATTGGCTGAGTGAGTACCACCGTGCCGAGCGGCACAGCGCTGCCCCTGTGACCCTGCACCTCGCCGGGCCCCGTAACCCGCCTGCCATCCATCCCTACCCCATCACCGGGCCCACCAACCAACCCCCTACCCACGGAGGGGAGAACTAACATCCAGGCTGCTTCCTGTCATCGCTCCCGGGATCCCCGTCCAGAGCAGCGGTGGTGACACCAATATCACCACAACCGTGGGTGGCATCACGGACAATAACCAAATTCCCACAATCCAATCCCCACCCTTTTCACTCACGGGCGAGGAACGCCGCTCGAGTCCCCGGGATCCGGCCCACCGCTCGAGCCACCACCGAGCAGCAGCAGCAGCGGCCGGACCCGAGCAGTGGGAGAGCGCCGCGTCCCCTCCTCCGCCCGTGACAACTTGGCGTCACGAACAGGATCTCACCGCTCTGCCGTCTGGTAGAGGTGCGCCTTGTTACCGCCGGAGGTGTCCAGCCGAAAATTTGCAGAAGCCGCCATTTTGGGCGCGAAAAGTTCCCGCTCGAGCGTCTCCTCGAGTAGTAGAGGCGCGAAGGCCCAAACCCTGCCCCTGTAGAGGAGGAGCCGGAAAGACACTAAGGCAGGCTTTGCACGTTGCGACATCGCAAGCCGATGCTGCGATGTCGCACGCGATAGTCCCCACCCCCGTCGCAGGTACGATATCGTGTGATAGCTGGCGTAGCGAAAATTATCGCTACGCCAGCTTCACACGCACTCACCCGCCCTGCGACCGTCGCTCTGGCCGGCGACCCGCCTCCTTCCTAAGGGGGCGGGTCGTGCGGCATCATAGCGACATCACACGGCAGGCGGCCAATAGCGGCGGAGGGGCGGAGATGAGCAGGATGTAAACATCCCGCCCACCTCCTTCTTTCCGCATATCCTACGGAAGCCGCGGTGACGCCAGTAGGAGATGTTCCTCGCTCCTGCGGCTTCACACACAGCGATGTGTGCTGCCGTATGAACGAGGAACAACATCGGACCGTCGCGTTAGCGTAATTATGGATTACACCGACGCTGCACCGATGATACGATTACAACGATTTTGCGCTCGTTAATCGTATCATCTAGGCTTTACACACTACGATGTCGCATGCGATGCCGGATGTGCGTCACTTTCAATTTGACCTCACCGACATCGCACCTTCGATGTCGTAGTGTGCAAAGCCGCCCTAAGGGGGACTGATGGCGTCTGGCCGCATGTGAATAGCGGCTGTGGAAGCAGGGACGCCAGGACTCTGCAGTGATACCGGGTTCCTGGAAAACCTCATTGCCGGGATGCACAGTCCGACTACCAACGAAGAAGCCCCTGCACCCGGCACGGCGATGTGGCTGAGAGACCAGACCGCCCCGCTGAATAACCGTTTGCAGGCCCACATGCAGCTCCTCCTGGAGTAGTGGGAGACTGACATGGCGGACGTTGTGGCTGCTATGCGGAGATGTGAGGTGGAGGAAGATTTGGAGGAGCGGGTAAGAGACCCACGCCCCTGTGTTCCCGAGGGATCGGCCACTGCGGCTGAGGGGCCCGGCCTGCGTCTGCTCACCCTGCTGCCTCCCCCGCTACCCGTGTTAGCCGCTGCCGCCCTGCCACTAGGCCCGCTACCTGTCCAACCGGTAGCGATACCCTGCCAACCCGCCCCGGCGGACCAGCCGGCTGCAGACACTCAGGACCCCCCTGAACCGCTTCTGTGGGAGCCGTCGGGACTGCGGCCCCTTAACGAAAATGTGCCAGAAGTCCCGGCAGTGATTGCGCCAGACCCCGAGCCCGGGACCGTGGCATGGATGAAGGCCCGAGTGATTGAGTCCCACCAACGCCAGCAAAGTCAGATATACCTCATGATGGAGCAGTGGACCAATGAAGTGGAAATGCTGGTTGCAACTGCCCCAATGTATGGGAAGGGAGCAGATGTGACAGAGCCGATGGGTAGCCCACATCCCCATGTCCTACCAGGACCGGCCACTGCGGCTGGGGGGCCCGGCCCTGTCTCGGCCCTCGTATCATCCCTACCATTATTCTTGGGGCGCCTCAGCGTTAACCAACCTGACCTACTACCCCACACTACCGAAGAAGAATCTGAGGAGCTGGATACTGGAAGCCGAGAGGCTGCGGCAACCCGCCTGACGCAGAGACAAGTGATAGTGACTCCAGTGACTCCAGCTCCGGTGCTGAGTCCACCCCTGAAATTGAGGAGGCGAGTGAGCGTCTCCGCTACGTGGGAGAGCCGGTGGTCTATTACACCCCGTGCACTGGTGAAAACGGATACCGGGCACCCCTTTCACAGCAGGCCTGTCACTGCATGTTCGATATGCAGGTGGCGGAAGGTGGGGCCGCCTCAACTGAAGAGTCGGAGTAAGGGCAGCGGTCTCCTGTTGCAAGTTGTTCCCCGTTGGGACCACCAGTGTTAAAAGTACCGTTTTGAAAGTTTTGCAAATGATAAGTTAATAAGTGATGAGAAGTTACCTGATTTACTGAAAACCTTGATTTGCACCGGTCGTTGCCGGCAACTGGTCCCCGTTGGGACTCCTTTCAAACCACTGCATAGGAACTACTACGGACAAGCCCGAGAACTAGCAGGGCAACCATGAACTTGTGGTTTGTAAATAAAAATGTTGTTTCATGGCTTTACCGTAAACGCCTCCGGAGAGGCTGATTTGGAGGATGGGCCTAGAGGAAAGAGATGGCCCAGGCCCTCCACTACCGCAACCGGTGGCGATCCTCCGGGGGTTTCAGGGGTTCCCCATGGACGTGGGTCCCCTGAAAAGGACAGAACCCGCTCGGGCAACTTGTGCTGGACTGGGGTCAAGGGGTGCTGCCTGTTTGCTTAGGGGCAGCATCAGGGCCAGGTTGCTTGGGTGGGGGAGAGCGGAAGCCGTAACCGTTTGCAACCTTTTAAGTAAGAGTACCTCCCGATGTGGGAAGATGTTATTATGCTTGTAATCTGTTTACCGTTTATCTTTTTCAGTTTGTGAAAATAAAACTGGTGATGGACGGGCAGCCCGCGGACGGTCTGCATTTTACTAAGGGGGAATGTGGCGCCCTGGACAAGCCAGGGGCCACAGGTAACTACACCAACACACCCCACACTCCCGGTCAGGCACACCTAAGTCAGACAAAAACCCTTGTTGCCTTCCTCCAGGGGCTGGTGTCCACACCAGGGGGTGGGCCAGGCGGTTGGCCCCGCCCACCGAGGAGTTCACAGTCCTTTAGGCGGGAAAAGCAGGCAGATGAGTTGAGGAGTGGAGAGAGATTAGAGTTTGGAGTTGAAAGTGGAAGGAAGGAAAGTGGTAGAAGAGCAGCCTGAAGTTGGTCCGGGTGTGTGGCCCGGACGGATCAGCAAGGTTGGCAGACGGTGGTGACCGTCTGCAGGAGTGGCCTATTGGAGCTAGCCGTAAGGACCGTGGACGGGCGGTGGCCCGGCGGTACCGGACCGGTACGCAAAGAGAAGCCAGCACCATCCGGCAGCGGCTTACGGACCCCGGCAAGGCTAGGAGTCGCCGTGAATTTGCCAAATCCGTTAGCGAAGGGAACCTCCTGGGTTTCCCAGCAGCCAAGTCCCATCAGAAGGCAACCGTCCAACCGTTAGAGGGAAACACAGTCACCGCCAAGGCTAAAGTTCCCAGGGCCAGAGCCTGCAGGCAAAAGGGGCTCCTTCAGCCCATATCCAAGCTGGGGGAGAGGGTTACCGGTGGGAACCCATTGGAACAGTACACACTTTACACAGGTGCAGGGAAAGGCAGTCACCATCAACCTGCCGGGAGGAGAAACACCGCAGCCGTCTGTGGGACCCGTCCATCCAGCCGTGTGTTTTAGCGAGAACTGTGTCCTCATCATTGGCTGAGTGATTACCACCGTGCCGAGCGGCACAGCGCTGCCCCTGCGACCCTGCACCTCGCCGGGCCCCGTAACCCGCCTGCCATCCATCCCTACGCCATCACCGGGACAACCAACCCCCTACCCACGAAGGGGAGAACTAACATCCAGGCTGCTCCCTGTCATCGCTCCTGGGATCCCCGTCCAGAACAGCGGTGGTGTCACCAATATCACCACAACCGTGGGTGGTGTCACGGACAATAACCAAATCCCCACAATCCAATCCCCACCCTTTTCACTCACGGGCGAGGAACGCCGCTCGAGTCCCCGGTATCCGGCTCACCGCTCGAGCCACCACCGAGCAGCAGCAGCGGCCGGACCCGAGCAGTGGGAGAGCACCGCGTCCCCTCCTCCGCCCGCGACAGTGACACCTGGGTGATCTGCCATATCTGCACTCTCTATTGATTCACCCTCCAACCTTCTTGCTTACTGGAATGTTGTTTTTGCAGGAAATTCAATTTGCGTAGAATAAGTTTAAAGTCCCTTATTATGGTCTGGTGTCTCTCCAGACCTGGGAACATAATAAACACAATATGTAAAAAATAATAAAAATCCTTATACTTACCTCTGAGTCCCTCCTCACCGTCACCCATCCGGTCCTAGTCACATCTGAAATCCCAAGGGTGTCAACTGCGTAGAACCCTCTTGGGTCTAGCAAGTCTTGAAGCTTTGGCCTAGCAGCCAGGGCCCTGGGGATTTCACCGGAGGTCCAGACTATGTGTAGCAAACAGGCTGGAGATCACATGGAATAGCACTGCCAAGTAGGAGAAACTATCATAGCCTGTATAAAAGCCAAAGCAAAGAATTCAGCAGCCACTTGGAGTAGAACCTGGATAGTGAGAGGGTTTCATGGCTAATATCTTAAAGGGACCGTGTCAGCACAAAATGACTGTTCAAGGGAAGTACAAGCGTTCTGTGCATCATGCCAGTGCCAAACATTTTAATGCACTGCACCTCACCACCCTCCCTTCTTCTCTGATTGATATGTCTTGCTTCATAGAGCCAAACAATGGCGGAGATAGAGGGAAAACATGCAGGTGGGAAGGTGTAATTAAATGATTGGCCCATCATGCTGTACCAAGGACCTAAGCTTGGTTTGAACAGTCACTATGTCTCTTTAACCATAGAGATTAGGAGAGAAAATTTTAAAATACTGAATAAACATTATAGTGAAAATCAGCTACCATCCCATAATCATATATGTTGTAGTCACTTAGGCCCTATTTATTATGTAGGTCATTTTCTGACTTTTATTTATTGTCTTGTGGCATTTGTTGCCGTTTTTGCGCTAAATACATAATAATGGCCCACATGGATTGTGAATTTTGTTCAAAGTAAAAAAACGATACCTATTGTAGTCTATTCCCTGTTTTGTGACTTTTCTATGCCAAGTATCACATGTTTTGCAAAATTGTAGAAAAATTGTGCAAATGTTTGATGACATGCAAAAAAAAAAAAAAAATCACTCCAGGAGATGTCTGGAGCATATTTGTGCAAATATGTTGTGACTTTTCGAAGTCTCAAATGATGAATCAGGTGAAAATAGACAAAAATAAAAAGTTACCGTATTTTTCGGGTTATAAGATGCACTTTTCCTCCCAAAAATTTGGAAGGAAAATGAGGGGTGCGTCTTAAAATCCAAATGTAGCTTACTGGGGGGGTGGTGGAGAGGGGTCGGCGTCGGGCGGCCCTGATCTGCAAGGCTCTGTGCGGCGGTGGGCGGCCCTGCACTGCGAGGCTCTGTGCGGCGGTGGGCGGCTTGGTCTGCTCTGCAAGGTTCTGTGCAGCGGGCGGACCTGCTCTGCGAGGCTCTGTGCGGCGGTGGGCGGTCCTGCACTGTGAGGCTCTGTGCTGCGGCGGGCGGCCTGGTCTGCTCTGCAAGGGTCTGTGCAGCGGGCGTACCTGCTCTGCGAGGCTCTGGGCGACGAGGCAGGGGCCATTCTGAAGATGTCAGTGGTTAGGGTTTTCAAATAATGGCGCCCAGAGTAGGCGCGTATGCAGATGGCTCAAGCTCTCATCTGTGCACGCGCCAACTGCGGCCGCCGTTTCTTTGAAGCTCTCACTGGCGAAATCTTCAGAATCGCAGTGCCTCACCGCCCGCAGCGAGCACCAGCATCTTGCAGCACCGGCTGCCCCAGGATCGTGCAGCGCTGCAGTCCGCAGTGAGTACCTGGGCCCCCCTCTGCACTACCGATAGCATTGCCGCTGTACTCTTATACCGACCCTGCCTCCTGTGAACCCCGCTGCCGTCCCACCTCCCCGGTAAGACACCACCGGATTATAAAACGGACCCCATATTTTTTTTTTTACCTTTTTTTTATCTCTAAATTTGAGGTGCGTCTTATAATCCGGTGTTTCTTATAAAACGAAAAATACGGTACTTTAAAAAAGGCGCAAAGGAATAGGTAATATGGGTCAAACAAAAAAAAACAGGCACAAATCAGAAATCTAAACTAAAAAAAGGTGCAAAACAATGATGAGTTGGCCCCCTGGACTAAGCCTGTGTTCATGTTAAAGAGCTTGAAAAGTTTCCGATACAGTCCTAGGAGACCTCAGAGTGTTACACACGTGATTTCGGGGCAGTTAGAGGATTTGCTGTACTTGTCATTCAAAGCTAATTAAATTTTTAGAAAGAATTTGATGAAGCCGGTGAATTAAAACTTTTTTCTGATTTCTCGTATCTACTAAATAAAATGAGTATTTACTGTGCAATAATACGAGAGTGGTAATTTACGTGAGGGGGTATCTGTGATTCTGCATGTGATATTCTGCATGTGATATTCTACATGTAGACCACTGCTGTGGTCAGCACCATGGACAGTGGTCGGGGGTTTGGTGGGTGACACAGGCTGTAATTTATGAAGGAGCTTCTGACAGCTTTAATATAAAACAACTGTATATAGTATTGTATAGCCAATCCAAGGGCACAACGAGGCGAGACATGGGTGCCAAGGACTCCAATAAGTCACTTGTCTATTGTAGCTCTATTGTAGTGCTGGCATCCCTGTGCCCCTTGCTCCTCTCCTTGCAGGGACATGCGCTCACCGCCGCAGCCGGCTATCTCCGCAGCGCTCCATGAGGGTGTCTCTTGCTTCCCCCTCCCGAGGCCTGTGAACGCGGCACAGCTCCTTCGGTAGTGCACCTACTCTTAAAGGGCCAGCGCATCACTCCCAGTAACTGCCTCTCAGCCTATCGCTGAGACGCACTGGGTACTTAAGGCACTCTCCCACTAGGTGAGGTGCTTGATCAATGCCTTTTTTAGTTAGTTAATGTTCCTTAATACAATTTTTTGATCAATGTGACCAATCCAACAAAGCTATTAAATGTTTGGTATCTATTATGTGACCAGGTAAACAGAAATCAACAGTTGTAGATCAGATGTAGATTCACCCAGGAGCTCAGTGTCACGGTTAGCAGAGAGTCCTGTGGTGTCCAGCTGTAGAAGGTCACAGCGTTTAGCTACACACATTGCTCCCTGTCCTTCTATTCTTCCTGCTGTGGTGTAAATGTTATTCTTTGTATCGTCTCTACATGGGGTTAATCCCTTTCCTTTTAGGACCCTGCAGATATCCTCCCCTTTCAGCTGTTAGTTATCATCACTTTCCATTGTGTCCTTAAATACCCACATTTCGCCTTGATGTTTGCTGGTGATAGAGTTATATTCCTATACGGCTTGAGTGCACGCAGTAAGTTTGTGATCATCTAGAGAAATGTTGTGTGTTGCTGTTCCTCTCCCTGAGTCTTCTTGAAGGTAAGCTGTTCATTCATTTCCCCCTGTTTGTGCTTCCTGTGTCTTCTTTAGAGCTTAGTGGGGTTGACTAAATGCTCATCCCATCCGTTCCTTACATAGGACCCAGTTCGGAGTCAGTCAGGGCCAGGTATCCTGATCAGCGCATTTGTGCGGAACCTATCTAGAATTGTCAGGGGAGCCAAGGTACGGTAGAAAGTTGGATCATGGGTCACCATCTACCCCTTCCCTAGACACAGGGTTTCTTTCTTCCCTTCCCTCCCTTTTTGCCATTTGCTTGGTATTTCCCCATAGCTAGTGTCGCGGGCGGAGGAGGGGACGCCGCGCTCTCCCACTGCTGCTCGGGTCCGGCTGCCGCGGCTGCTGCGGCCTGCTGCTGCTCGGTGGCTCGAGCGTTGGGCCGGATCCCGGGGACTCTAGCGGCGCTCCTCGCCCGTGAGTGAAAAGGGGGTTTTTGGGTGTGCGGATTGAGTCTATTGTCCGTGACGCCACTCACGGTTGTGGTGATTTGTTAGCACCACCACTGCTCGATAGGGGGATCCCGGGAATGATGATGTGGAGCAGCCCGTTGTTGTGTTGCCCCTCCGTGGGTAGGGGTTGGTGATTCCGGGGCCCAGTGATGAGGTGGGTGATGCAGGGCTTGGTGGGCGCAGGGACGCGGGGGCAGCGCTGTGCCTTGCGGCACTGTGGTACTCACTCAGCCTGAGACGGTGACACAGTTCTCGGTAAACAAACGGCTGGTTGGTCGGTTCCCACGGACGGCTGCACTCGCTCTCCCAGTAGGTAACGGTGATGTCCCTTTGTCCTGCACCTAATGTTCGTGTGTTGGAAGCGATGGGTTCCTACGGTAACCCGCTCCCCGGCTTGGATATGGGCCGGAGGAGCCCTACTTTGCCCGCAGACGCTGGCCCCAAGGAACTGGTGCCCTGGCGGTGGCGGTGTTCCTCCTTAATGGTTGGACTGTTGCCTTCAATCGGGACTTGGTTGTTGGGGGACAGACGTCCCCTTCACTGACAGATTTGGCAAATTATGGCGACTCCTAGCCTTGCCGGGGTCCGAGAGGCCCCTGCCCTGGTGCTGACTGTCCTTCGTATACTGCGCCAGACCGCCGGGCCACTACCCGTCCGCGGTCCTTCCAGCAACCTCCGAGCAGTCCCCCTCCAGACAATCACCGCTGTTGCTGACCTTGCTGACACTGTCCTGCACTTAGCCGGACCAACTTCAGGTCTTTCTACGCTCACTTTTACTCTTTTCTTCTTTGCTCCACTACTACTTCACTTTCACTTAGCTTCTCTCACTGAACTTCACTGTTTACTCCTTCACTCAACTCTACTCTGGCTTCAACTCCTTCCACTTCCTCCTCCACACTCTATCTTGAACTCCCTGGTTCCTCCTGCCTCCAGGGCTGTGTACTCCTCGGTGGGCGGAGCCAACCGCCTGGCCCACCCCCTGGTGTGAACATCAGCCCCTGGAGGAAGGCAACAAGGATTTTAGTAGCTTAGGTGTTCCTAACTGGGATGTAGGGTGTGGTGGTGTTGTGACCTGTGACCCCTGGCTTGCCCAGGGCGTCACATTCCCCCTTAGCAAAATGCAGACCGTCCGCGGGCTGCCCGTCCAACACCGGTTTTATTTTCTGAAAATGTATAAAAGGTAAACGGTAACATATAAATCATAACATCATCCCACAACGGGAGGTTCATTTCTTAAACGTTACTAAACGGTTTTACGGGTACGGTTTCCGCTCTCTCCCACCCAAGCAACCTGGCCCTGATGCTGCCCCTAAAACCCAGGCAGCACCCCTTTACCCCAGTCCAGCACAAGTTACCCGAGCGGGATCTGTCCTTCCCCTCCAGAGGGTAGCCACCGGTTCCTGTGGTGGCTGGGCCCCAGCCTGCTCTGCTGAGAGCCCTCCCTCCAACCTGCCTCTCCGGAGGCGGCATTGCGGAAACGGTACGGTAAAACAATTATTTACAAGACACTAACGTTTGTGGTTGCCCTGCAAGTTCATGGGCTTGTCCATGGATAGTTCCCATGCCAACTTTCAAACGGTCCCCACGGGGACAACGGTGCCGGCTACGGCCGGTTGCAAATCACGGTAGATAATCTGGTTACTGTTCGGTAATCATTTTGCTTATCATTTTTCAAACTTGTAATCAAACACAAAACTTAGTGGTGGTCCCAACGGGGACTGGACAACGGTGCTCCGCTGCCCTACTTCGGGCCTTCGACTTCATCTGAGGGAGGGGTTGCAGGACTCACTGTGCTCTCCTGGCTGCCCCGCAGTTTGACGTCTAGGGCAAACCACCCCCTCTCTCCACAGTGCCGGGTGTACTGAACTATGTCACCCAGCATCAGATTACGGCCAGGGTGCTCCTCGGGCAGGTGGGCATTCACATCCCGCCGGGCTACAAACACTTCGGCCTCCAGGCCCGGTTCATATATAAACCCATAGCCCCGGCGGACATCAAACTGCCTCACCTGCCCCTCATACAGCGGGCCCCGGACACGGAACGTGGCCTGGCGGAGACTCTCCTTCTCCCTTATCGCTCAGGCCACCAGCTCGGCCTTCTTCCTCTCCCGTTCACCAATCTCCAGGCCCAGCGGTACCGGCTCCCTATCCCAAAACGGGGCTGCTGCGAGCTCCGGCGCACGGATCAGGCCCCACGGGACATCCTGGACGTTGCCCACTGTCAGGGCTCTGGGCGGCAGGTCCCGCGGTGTCTTGGCCTTGGGCGCCGCCTTACAGCGACAACCCGGCGCCACCTCAGCCGAGGTTTGGGGGATGGGCACAGGGGCTTTTCGCAGCTGGGCCTCCGGCTTGGGGCGGGTCATCGGCTCCGGCTCGGGGACTTTCTCAGGGGCTGCCTCCGGTGCGGACTTCGGGGCCTTCCATGGCAACACCTCCGGTCGACTACGGGCTCCGGCTACAGGTCGGCCTGCCTGGGCGGGGATGCTGGGTATCGCTACCGGTTGCGGTGGTAGCGGGCCTAGTGGCGGGGTCACGGCCTCCGAGACGGGTGGTGAGGGAGGCAGCGGGGGGAGAGGGCTTGGACCGGGTCCCTCAGCCTCAGCGACCGGTCCCTCGGGGACATAGGGGCGTGGGTCACTCACCCTCCCTTCCTCCGCCTCCTCCTCGCGTCTCCGCACGGTGGCTATAACGTCCGCCATGTCGGTCTCCCACTCCTCCATGAGGAGCTGCATCCTGACCTGCAGCCGTTGGTAGAGCTGCGCGGTCCGGATTTCCACCCACGCCGCGGTTCCAGGCGCGGGGGCTACGGTGTCGCGGGACGGCATCCACATGGTGACTTCTTCCAGGAACGGAGTGACTGCAGAGTCCTGGCGTCCCTGCTTTTATAGCTGCGGTTACATGCAGCCATCCGCCATCGCGTCCCCCTTAGCTCCTTTCCGGCCACTCCTCTATTGGGGCGGAGTTTTGGCCTTCGCACCTCTGCTAATCGAGAAGACGCTCGAGCGGGAACTTTTTGCGCCAAAGATGGCGACTTCTGGAAATTTTCAGCCGGATACCTCCGGCGGTCACAAGGCGCACCTCTACCCAACGGCAGAGCGGTAAGATCCTGTTCGTGATGCCAAGTTGTCGTGGGCGGAGGAGGGAACGGCTGCCGCGGCTGCTGCGGCCTGCTGCTGCTCGGTGGCTCGAGCGTTGGGCCGAATCCCGGGGACTCTAGCGGCGCTCCTCGCCCGTGAGTGAAAAGGGGGTTTTTGGGTGTGGGGATTGAGTCTATTGTCCGTGACTCCACCCACGGTTGTGGTGATTTGTTAGCACCACCGCTGCTTGATAGGGGGATCCCGGGAATGATGATGTGGAGCAGCCCGTTGTTGTGTTGCCCCTCCGTGGGTAGGGGTTGGTGATCCCGGGGCCCTGTGATGAGGTGGGTGATGCAGGGCTTGGTGGGCGCAGGGACGCGGGGGCAGCGCTGTGCCTTGCGGCACTGTGGTACTCACTCAGCCTGAGACGGTGACACAGTTCTCGGTAAACAAACGGCTGGTTGGTCGGTTCCCACGGACGGCTGCACTCGCTCTCCCAGTAGGTAACGGTGATGTCCCTTTGTCCTGCACCTAATGTACGTGTGTTGGTAGCGATGGGTTCCCACCGGTAACCCGCTCCCTGGCTTGGATATGGGCCGGAGGAGCCCTACTTTGCCCGCAGACGCTGGCATCGAGGAACTGGTGCCCTGGCGGTGGCGGTGTTCCTCCTTAATGGTTGGACTGTTGCCTTCAATCGGGACTTGGTTGTTGGGGGACAGACGTCCCCTTCACTGACGGATTTGGCAAATTATGGCGACTCCTAGCCTTGCCGGGGTCCGAGAGGCCCCTCCCCTGGTGCTGACTGTCCTTCGTATACTGCGCCAGACCGCCGGGCCACTACCCGTCCGCGGTCCTTCCAGCAACCTCCGAGCAGTCCCCCTCCAGACAATCACCGCTGTTGCTGACCTTGCTGACACTGTCCTGCACTTAGCCGGACCAACTTCAGGTCTTTCTACGCTCACTTTTACTCTTTTCTTCTTTGCTCCACTACTACTTCACTTTCACTTAGCTTCTCTCACTGAACTTCACTGTTTACTCCTTCACTCAACTCTACTCTGGCTTCAACTCCTTCCACTTCCTCCTCCACACTCTATCTTGAACTCCCTGGTTCCTCCCGCCTCCAGGGCTGTGTACTCCTCGGTGGGCGGAGCCAACCGCCTGGCCCACCCCCTGGTGTGAACATCAGCCCCTGGAGGAAGGCAACAAGGATTTTAGTAGCTTAGGTGTTCCTAACTGGGATGTAGGGTGTGGTGGTGTTGTGACCTGTGACCCCTGGGTTGCCCAGGGCGTCACACTAGCATGACACATAAGGCTGCTTTACACGCAGTGGCATCGCTAGCGATGACGCTCGTGAAAGCACCTGCCCCCATCGTTTGTGCGTCACAGGCAAATCGCTGCCCGTAGCGCACAATATCGCTAGTACCCATCACACATACTTACCTGCCTAACGACGTTGCTGGGGCTGGCGAACTGCCTCTTTTCTAAGGGGGTGGTTCGTGCGGCGTCACAGCGACGTCACACGGCAGGTGTCCAATAGAAGCGGGCGGAGAGCAGCCGAATGAAAGTCACGCCCACCTTGTTGCCGGAGGACGCAGGTACGGTGTTGTTCGTCGTTCCTGGGGTGTCACACGTAGCAATGTGTGCTGCCTGAGGAACGACGAACAAGCAGCGTCCAGCACCATCAATGATATTTGGGATTTGAACAACGTGTCAACGATCAACGATTAGGTGAGTATTTTTGATCGTTAGCGGTCGTTCGTACGTTTCACACGCAACAACGTCGCTAACGAGGCCGGATGTGCGTCACAAATTCCGTGACCTCAACAACATCTCGTTAGCGATGTTGTTGCGTGTAAAGCCCCCATTAGTCTCTCCCCAAAACCACCAATGGCAGCCACAATGGGATGGAAAGGGGGAGGGAAAAGCTATTGTGGATCTTGGGTAACAAATTAAAAATTGGTACAACAGGATGTTGAAAGAACATATCCTCTGACATTTCTTTTATTAATAGCCCCCAATGTAACTCCCTCTAACAATAATTTACTGTTTTTATGGTGAAAAGAAGAGGTTGGGTTAGAGCTCAATCTAATATATAAAGCTGAGTGTGTGTGTGTGTGTGTGTGTGTGTGTGTGTGTGTGTGTGTGTGTGTGTGTGTGGGGCTGGGTGGGTGTGTGTGTGTGTGGGGGGTCCGCTAAAGGAGTCCACACCATAGCATGTACAATCATGACATTTTGCAAAGACACCCTATTTGACTCAGGGAACGTCAGACTATGTTGTGAGGGAAATTTTAACTCCGCTCTTTACAGTTATTCGCCAAAAAACCTGCCTCCATTAAAGTCATTGGAGCTGGGAGCCACTGTGGAGCCCCGCATTACCTTCTGATGCAGGACGCCGCAGGGTCTCCACAGGCTTGGAAATCTTCTGGTCATGGTAGGTTACCTTCAATGGGGGATTCGTGACGCCACTCTCGGTATTTGCGGTCAGGGGGTGACCGCCACTGCAGTTTAGGGGACACCTGGGGCTGATGTTAGATGCAGTCAGATGTTGTAGCCTGCCGAGAGTGAGGCTGGCCCCAGGACCCAGTGTAAGTGTGTAGTACCACAGGTCGCAGAAGAACTCACACACAAACAGCAATGTCTTTCAGGGTTTTTACTCACTTTCAGGTGGCAGGGGTAAGTTAACCCGGGCGATGCTATCGTGGACCAGGTGGAACCAGGTATCCCTGCGGCTGATGTAGGGGTGACTGCTGACTCGCCTTCCTAGCCCTTCTTGTTTTGAGGAACCCCAACTTGAAGTCTTGCTGGGATCACCCAGGGAAGTCGCATACACCGTTCTTCCCTTTCTGGCCCGTTTGCGGGCCGCGTAGACCAAGTAATTCTGGCTTCTTGCCTACTGTCACTTAAGTGCCCCTCGTTGCTGCTGTAGCTGCGGACTCGGTGTAGGTTGGGGAGGCGCATAAAGTGCCCTCATCAGCAGGTTTGGCAGGCCAACTGAATGGGCCCCTGCTCTGGGGACCTGTAACCTTGTGCGGGCTGGGTTTACTGACAGTCCCCTTACTCAGCCACCTCTGCGCCAGGTGGATTTCAGGCAGCACTAAACAGTAGCCCTTCTCCCCCGCCGGCAGCCACGAACGGTGCAGTGTCTGGAAGGGCCCTGCTCCACTGCTCTGCCCTCCAGACGCGACTCCTCCACTCCTTCGGCTGCCTCTGCACAACTCCCTGTTCCCAGTGACACAACCCACCACTAGCTACACCCCCTACCTGGATCTATCCAGGGGTCCCCTCTAGCTGTGAGTGTGTTCTGGTTACTTCGTGTCTGTGTTTGTCCACACCCTAGTCAGCCTCTGGGATTACCTGTGTTGTACTGACCCAGCATGGGTGCAGTACTCAGTGGTGCCTGACCAGGTCAGGGGCGCCACACCTCAATGTAGCCAGAACTTCAGAAGAATGTTGGCGTGTCACAATGCAGCCATGGAAAGAGACAGACAGAGATAGACAGATACACAAAGAGACAGACAGGGAAAGAGACAGACAGGGAAAGAGACAGACAGGGAAAGAGACAGAAAGGGAAAGAGACAGAAAGGGAAAGAGACAGAAAGGGAAAGAGACAGAAAGGGAAAAAGACAGACACAGACAAAAAGACAGACAGGGAAAGAAACAGAAAGGCAAAGAGACAAAGACAGACAAGGAAAGAGAAAGACAGAGACAGGCAGGGAAAGATACAGACAGAGACAGGCAGAGACACAGATAAAGAGATAGATAGGGAAAGAGACAGACAGGGAAAGAGACAGACAAGGAAAGAAAGATAGAGACAGACAGGGAAAGAGACAGACAAGGAAAGAAAGATAGAGACAGACAGGGAAAGAGACAGATAGCGAGGGAAAGAGATATAGAGACAGATAGGGAAAGACATGGTAAGAGATAGACAAACAGGGAAAGAGCCAGGCAGACAGAGACAGACAGGGAAAGACAGACAGAAAGACAGACATTGAAAGAGAGAGAGACAGATAGAGAGAGAGACAGTTACTATCCCGGGCAACGACGGGAACTACAGCTAGTTTAATATAAATGTCAGTATTGTTCAACATTGACATATTCTACTTTTCAGTCCTGTATCCAGCAAAAATACTGCTCCACCTTTATGAGCCTCTTCACTATCAAATCAGTGTTAGATTTCAAATCTTTCAAAGCCAATTAAATCTAATGCGGGTTTTACACAAGACGATATATTGTGCAATATGTCGTCGGGGTCACGGTTTTTGTGACGCACATCCGGTATAGCGCACGACGTCATCTCGTGTGACACCTCTGAGCGACGCAGTATCGCTCACAAATCGTGAGTCATGTACTCCTCGTTAACTTTCATAATATTGTTTATTTTCATGGGCGCAGGTTGTTCATCATTTCCGTGGCATCACACGTTGCTCCGTGTGACACCACAGGAACGATGAACACAGCGTACCTGCGTCCCACGGCACCCGCCGGCTTAATGGAAGGAAGGAGGTGGGCGGGATGTTTACGTCCCGCTCATCTCCGCCCCTCCGCTTGTATTGGCCGGCTGCCGTGTGACGTCGCTGTGACGCCGAACGTCCCTCCCCCTTCAGGAAGTGGACGTTTGTCGCCCACAGCGAGGTCGTCCGGAAGGTAAGTGCGTGTGACTGGGGTTAAACGAGTTTGTACGTCACGGAGCGCGATTTGCCCGTGACGCAAAAACGACGGGGGCGGGTACGATCGCTCGTGCTATCGCACGATAGATCGACGTGTGTAAAGCATGCTTTACTCAAATTGGATTTGTATATCCACGAGTATATTGTATAAATTTATTAGATCCTCTTCCACAATCTCCTGAAAGGAATCCAAGATATCAGGCAATGAACTAATGGGATGATAAAAGGGTTTGTTGAAAGTAATTGCTAAGATTAACATCATGCTGCACGATTCACTTGTTCGTATTCTAAGGTCATATAATGATCATTGCTGCTGAAATGACCCTATATTACTGGTGCTAGAAATATCACAATCATTAACCCCTTCAACAAAAACTGGTCCAGAAGTATCAAAGGAGTTAAGAAAATGACATTTCAATGTTAAATTACAAACAAACTTTAAACATCAAAGTCATTCGTCGCAGAGAAACTTACCATATTTTTTGTTTTATAAGATGCACCGGATTATAAAACGCCCCTAATTTAGAGGAAAAAAAGGGAAAAAAAACATGGGGTCCGTCTTTTAATCCGGTGGTGTCTTACTGGAAGGTGGGGCGGTAGCGGTGGTGGAGCAGGGTCGCAGGAGGCAGGGGCGGTGCTGGAGTAGGGCGATGCTGCTGGTGGTGCAGCGGGTGTCCCAGATGCTCGTTGCGGGCGCTGTGAGGCAGGAGGGACTTCCAGAAACTGTCAATGGTGCGGGTTTCACATAAATGGCTTCGGGAGTTGGCGCATGCACAGATTGAGTGTCAATGACAAGCCGAGATCATATCTGCACACGCGCCACCTCCAAGCGTCATTCTCCTTAAATCCGCTGCTAGAAGATCAATGGGCTGGATGTGGAGAATGCACAGATGAGATCTTGAGCCGAGAGCCCCATCCGCGCACACGCCAACTCCGGGCACCATTATTTGAAGCCCGCACTGCCGACTTTTCAGAATGGCGGCCCCTGCCTCACAGCCTGAAGCACAGCCCGCAGCACAGTACACCACCCATAGCATTGCCCCTGCCTCCTGTGACCCCTCTCCAACATCCCCCAGTAAACTACACTCGGCTTATAAGACACACCCCTCATTTTCCTCCCAAATTTTTGGGGAAAAAAGTGCGTCTTATAATCTAAAAACTTCGGTAGATCTTTGAAAAGAACATTCAACTGTGTATCAGATACAATGTAAGTAGACAAATTAACTACTAAGCTTTCCTTGGTTTCGTCTCCCTACGCGGCTACCTTTTGTTGTTTTCTAGCTCCTCTCCTCCTTTTCTTTGCCTGTTCATTATACTGTGCTCCAATTCTCTCGCAAGTGAGAATCGGATCACAGGTACGGAGAAGAGGGAGAGATTAATTTCTCCATCTTCTCCATTGTCTGTCTCTGCGTATATCAGACTGCACTCGGACATTCAGTGCAGTCCGATGTTTCACACATGCCCGTAGACTTGTATGGGTGCGCATGAGCCGAGATACGCTGCAATTTGGCATGTGATAAATATCAAAGATCTGCTCTGCCTCATGGAATAATATTGGTCAGAGTACAAAGTGAGATTATTTCTCATGGCACTTGTCCAATTTATACGCTCACGTGACCACGGCCTTACCTTAATGGTGTATCATAACACTGGTTCTACAGGATCGCACCCTGCCCTAACATAATCACTTGAATCAATTTTCACCTACAAGATTCTAACTCCTATCCTTAAATGCTCTGTGCTAGTAGGGATGCCTGCTCTCCCCATTATCTATCCATTATGAACCCAGCCAGATAAGCAGGGTTCTACCTAAGTGCTGGGGAGGCCATTCTACCAGTCTGCATTCTTGGACATCCATATAATATATATTTATATATATATATATATATATATATATATATACACACACGCACAGTATATCACAAAAGTGTATACTTTATTATACAGTATTTTTTGATGGGACTACACTGAAGATCTGTCACTTTGATACAATGTACAGTGTCAGTGTACAGCTTGTACAGGAGGTCCTGACGAAGCGAGAGGCGAAACGCGCGTCGAGGTGCTGGGCGTTGTGGTTCACCACTCTGGATTTCCACCATTGATATTTTCTTTCCTCTGTCCGCCCTCCAGCTATACTGGTTACTCCTTTGGTTACCCAGGTATTAAGTCAAACGCCCTGCCCCATCAGTCTCATGGGTCACACTATATGGTGATACATTGGTTTTGGCAATACTAATTGTTTAACTTTGCTGCTAACTATACAAACCATAGATTGTGGGGTTGGATTGACTATTTATACTATGAAGTGAATGCATATGCACCTTATTTATGCTGTGAGAGGTATCTGAGGTTTTTTCTATGAATTTTTGATATCCAGATATATTTATATATTTATATTGTGAATTGTATCATGATTGTTCCACAACGCACCAGGTTGTTTTTTGGATGGTTTTATGGGGTAGGGATTTTTAATGGCTTGTGAGCACCAGCACTTTATGTATTGTTTTGATAAAACAAAATATAATATAAAAAATAAAAAAAATCTTATTATCACACATGTGTTTGATACATTATTATGATCTTTATATGAGCAGCACTCTTTCTTTGTCGGGGTATATGAATGTCTAAACCACTGGCATCAAAGGTGAGTGCACCTCTAAGTGAAAAGGGACAAATTGTGCCCAATTAGCACAAAGTCTCTTGTGCGAATGGGGAGCAGGGGTGTTACATTTGGTGTTATCTCTCACACGCTCTCTCATACTGGTCACTGGAAGACCAACATGGCCCTTCATGGCAAAGAATTCTTTGAGGATTTGAAAAAAAGAATTGTTGCTCTATATAAAGACGGTCTACACTACAAGAGGATTTAACCCCTTCAGCCCCCGTGCACTTTCCATTTTTGCGTTTTTGTTTTTTGCTCCCCTTCTTCCAAGAGGCGTAACTTTTTTATTTTTCCATCAATCTTGCCATATGAGGGCTTGTTTTTTGCGGGACGAGTTGTACTTTTAAATGAAACCATAAGTTTTACCATATAGTGTACTGGAAAACGGCAAAAAAATTCCAAGTGCGGAAAAATTGCAAAAAAAGTGTGATCGTACAATAGTTTTTGGGATATTTTATTCACTGTGTTCACTATATGGTAAAACTGAGGTATCTATGTGATGCCTCAGGTTGGTGCGAGTTTGTAGACACCAAACATGTATAGGTTTACTTGTATATAAGGGGTTAAAAAAAATTCACAAGCTTGTCCAAAAAACGTGGCGCACGTTTTGCGCCATTTTCCATAACCCGTAGTGTTCTCATTTTTCAGGATCTGAGGCTCAGTGATGGCTTAGTTTTTGCGTCTCGACCTGACGTTTTTAACGGTACCATTTTTGCTCAGATGCTACGTTTTGATCGCCTGTTATTGCATTTTGCGCAAAATTTGCGGCGACCAAAAAACGTAATTTTGGCGTTTGGAATTTTTTTGCCGCTACGCCGTTTACTGATCAGATTCATTGATTTTATATTTTGATAGATCGGGCATTTCTGAACGCGGCGATACCAAATATGTGTGTTTTTTATTTTTTTAACCCTTTAATTTTCAATGGGGTGAAAGGGAGGTGATTTGAACTTTTAGGTTTTTTTATTTTTTTTTAATTTTTTAAAACTTTTTTTTTTTACTTTTTTTTTTTATTTTACTAGTCCCCCTAGGGGGCTATAGCGAACAGCAATCCGATCGCTCTGCACTATCTGCAGATCTCAGGTACAGAGCTGAGAACTGCAGATTTGCTGCTTTACTTTCAATGCCGGCTGTATTCCGGCATTGAGAGGAAGTGAGTCATGTTAGCTACAGGCGTCATCACATGACCCTGTGCTACCATGGCAACCACCAAAAGTCACGTGATCATGTCACGTGACTTCCGGTGGGGGCGGGGTAAGTTGACTGTCATGGCGGTGCCCATATACATATCGCTGCCAGATTTTGGCAGCGAAATGTAAGGGGTTAATGGCCGCGGGTGGAAGCGATTCCACCCGCGGCAAGCAGGCACACATGTCAGCTGTTGATAACAGCTGATATGTGCGCGGATCGCCGCCGCCTACCAGCGGCAGGGGGCGGGGCTTACCGGCACACGATCCATGACGTACCCAGTACGTCATGGGTCGTTAAGGGGTTAAACACAACCTGGACATCAGTAGATGGCCAATTAAAGGAGTGACAAGGATAATGGTAAAATACCAATCTTTATTTATTTTCATTAAAAAACTAAAATATAGCATAAAGGTACCGACAGTAAATAGAGATACACAGACAATTAATATATTGAGTCCCAATAAATAGTCAAAAGAATTTTTTTGTGAATCTGGGATATACACATCAAAGACACCAGGTGAATATATATTAACCCTGAGCCAAAAGACCATTCATTGAAGACAAGTGCGATTCTGTGGTTCTATCTGCGCTACTAATAATGCATCGAAAAATGGTTAATTTTTACTGATTAGTACCCCATCCAAGATCTCATGCCCATAATACAAAAATAAGTGAATAAAAAGAGTATAATATAATAATATATAATATAATTATACTCTTTTTATTCACTTATTTTTGTATTATGGGCATGAGATCTTGGATGGGGTACTAATCAGTAAAAATTAACCATTTTTCGATGCATTATTAGTAGATAGAACCACAGAATCGCACTTGATGTCCAGGTTGTGTTTAAATTATGCTGGTTGGAGTGCTATGCGCTAATATATTTGGACATGTGGTTGCTAACTATAAGAGGATTGCCAACACCCTGAAACTGAGCTACAGCACGGTGGCCAACACCATACAGTGGTTTAACAAGACAGGTTCCACTCAGAACAGGCCTCAACATGGTCAACCAAAGAAGCTGAGTGCACGAGCTCAGCATCATATCCAGAGGTTGTTTTTTTAAAATAGACATATGAGTGCTGCCAGCATTGCTGCAGGAGGGTAAAGGTGTGCGGGGTCCACCTGTCGGTGCACAGACCATACACTACACACTGCATCAAATTGATCTGCGTGACTGTCATCACAGAAAGATGCATTTTCTAAAGATGATGCACAAGAAAACCGCTAAACAGTTTGCTGAAGCCAAGCAGACTAAGGTCATGGATTACTGGAAACGTGTCCTGTGGTCTGATGAGAGCAAGATAACCTTATTTGGTTCAGATGGTGTAAAGTGTGTGACGCATTAACCATGTGAGGAGGACAAAGACAAATGTGTCCTGCCTACAGTCGAGCATGGTGGTGGGAGTGTCATGGTTTGGGGCTGCATGAGTGCTGCTGGTTGTGGGGAGCTACAGTTCATTGAGGGAACCATGAATGCCAACATGTACTGTGACATAGTGAAGCAGAGCATGATCCCCTCTCTTTGGAAAATGGGCTACATGGCAGTATTCCAAGATGATAACGACCCCAAAGACTCCTCCAAAACAACCACTGCCTTGCTAAAGAAACTAATGGTGCTAGACTGGCCAAGCGTCTCCAGAGCTAAACCCTATTGAGCATCTCTGTGGCCTCCTCAAACGGAAGGTGGAGGAACGCAAGGTCTCTAGCATCCACCAGCTCTGTGATGTTGTCATGGAGGATGGAAGAAGATCCAGTAGCTCCTGTGAAACTCTAGTGAATTCCATGCCCAAGAGAGCTGAGGCAGTGCTTAAAAATAATGGTGGCCACATAAAATATTGACACTTTAGGCACAATTTGGCCATTTTCACTTTAGGGGTGTACTCACTTTTGTTGTCAGTGGATTAGACATTAATGGCTGTGTGTTGAGTTATTTAGAGGGCACCAAATTTACACTGTTATACAAGCTGCACACTGACTACATTTTGTGATATACTGTATATATAGAAATGTGTCCCCCTTCCCTGCCTCTTTGCCTCCTGGATGTGCGTTTTCACCCCTCCCTTCATGGTTGATATATTTCCGTGACAAGTACTTGTAAGAAAACTGTTATTAAAGGATGGTGCTGATGTGTTATTCATTTTGATATCTGAGAATTAAAGTTTTATCACAAGTTGGCCTTGACTCAGGATCAGAGAGCTCGTGTTTTTTCTCTAACACATAGTTGCTCCAGATCCTCCAGGTTTCAGGAGGTGCAATACAAACTCCTCAGTAGATGGTACATGGTTCCTGTCTACCTGCATAGACTTTTCCCGTCCATCGACCCAAGGTGTTGTAGTGTGGCGCCCTGGCCTAGCCAGGTCGTCACAGATAACACTCAAACACCCCCACCCCCATTAGACAGGGACACCAGCCAAACAAAAATCCTTGTTGCCTCCCTCCAGTGTCTGATGTCCACACCAGGTGGGGCGGAGCCAAGCGGTTGGCCCCACCCACCGAGGAATTCACATGCCTGGAGGCGGGAAAAGTGACAGTTTAGTCCAGGAGGTGGAGGAGAGAGGAGTAAACACTTTTGTGTCTGGGTTTGAGGCCCAGGCACTGACAGCAAGGTTGGCAGACGGTGGTGGCCGTCTGCAGGAGTGGTGGAGCAACGCGGAACCGTAGGACCGGGGTCGGGCGACGGCCTGCCAGTACCGACCGGGGAGCAAAGTGAAGCCAGCACACCCAGGCAGGGCCATCGGACCCCGACCAGGCTTGGAGCCACCGACAATAGTCAGATCCAAATGTGACTGGAACCCCAGGGGTTTCACAACAGCAAAAGTCCCGATTGAAGGCAACCGCCCACACCGTGAGGGTATACAGCTACCGCCTAAGGCTAGAGACCCAAGGGTCAGCGCCTGCAGGCAAACGGGCTCCTCCGGTACCCATACACCGGGGAGCGGACTACCGTTGGGAATCCATAGTAGTCAGAAGGAGAACATCAAGGTGCAGGGAAAGACAGCCACCATCACCTGTCCGGGGAGAGACACTGCAGCCGGCTGCGGGACCCGTCCATCCAGCCGTTTGGTTTACTGAGGACTTTGTACCTTTCTTGCTGGGTGAGTACACCCGTGCCATCTGGCACCGCGCCGCGCTATCCCTGCAACCCTGCACCTCACCAACCCTGCCTCCCCGTCACATCATCGGGCCCCGGGACCACCGACCCCTACCCACGGAGGGGGAAAACAACATCCCAGCTGCTCCTTACCATCGCTCCCGGGATCCCCGTCATCAGCAGCGGTGGTGCCTATCTTCACCACATCCCGTGGGTGGCGTCACGGACTAAATTCCCCAAACCAACCACCCCTTTCACTCACGGGCGAGGAGCGCCACTCGAGTCCCCGGATCTGGCCCACCGCTCGAGCCACCGAGCAGCCATCGCAGCAGCACCGGACCCGAGCCTTAGCGAGAGCGCAGCAGCGACGGCGTCCTCCCCGCCCACGACAACTTGGCGTCACGAACAGGATTGAACCCCTCTACTTACCAGTAGAATTGCGCCTTGTGATCTCCGCCGACGGTGTCCGGCCGAAAATTTTGAAGTGCCACCATCTTGGCGCGAAAATCTCCCGCTCGAGCATCTTCTGCGAATAGGGAAGGCGCGAAAGCGAAGCCCCGCCCCAACAAACGGAAGTGCTGAAGAGTACCAAGGGGGCGCGAGAGTGTGTCTGCCTGATGTAGCCAAGGCTATAAAAGCAGGGACGCCAGGACTCTGCAAACATAACCGGTTCCTGGAAGCAGCTTGCAACATGTCCGTACCATCTGAGAGGCCTGAGTCTCCGGAGCCTGCCCCCGGGACGGGGGCGTGGCTGAACACCCAAGTGATGCTGTTGTGCTGCCGTAACCGGGTCCAAGTACGGGACCTGCTCGATCGCTGGACCGCTGAGATGAAGGAGCTGGCCGCAGTCGTGCGGGCGCATGAAATAGAGACCATGCTAGAGGAGCTGGTGAGAGACCCACACCCTTGTGTCCCTAGAGGACCGGCCGCTGCGGCTGAAGGATGTGGTCTACCCCTGGCCCCAGCAGGGCCCGACCCATCGCCTGTGCTGACCGCCCATACAACCCCACCCAGATCACCGTCCCTGAGGGAGGTGGCAAAGTCCGTGTTGCCCCGCCAGGGCCCGGAGGCCCGAGAGGAAGCCAGCCCATCAACCGCTGGAGCGGGTAATGTAGAAGAAACGATAGCAGACCTCCATACACCGGCCAATGATGGGTCGTTTGCCACTGAGGAGCCACGAGTCTGGGCTCAGCTGGAAACCGTTACCGTTAGCGAGAGCGCAGCAGCGACGGCGTCCTCCCCGCCCGCGACAGTAGATGTAACATGGCAGAGAAGACACTCCTTCACATTTTCTGAGACTGTGGGGTGTTGGCCCCATTCTGGCGAAAAGTAATGGATATTATGCGTAAGACCACAGGATAGTCGGGGGGCCAAGGCCCTGCCCTTCTATTACTCCATCACTCTGAGACCCTCCTGGCAGTCTACAAAGGCTTGTTACTTAAATTCTTAATTATGGTGGCCCGGGCCTGTATCCAGTCATTGTGGAATCATAGAATCATAGAATGGTAGAGTTGGAAGGGACCTCCTGGGTCATCTAGTCCAACCCCCTGCTCAAAGCAGGATTCACTAAATCATCCCAGACAGATGTCCGTCCAACCTCTTTTTAAATACATCCATTGAAGGAGAACTCACTACCTCTCGTGGCAGCCTGTTCCACTCGTTGATCACCCTCACTGTCAAAACGTTTTTTCTAATATCTAAACTGTGTCTCCTCCCCATCAGTTTCATCCCATTGCTTCTAGTCTTTCCTTGTGAAAATGAGAATAAAACTGATCCTTCTACAATATGACAGCCTTTAAGATATTTGTAGACAGCTATTAAGCCTCCTCTCAGTCTTCTCTTTTGCAAGCTAAACAATCCTAAATCCTGTAACCGTTCCTCATAGGACATGGTTTGCAGACCAGTCACCATTCTGGTCACTCTTCTCTGAACTTGCTCCAGTTTGTTGATGTCTTTTTTAAAATGTGGTGCCCAGAACTGGACACAATATTCCAGATGAGGTCTGACCAAAGAGGAGTAAAGGGGGATAATGACTTCACGTGATCTAGACTGTATGCGTCTGTTAATACATCCTAGAATGGTGTTTGCCTTTTTTGCTGCTGCATCACACTGTTGACTCATGTTCAGCCTGTGATCTATTAGTATACCTAAGTCTTTTTCACACATGATGTTGGATAGCTCTATTCCTGCCATGCTGTATATGCTCTTTTCATTATTCTTGCCAAGATGTATGACTTTGCATTAGCATTTGCATTAATCAGTTTACCCTTAATACCTTCATCTAAATCATTGATGAAGATATTGAACAACACAGGGCCCAGGACAGAGCCCTGTGGTACCCCACTTGGGACAGTTCTCCAACTGGATGTGCAGCCATTTATGACCACTCTTTGACTCCGATCACTAAGCCACTTACAAATCCATCTAACAGTTGCCTTGTCCATTCCACATTCGGTCATTTTTTCAATAAGGATTGTATGAGATACTTTGTCAAATGCTTTACTGAAGTCAAGATATACTATATCTACTGCATTTCCCTGATCCACCCAGTCAGTGATTTTGTCATAGAAGGAAATTAAGTTAGTCTGACATGACTTATTAGTTACAAACCCATGCTGGCTCTGGTTAATCACTTCATTCTCATCCAGGTACTTGCATAAATGTTGTTTTAACAATTTGTTCGAAGATCTTTCCTGGTATGGAAGTCAGGCTTACAGGCCTGTAGTTCCCTGGGTCCACCTTCTTCCCCTTTTTGAAGATAGAAGAAACCTGTATGCCCCTCGATCTCTCTGTGGTTCTCCAAGTTAACGAAATTATGTATATGGAAGACATGACCTCCTCTTGACATGATACATTCACGAAACTCCATGATACGTGGTTTTTGTGTTTGGAGTTCCAACAAACTCCAGAATATCTTAGAGTATGGTAAGCCTATGGACCCGATTGGAGTGCGTGCCCCACCTGTTCCCCCCCCAATGTACCGTGTCTGTATTGCCCTTCCTAGCTTCTTTATTTCTCTGTCTTTTTTTTGTCCCTTTATTACCCTTCCTTCTGCTTTTCTCTTTTGTTCCTCTGGTTCCTAATAAAGCCTAGAAAATATACAGTGAAATGGGTTTTAAATTCACTCAAGCAGGAGCTGAGTTGTTTGATTACTATGTTTGACATTGTGCTTGGATTTATATGAATAAAGAATTTATTAAAAAAAAAACAATAAAAAAACCCATAAGTCAAATATAGCAATATCCCCAATAACAAAAAATAACAAGTGGATAGGTCACTGCCTCTCACAAAGCCAGCACACTCATCGGCTGCTGTAACCATTCTTCTCATCTACAGATTGCCATATTTCCACCCACTTTATGACACTGGCACAAACCACTCTGTCCTCCCTGAGGCACATGAATGGACAGGTCACTGTTTCCCACAAGCTCAACATACTCTTCCTCCACGGCTGTAATAATTCTCATGGGCTCCGACACAATACATGTCAGAGAGGACAAGTTGAATGTAGACGGTTTGTCATCTACTCTGCCTTCTTGTTAATTTGGATTTGCGGGAGTGGTTAAGGGCAGGTCCGTCTCCCTTTTCCTGCAGAGCAGGTTACCTGCAATTAGTGGGATAATTAAAATCGCCGACACACACACCTGTTACAGGAATTTAACCCTTAATAGCAAAATGTGCAAAGATCTTCTAAACCTTATTTCCCCCAAAACGTAGTCACTGAATTCAATCTCTCCAGCTGAATATAAGGAGAAATGTAAGTCTACACATGGCAGGAGAGTGGTACCATGTCCAGACCCGGTCTTACTCATAGACACCGTGTGTTTATCCGGTAGTGACAGTCATTAGGGCGTTTCCTTTTCTCACCCTCATTGTTATAATTTCCTTGGTATCCGAAATCCGGATTTGGAGATACTACTGAGCATCACTTCTTTAGCAGACAGATGGGGAATGTCAGACTGAATTGTCCTCCTGGCTTAGGAGACTTTATAGTTAAGGGGGTTCATTCACTGTAGTAAGTGTCAGCTCTTGTGTCCCAGTTTTGGAGGTAGAGATACTTTAATTCTATATATAAAGCTATACGTAGAATGTCAGCTCTCCAGCCCAGTCATTCATTATTGAAGCAAGAACAGCATGGGGAGCTAGGATAGAGGCACGATGAGCCTCTCCTTCGTACATATAGGATCTATTTGACCTTGGTGAGTGAAACCTACCCAATTAATTTAGATATGAGCTGTATCGGGAAACTTGGGGCTACGTCAAGATGCCTTGTTGGGGAGTGCTATCTATCGGCTCTTTTCCACTCATCATCATTGGAGAGACATGGTGCCCCGGTAGAGTCTCCACAATTGATCCAGTTCTGCTCCCGGCTCAGGCAAGTGGACCAGAAGCTTCAGGAGATGAGAGATGTCTACCAAGGGTCAGGTGAGAAGTTCTTTGAAATATCTGAAGAGAAAACCTATAGTGTGAAATGTTTGTGGATGTGCTCAGTATGGTATAGAAAATATGGATAATGAAGGATCTGAATTGTCCATTGACCTTAAATTTATTGGCATTTTTTATTATGGTATCTTCTGACTTTGGTGGTAGTCCTGGGGTCTCATCATAGAAAAAAGTGCTGAGACCAATGAATTGAATTCTTCTGTTCTTCAGGAGTTGCAATTAATGTTTTTAGGCTTCTGGATCAAGGCTATTGGTTGGTATTAAATACCGAAATGTCCTTTTCAGGTGCTCTTGGATTTGCAGAACATAACTCAACCTCAGTCCTATATATGCTCTATGTAGGGTTAAGTTGAATGTCTAGCCTTGTGTAAGATGCCAGATATACACACGAGGATGTTGTTTGAGTGTAAAGGTTATTGTAAGACTGATTTAAGGTTAAGCTTTCATGTTAAATGTTGGATTTTCCAAGGATTAGGAGGTCAATGACTTCCTATAATTAGGTCAATACGGTAATGACTTCCAAATCTAGAAATGCTACTTGATGTAATTAGCTGGAAGATGCATATATCATTGGCTACCAATGAGTATTAGCGGGGTATTTATGTTTTGTATTATAATTAATGGAAAGTTTACACTGGCTTATGCCTTACTAGCCAAAGTAGACCTCACACACGAGCCCCAGCGCCTAGTGGGGCCTAAAGGTTTCCTACTTAGACGCAGGTATTATATATGGGATCGGCACAATTACAGGGTTTTTATCAGGTACTCAAGAGCTTCAGTCTGTGTCTCTGTACTCCAATGGTGTATCAATAAATTTAAAGGGAACCTGTCAGGTGCAATATGCACCCAGAACCACAATCAGTTCTGGGTGCATATTGCTAATCCCTGCCTAACTGTCCCTGTATCTAGTAGCTTACATAAAGAGATCTTTAGAAAAAGTATTTCTAAAGATTGTTTATTATATGCTAATGAGGCCAGGGACTAGTCGCAAGTTGGTCCCCTTAGCATATAAGCACACCCCATTGGGTGTACTAACATGCTAGTGAAGGTGCAGCATTAGAGGCATGGTTGCGCTTACCTCTGCTGCCACTGCGGCCGACGCTGGATTTAAGCTCAGTGTGCATTATCCCCGGACTTACGGTCATGAGCACCATGAAGCTGGGTGTACGTGTCCCGGCTTCAAACTGGTGTAGTGCACATGACCGGACATGCCGGGTCTTCTGATCATGTGCACTGACCCTATGCCCGGCATTCCGAGGCGGTGCAATGGACACAGGTATGCACATCACTACCAATGATGACACTGGGCAATGGGCATTGAATAGCATAAACTTGTGGGTGTGCTAACATTCTAAGAGGGCGGAATGAGCGCAGGAACTAACGCCCTTGAGACTAGTCCCTGCGCTCATTAGAATATGATAAAAGATTCTTAGACATACTTTTTCTATAGATCTCTTTATCTATGCTACTAGATATAGGGACAGTTAGGCCGGGAATAGAAATATACACCCAGAACTGCTCGTGGTCCTGGGTGCATATTGGACCTGACAGGTTCCCTTTAAGGGGAAAGTGGCTTCCGAATTCTGGCACTTATTTGCCTGCTTGTTGCCAATTCTCTTATAGGTTTCTCTTCTTGTGATTACGCTGAGCTCAAGTTATCCGAATTACTTCAATCAGTTGTATTTCTGCTCTTCAAGTATCCAGCACTAAAATCTCACTGTGTACAAGAGGCAATGACGAACCTCATCAACAGAGTGCGAGGTATGACACAATGCACCGCATACGGACTAGTCACTTATTCCAGTTAATCAGTATATCCGTTATAATTCATTTCTCTGTGTTATATTGTGATATATTGCCTCCAATATATCACTTTATATCTTATCCTCTGTTCTATACTATATGGCTATACAGTGGCATAAAAAAGTTTAGGCATCACTGGTCAAAATTACTGTTATTGCAAGTGGAAGATGACATGATCTCTAAAAGGCATAACATTTTTCCGTTGTATTTTACACTAAAACATAATTTACTTTCATCTTTTACATTTTAAAAATTACAAAAAGGAAAATGGGCTGATGCAAAAGTTTGGGCACCCTTGGAGATTTGTGTGCTCAGATAACTTTGACCAAGGTTTCAGACCTTAAGTAGCCTGTTAAGGTTATGTCCTGTTCACTATCCTCGTTAGGAAAGGCCAAATTATGCAAATTTCACAGCTTTATAAAAACCTATTCTCCTCTAACCTTGTGTCAAAAAACAGCAGCCATGGGTTGTTCTAAGCAGCTGCCTAGCACTCTGAAAATAGAAATGGTAACGGCCCACAGAGCAGGAAAAGACTATAAAAAGATAGCAAAGTGCTTTCAAGTTGCCCTTTCCTCAGTTTGAAATGTAATTGAGAAATAGCTGCTAACAGGAACAGTGGAGGTCAAGATAAGATCTGGAAGATCAAGCAAAATTTCTGTGAAAGCTGCTGGTAGGATTGATAGAGAGGCAAATCAGAAAACCCCACTTGACTGCAAAAGACTTTCAGGAAGATTTAGTAAACTCTGGAGTTGTGGTACATTATTCTACTGTTCAGAGACACGTGCACAAATATGGCCTTTATGGAAGAGCCATCAGAAGAAAACCTCTCCTGTGTCCGCACTATAAAATTCAGCATCAGAAGTATGCAAAAGAACATCTAAACAAGCCTGAGACATTTTGGAAACAGGTCCTAAGGACCAGTGAAGTTAAAATAGAGCTCTTTGACCACAATAATCAAAGGTATTTGTGGAGAAAAAAGGGCACAGAATTTCAGGAAAATAAGCTATCGCCAACCATTAAGCATGGGGGTGGATCAATCATGCTTTTGGGTCGTGTTGCAGCCAATAGCACAGGGAACATTTTAGGAGTAGAGCGAAAAATGGATTCAATGAAATGAAATTTCAACAAATTCTTGATACAAACATAACTCCATATGTAAAAAAGCTGAAGTTGAAAAGAGGATGGCTTCTGCAAATGGATAATGATCCTAAGCACATGTCAAAATCCACAATAAACGACCTCAAAAGACGCAAGCTGGAGGTTTTAACCTGGCCCTCACAGTCTCCTGATCTGAACATCATTGAAAATCTGTGGCTAGACCTCAAAAGAGATGGGAATCTCACAGAACTGGAAGACTTTTCCAAGGAAGAATGGAAGAAAATCCTTCAAACAATAATTGATAGACTCTTGGCTAAAAATAATTTATAAGCTGTGATACTTGTCAAAGGGGGTGCTACTAGGTACTAACCATGCAGGGTACACAAACTTTTGCATTGGCCCATTTTTTTTTTCGTTCGTTTAAAAATGGAAAAGATTAAAATGATTTTTTTTTTGCCTAAAATATAATTGAAATGTGTCATCTCTAACTTTATGCCTTTTAGAGATCATTTCAACTTGCTTAGCTGTTCCCCAATAACAGTAATTTTGAACAAGGGGTGCCCAACCTGTTGCATGCCACTGTATGCAGCCATCTACTGTTTAATTCTACATATTAGTAGACACTGCTTTGCGGTATATTGTTATACCATTTACTCTATTATACTTATATACACTATTTAGTCCATTTCTAATATACTGTGATGTACAGTATTTTTTAGTTATTTATCTGATTTTAAAGACCTACGTGATAAATTGTTATATACAGCTCTCTACTATTATATGTTATTATATGTTTTGTTATGCATTTTCTATGTTTTTCTATTTATTATATCATTATGCACTACTTTATTGTTATATATATCAGACCATGGAGGCATGTAGACCCTGAGTTTTGTTATTCTCATAGTTGTAGTCAATATGTGGATATGTGTTGTATTTGATGTCAAAATGCCCACTGGACATATACCAGGGGATGACATAAGAACCCAGCTGTGGAGCAGGTCAGTGTAAGTGATGCAGCTGCAGAGAAAGATGGTTGGATGTCTAGAGTGGCCATCCAAGATGAATGGACCTGAGTGACTAAAAACATATGAGTGTGCTGCAGGCTGAGAGGCACTATGTATTTAAGGCACCCTCCCATTAGGGGAGGTGTCTGCTCAACACCTTTAGGCAAATGGAAGAAACACCTGAGCAGGTTGTAAGGAGTCACCTCCTGTAGTGGTGGAGCAAAGCAGAGGAGAAGTTACCAAAGCCAACCAGGTGCCATCTGGGTGATTGGATTGTTGTAAAACATTCAAGAGTTGTGGCTTCCTATGGAAAGATATACGAGCCTCTGTGTAAAATGTTTCTGCTTCACAGATGGTAACTCTTGCAACTTTATTCCTGTAGGGCAGTGGTCCCTAACCACTCTTACCTTGCGAGCAACATTCATCTCTGAGAGATGGTCATGAGCCATGTCCAGTGCTCCCCCAGCACAAAAACTGGTGTTATAACAGCCAAAGCTTCCCCTCAGAAAGCACATTGAGTAAATTGCCCCCCCTTCCCCTAAAGGCAATGGACTTACATGCAGGGGTTATCAATTTACCCCCATTCGATATTCTTACATCAAGCACTCCCACCAAACTCTCCATCCTGAAGCACCCCTCAAGCTGGCAGAATCATCATTTCTCCAACTTACTGTAGCGCTGGCATCACTGAAGGGACGCCGACTTACTGCCGCGGCTGGGTCGCGTATGTGACGGGGTATGCGACAGAGCAGTAAGGGACGCCAGGCCAAGGAACAATCCAAGAAGATGTAATGAGGCAGGGAGCATAAAACATGCAATATTAAAATGGTTCTTTAGAGTCCACACAAAGGAAATAGGTCCGGGGGGCGCCAAGGAGAATGCAAAAGTCCTCAAAGTCCAATCGTCCATGTACGGGCGATAAGGAGCTGGCCTTAGCACAGGTCCTCACCCTTCACTCAACAAAGCACAATCCCACGTGGCCGCGGATCTCCAGTCTGTAACAGTCCACACACACAGACACCAGGATCCAGCCTCAGCTATATATCCTAGTATGTCTTCACCCGAGATCCAACTAACTGAACTAACATGTTCTTCTCTCCTGGGATCAGCCCCTTAGGTGGGCACACCTCCCCCTGGCCATTTGATGCATGAATGGACTTAAAGCTGGGTTTACACACTGAAACTTTCTAGCGATCCCACCAGCGATCCCAACCTGGCCGGGATCGCTACAAAGTCTCTGGTGAGCTGTCAAACAGGCAGACCTGGCCAACGACGCAACAGCGATCCGGACCTGCAGAACGACCTAGCTGGTTGTTGGGAACGTGTCAAAGCAGCTATTTGAAGGGGAAGTCGCTGTAAAGTCCCCTTTACACACTGAAACTTTCTAGCGATCATGCTGCACAGCGGGAAACAAAGGACCTAAGAATGGTCCTGAACGATTTGTTCACAATTTCACAGCAGGGGCCAGGTCGCTGATGTGTTTCACACACTGCAATGTCGCTGGGGAGGTCGCTGTAACGTCACAAAACCGGTGACGTTACAGCGATGTCGTTTGCGATTTTGCAGTGTGTAAAGCAACCTTTAGACTGCTGGCTCTGTTCTGTTTACCAAGTTGTAGATTGGAGCAGTCCCATGCTGAGAAGAACAATATATATATATGCAACCCCCACCAAATCAATGACAATAGCTACTGCTGAAGCCTGATTGCAATATGATACAGGCTGGGGGGAAGGTATGGTCACTTACATCCCAAGACATTTCAAAGTGTTCAGTAAGTACAACCAAAGGAAAGTGACATCACATCCTGACATAGTATTACAGCAAATACAGTGAGAAGGTAAAATACATCACATGGCATCTTGTACAAAAATATGGGATGGAGAAAACTACATACATCATGACAATTCCTTCCCCTCCCAACTTGTGTACGTACTAGGGACCTCTACAGGTCGCTGGTTAAGTACATGCAGGCATGGCTGACAGGACTCAAGGCTCCAGGTTCTTTAGTGTATGATGAAGATGTAGGGTTGAATGTTCGGGTCCAGTTTATATCCTCCTTCACTTAAACTCTGCTTCCTGCACCCACAAATTGGCATTGTATATCTCCCACATCATTGCCTAGGAGTATGTCTGCAGGAAGGCCGCTCATCACACCGATTATGCATTGTTTTGCCCCAAAGCCATAATCCAGGGTCACACTCGCTCTTGGAATGTATCTTTGAGTACCTCCAGCCAATTCAATGGCAATTCCTGGTCCCTTTTGAATTGCTTCTGGTTGAATTACTCGGGGATCTGCGATGGTGAGAAAAGCCCCAGTGTCACGAAAGCCAACAACTTTTTGGCCATCCAGCACGACCTCCTGTAGATGTTTATGCTGAAGATCATAAGAACGCGTGGCTGTGGCTCGCACTCCATAGACTCCTGGTAGGGAAGTCAACATATCAGGGTCACTTGGCAAATCATCAGGGCCTGAATCCAGCTCTTCTCCTGCTGAAGATGTCTGTAGATAATGGACAGGCAAAAGTGGTCTGCAGCTGTTCTGCCTCTGAACACCTGGACAGTGAGCTTGCAGATGACCAGGCTGCCCACATTGATAACATCTGCGCTGCATCTCACTCCTTCCAGTTTGCCTTCTGGAGAAGTAGGTAGGAGACCTTGGTGACTGATAGGGAGGTGCAGGTGCTGGAGGTGGTTGTCGATTTGGAGGATGACTCCACTGGATAGATGGGCATGTGGCCCGCAGATGTCCGGGATGCCCACAGCTATAACATCTCCGCTCTTCTACTTTCTCTCCTCGTCGTATTCCAAAAAATGTGGTAGAAACAACTGGAGGCACGTACACACGGGTATCCACATGATGTGGTGATCTAGGTCCAGGAACATTGGACACTGAAGGACAAGGAACCTCTGGTGTTGGGAAGCTGGTCATTTTTGCTCCCTCTGCTAGCAGCTTCTTCCATTGAGGCTTGATAGTGAGCACCTCATCAGCTAGAGCAGCAGCTTGTTCCATTGTCTCTGGTCTCCTCTCACGCACCCATTCCCGAATCTCAGTAGGGCACTTGGCATAAAACTGTTCTTTTAGGATGACCTGGATGAACGTCTCCCAAGTTAAGGCCCCCTCTCCCTCCAGCCAGCGATGGCATACTTGTTTCAGTCTGTGGGCAAACATCTTGAAAGACACTTCTCCATCACAGGCTAATGTACGGAACTTAGTCCTATAAGTATCTGGGGTCACAGCATAATGTTCCAGAATGGTCTGTTTTATCTCCCCATACTCACAATTCCACTGAGGGTCCATAGCTCTATAGGCGTCGGCAGCTCCACCCTCCAAGAGGCCCACCAGGTGTCTGACTCGCTCTCTTTCTGGGACTTCCATTAATCGGCACTGATGCTCAAAGTCCTGAAAGAAGCCCTCAATGTCACCTGCAGCTTCATTAAATGGCTTAAAGTCCTTGCGGGACACTCTGGAGAATTCCCTCATAGTTGGTGCTGTGGTTAAAGTTTGTCTGGAGCCTCTAGCTGCTTCCACAGCAAATCTCCTCTCCAGCAATGCTGCCCTCTCTTGAGCTCTGCGAATGGCCTCCCTCTTATCTTCTATGGTGGCCTCATCTCCAAGCAGTGCCATCTCCTCCTCATACCACACAATCCATTGACTTTTTTGGGTATTTACCTCCAGCTCCCGTCTTTCCTCCCTTTGCTGTGGAAATTGTTCCTCGGTGCCATCTTGCAGGCAAGCGTTTTCCAATGCCTCAATTAGTTGCTCCTTAGAGAGTCCTTTGTAACCGACTCCTAATTCACGGGCCATTGTTTGTAGGCTCACCACAGTCCAGTTCCTGTATCCTGAGGTTCTGAATCCAGATGTTAATGGGCCGTTGTCCTCCATTCTTTCTGCTCTGATCCCGCCGCTGCCACCAGTTTGTGATGGGGTATGCGACAGAGCAGTAAGGGACGCCAGGCCAAGGAACAATCCAAGAAGATGTAATGAGGCAGGGAGCATAAAACATGCAATATTAAAATGGTTCTTTAGAGTCCACACAAAGGAAATAGGTCCGGGGGGCGCCAAGGAGAATGCAAAAGTCCTCAAAGTCCAATCGTCCATGTACGGGCGATAAGGAGCTGGCCTTAGCACAGGTCCTCACCCTTCACTCAACAAAGCACAATCCCACGTGGCCGCGGATCTCCAGTCTGTAACAGTCCACACACACAGACCCCAGGATCCAGCCTCAGCTATATATCCTAGTACGTCTTCAGCCGAGATCCCACTAACTGAACTAACATGTTCTTCTCTCCTGGGATCAGCCCCTTAGGTGGGCACACCTCCCCCTGGCCATTTGATGCATGAATGGACTTTAGACTGCTGGCTCTGTTCTGTTTACCAAGTTGTAGATTGGAGCAGTCCCATGCTGAGAAGAACAATATATATATATATATGCAACCCCCACCAAATCAATGACAATAGCTACTGCTGAAGCCTGATTGCAATATGATACAGGCTGGGGGGAAGGTATGGTCACTTACATCCCAAGACATTTCAAAGTGTTCAGTAAGTACAACCAAAGGAAAGTGACATCACATCCTGACATAGTATTACAGCAAATACAGTGAGAAGGTAAAATACATCACATGGCATCTTGTACAAAAATATGGGATGGAGAAAACTACATACATCATGACAGCATACTTCTCCAATCCACGTGGGCTGCTGCTTCCTTCCTCTCCCATAGCCTGTGCACGCATCCCAGGTCTCCCGGGAGTGTGCTGAAGGCATGCGCGCACTGGCCCTCCTCTTAAAGGGTCAGCATGCTATTTCCAGGAAATGTCACTCAGCCTATGGCTGAGAGGCACTATGTATTTAAGACAGCAGAAAAAAGTATTTTCAGCTTACCAGGATATATGGTCCCCGGAAAAATGTGCGGTGCATGGATCCTCCAGCATAGCCCAGTCTGGAACCAACAGTAAGTCAATGAGGGGAGGAAGGGGGCAGGGAAAAATGGAATCCATCACCCTCCCATTAGGGCAGGTGCCTGCACAATACCTTTGGTTTGTCAGTGTCCTGTCTGTCTATTTAGTTGTAAGGTCCCATTACCCCTGTGTCCGTCTCCTGCACCTGAGTCTGCCTTCCCATATTTATCTGTCCCTGCTATGCCCACCATACCTGTCCATACCCAGCTGCCTGTCTGCCCCGGTCATCTCACCTGTACCTGCCTGCCCTGGTCATCTCACCTGTACCTGCCTGCATCTGTATCCGTACTCAAGTCCTTCTCCTGTCCTGAGGGGTCAGCTGACACAGTTCTAGTCACTGCCCTGGGAGTGGTACCTGGTGTCTGCCTCGCTGCAGGCGTTTAGTTAAACCCCTCCCACTAAAGAGTAATCCCGAGTCCCACCTCTGGTCCAGTGGGTCCACTAATCCTGCTCGATGTCCCTACACTGGCCACGAGTGTTACACTTACCATATGTATTCCCCTTCGCATCTCATATATGAGCATCTAGATCTGCTCTTCTATGTTGGGCTATTCAAAAGTCACCAACTGGAGACCTTCCCTTTTATAGCTTTCTGCTTGATCTGGTGCTAATGCACTAAGATGGCAGACAGCCGCAAGCCACATATCATGGGCCCGCGAGCCACATATGGCCATGGGTTTGGGACGCCTGGTGTAGGTAAAGGTAAGAACCCTGTGAGGTGTGCGGCCATCTAAGCGTTTGGGTGATCCACAATATAATTGTAATATACAATGCTCTTTATTGTTTTGCTATACACTGGCCTTTACTATATCATTTGTCTCTGAAGGCAATAGAGTGGAATTTAACTACTCACCTGAAACTCCCTACACTGCTGCCTGGAACACAACCACAACTAGAGGAAGCCAGTCCAGTAATAACATTACATCACAGCGTCTTTAGTGTATTCTTTAATATGGTTCCAAATAACTCACTATACTAGGATCTGCCACATTAAGTGAAGAATGGAAAGTGCTGTCCTCAATGAAGATAATGTGGTCTATAAACAGGACATGAGGACATGATATAATGGGGAAAATAAGTATTTGATACACTTCTGATTTTGAAGTTTTCCCACCTGCAAAGAATGAAGAAGTCTGTAATTTTTATCGTAGGTGCCCTTCAGCTGTGACAAACAGAATATAAAAAAATCCAGAAAATCATATTGTATGATTTTTAAATAATTAATTTGAATTTTATTCCATGAAATAAGTATTTGATACAATAGAAAACAGAACTTTTATTTGGTAGAAACCTTTGTTTGCAATTACAGAATTCAGATGTTTACTGTAGTTCTTGGCCAGGTTTGCACACTGCAGCAGGGATTTCATCCCACTTCTCCATACAGATCTTTTCCAGATCTTTCAGGTTTCGGGGCTGTCTCTGGGCAACATTGAGTTTCAACTTTCTCCAAAGATTTTCTATTGGGTTCAGGTCTGTAGACTGGCTAGGCCACTGACGGATCTTGACATGCTCCTTACGGAGCCGCTCCTTAGTTACTCTGGCTGTGTTTTTCAGGTCATTGTTATACTGGAATACCCAGCCATGACCCCTCTTCAATGCTCTTACTGAGGGAAAGAGGTTGTTGGCCAAAATCTAGCGATACATGACCCCATCCATTTTTGCTTCAGTTGTCAAGTCCCCTTTGTAGAAAACCCCCAAAGTATGATGATTTTGTAGCGCCCCACGGGGCAGGTGGGTAACCTACTCGTCGCCGGGCCGTCGACTGTCGCGGTCACGGGCAGTCTAGCCCGGCTCCGTTGCCCCGAGACATACAGAAGATGGCTGGGGAAGGATTTTGGGGTAGTAGTGAGGTGTTTGTCGTAACGCCTCCTGTGGTATGCGTCCAGGGAAGTAGCCACCGCTGCTGTCGCTGAGCTCCGGGGCGGATGGTAGTAGTAGCTATGGATGGTATTGCTTCCCACAGCTGGAGCGGGCCCCGGGGAGGATGATGAGGGGGAGTAGTAATGGCGGGCACCGAGGCGCAGGGCGGCGGAGCCGGGAATCAAGAAACAAGTCTATGTCTGTGGTTCTAGGTTGTTTACTCACTCTTTGTGCTGTGCTACTCACCCGGGTAATACCAGTCACTTTCTTTGATGGGCTCCGTCAAACCTGAACCCATTTAGAAATCAGTCCGGTGTGGTGTTCGGTGGGTTCCCTCCTTGTAACGCCTGTGCTGTGGATCCCCTGGCTTGAAGCTATGAGAGGACCCTGGGTTTCGCAAGTAGAACTCTTGTCCCTATATGCAGGTGTTGCGGTTCCGCTGTGGGGTCTGTAGTTATCCAAGGCCCCGGATCCTATATGGCACTGTGCTCTAGGGCGCTTTGTGGTCAGGGAATCTTGAAACTTTCCTCGTCCAGGCAGATTCTGGAAAACCAACATGGACTATGATATTCAATAAGGTCCTGCCACCCTCTGTGGCGTCGGTTCCGAGGGGAGCAGATGGACTCTCCCCACGGCAATCGTGTGAACGTCTCCTCTTTGTCACCGGAGAACCTGTAAGATGCGACTGCTCCGTTCCTCTCCTGCTGGAGAACTCTCTAACTGTTGTGTTGGCTCCTGACTCCCCTTGCTGGCAGCACCTCCCCCCTCCCAGGTCCTGAGCTAGTGGGACTGGGGCACCTGTGTGAGGGCATCCTGTAAATGCCACTCTGTAATCAACCCCTTTATTACCCTACCCTAGCCCAGTCCCCAATGGCGACAGGGGCAACCTGGTGTGTATTTGAGTGTGTAATGTGGTGAAACAGGGACTGACCTCCTCAAGATCCGGGTTTAGCAGTACATCCAAATTTGGGTGCAATACTCTGTGGCGACTGAAGCCTCAGGGGCGCCACATTTCCACCCTCATCACAGCGCCATGCGTCACAGTTGGGATGATGTTCTTGGGGTTGTATTCATCCCTCTTCTTGTCCAAACACGGTGAGTGAAGTGGATATCAAAAAGTTTTATTTTGGTCTCATCTGACCACATGGCCTTTCCCCACCTCTCCTCTGGATCATCTGGATGGTCATTGGTGAACTTAATACTGGCCATGACATGTTTTTGTGTGAACAGGGGGACCTTGCCCTGCAGGATTTTAATCCATGATGGCCTAGTGCGTTACTAACGGTAATCTTTGAGACTGTGGTCTCAGCTCTCTTCAGGTCATTTAACAGGTCCTCCCATGTATTTCTGGGCTGATTCCTTACCTTTCTCAGAATCATTCTTACCCCAAAAGGCAAGATCTCAGACAAAATAAGATTGAGAGTCATCTTGTGTTTCTTACATTTTGTAATAATTGTCCCAACAGTTGTTGCCTTCTCACCAAGCTGCTCGCCTGTTGTGCTGTAGAAGTAAAAATAATCACTAAACACAGCAATTAGCCAAGAAGGGTCAAACAGCAAATGCACTAGCAGTATACAGAAAGCCCTCTGTGTTAAAGGCGGGGGAAACACAGATACAGTATACCGATGCGACAACCACTTTCAGCCCACCATTTCATGGAGGGGGTGGTTGCTGATGCTAAACATGCACACAGATGAGGTTTGCATAAGGCGACAGTGACACAGGAACGTGTGATGCACAGTGTCTGGCTTACAGCTTTATGATGATGCCCATACTATTAGATCAGGTGGGCTTCCCAGCACTATATAAGAGCATCACACAGGACAGACACCCTAAAGGGGCATGGCTGCAGCCTGCAGAAAAATGTGAAATAATAATTATATAAAATGATAATTGATAAAGTGAGGTATTTGTCCATATTTTGGCCAAAATACATAAGCTCGTAATCCAACGTCAAGGGTCCCCACGCTTACGAGTCCCTACACTACATTCAAAATAATTCACAGAATAGGACATGAATTCAAAAGAAGTAAAAAAAAAAAACCTCACCAAAAACAGACATTAGCCAAGAAAGGTCAAACAGCAAATGCACTAGTTCTAGTGCATTTGCTTTTTGACTCTTATTGGCTAAAGGCTGTTTTTAGTGATTTTTTTTGTTTTTTGTTCTTCTTTTGAATTTATGTCCTATTCTGTGAACTATTGTCTTTTAGCCCATCCCAGCCTTGTGCAGGTCTACAATTTGGTCTCTGGTGTCCTTAAGCGGGCTTTACACGCTGCGACATCGCTAGCTGATGCTAGCGATGGCGAGCGTGATAGCACCCGCCCCTATCGTTATGCCGATATGTGGTGATCGCTGCCGTAGCGAACATTATCGCTATGGCAGCGTCACATGTACTTACCTGCTCGGCTACGTCGCTGTGACCGGTGTACCGCCTCCTTTCTAAGGGGGCGGTTCGCTCGGCGTCACAGCGACGTCACTAAGCGGCTGCCCAATCAAAGCGGAGGGGCGGAGATGAGCGGGACGAACATCCCGCCCACCTTCTTCCTTCCTCATTGCTGGCGTGTGGCAGGTAAGGAGAGGTTCCTCCTTCCTGCGGCGTCACACGTAGCGGTGTTTGCTGCCGCAGGGACGAGGATCAACTTCGTCCAAGCGACAGCAGCGATAATTGGGAGCGGACCCCCATGTCAACGAGGAGCGATTTTGGACGTTTTTGCAACGATCCAAAATCGCTCCTAGGAGTCACACACAACGAGATCGCTACAGCGGCCAGATGTGCATCACAAAATCCGTGACCCCAACGAGATCACTGTAGCGATCTCATAGCGTGTAAAGCCACCCTTAGACAGCTCTTTGCTCTTGGCCATGGTGGAGAGGTTGGAGTGTGATTGAGTGTGTGGACAGGTGTCTTTTATACAGGTAACACGTTCAAACAGGCGCAAATTTGACGCCCCTGGACTAGTCAGGGCGTCACAGGGTACTGCACTTCCTATTCTCTGGTGCAGGACTCAACCCTCCATGGTTCTGGGTTCCCAAACTATGGTACTGCCTCCATCAGCATCCAAAATTCCAAACCACACCTCACACCACACCCTGTCAGGCACACCAGTGGGCTGCCTAGCTGGAATAGGGCCGCCCACCTAGGGTTCAGGCAGACTGGTGGGAGGGAAGTAGAGGAGTTGAGTAGTAGCCCTCGAGAAGTGAGAAGCTGAGGGAGTAGTGGCTCCCTGTCTGTAGCAGGTTGGGTCGCAGACGGTGGTCTGGGCCCGGAGGAGTCGGAGACCCGGTCGCAGGGGATTGAGGCTGGATGCCTAGGCCCGGTCTTGGAGGATGGTCAGCAGCTCGAGTCTAATAACCAGTCCGGGACCGAAAGCACGGCGTGCTACAGAACCCTAGGTCAGGAAGTAGCTTCAGGCAACCCGGCAATTAACCTGTGGAGGATAGTGACTTTATGGACTGTCCCCGAGAAGCTCAGAGATCAGGGGCACTAGCGCAACGAGGGGAATAGGGCTTTCCAACCCATGCAGCCCACAGAAATCCCAAGCATGAGCCCTTGAGAGCGCAGCTCCACTAGCAACAAGTAGGGTGCAGGGGCCCGGACAGCTTTAAGCCAATGGGCCACCAGAACACTTCTAATTTGTGCACGGAGGCAGGCTCCGGATCACCTGGCAGTACCAGAGGTGACGGATACCCAGACAAGCTCCCCCCAAGAGGACAGCGGCACCCAGGGACTTGGTTTACCTTGTTGTCAGAGTCTGCTTTGCGGCCGCATCATCACCAACACTGCCTGAGTGAGTACATGATCCTCCCCTACTCCCAACCGGCCCTGCGCTCCCCTGCTCTACCATCATCCAGAGTCCTGGGGCCTCCCCTACCCGTGCAGGGAACATCATCTGGCTGCCCCACTCCATTACCCCGGGGTATTCCCATCGGCAGCACCGTTACGCCCCTTACCGCAAACCACGGGTGGCGTCACAAACTCTAACATCCCCTTTAAATACCCCCCTTTCCGTTTGAAGTGGCCGCGAGCCACAGCAGACCCTGGATCCAAGCGGTTTGACCGCTGCAGGGGCGGCACACAATTAATACAGTTAATGAGTGCAGAGTAGCAGGGCTTCTTAAAGAAAGTTGAAGTTAACTACGGTAAAAAGTAAAGACCTCTCCATTCTTTGTAGGTGGGAAAACTTGCAAAAACGGCAGTGTATCAAATACTTAAGTGTTTCAGAGTCATCCGTTTAGTCAAAACCCCTCGAAACTAATCATACAAGAGTAATAAAGAAGAGTAAAGGCCGCTTTACATGCAGCGACATCGCTAGCGATGTCGCTAGCGATCGCACCCACCCCCGTCGTGTGTGCGTCACGGGCAAATTGCTGCTCGTGGCGAACAATATCGGTAGTACGCGTCACACGCACATACCTTCCAAACGACGTCGCTGAGGCCGCCGAACAAACTCTTTTTTAAGGGGGAGGTTCGTGCAGCGTTACAGTGACGTCACACAGCGGGCCAGCAGTAGATGCGGAGGGGCGGAGAGCAGCCGCATTATCGTCACTCCCACCTCGTTGACAGAGGATGCAGGAACGTTGTTGTTCGTCGTTCCCGGGGTGTCACACGTAGCGATGTGTGCTGCCTCAGAAACGACGAGCAACCTGCATCCTAAAAGATCAACGATTTTTTGAAAATGAACGACGTGTCAATGATCAACGATTTATCCCTTATTTCGGATCGATGCCGGATGTGCGTCACGAATTCCGTGACCCCAACGATATCATGTTAGTGATGTTGTTGCATGTAATGGGGCCTTAAGAGTGGAGAAAAATGAGGCAATGTTGTCCCACCAAGCATTCATTTGAGTGTAGGACCTGTCATGTCCATCTCCATAACCTTCATAGACTTCAGTGGCAGAAACCTTGCACGTGCTCAGCTGTTTGCCCTTCATGTAGCTATGGTAGACTGTTGGGTAGGGTCCGTTGTACTGGTGGGATGGGGCCTCCATCAACATCAATCCATCCCTGCTCTTAATGCTCCTTTCAGCTCTAATCATCTACTATGCCATCCAAGGAACTTGTCTCATCTGTCTTCTGAACATTTCGCAAAGTTCAGTAATCATATTAAAAGACAATCGGACTTCATTAATGTCAACCGGAATCATACCAGACTAATATATGTCACTCAAGAACTAGGTTGTCACAGGTTAATCCTTTATAATTATCTCTGGAGGCTTTATGTGTGAGTTTGGAATTCCAGGTTACTCCAGTCATTTATGTATTATGACATTGGATGGATTTGTGGAAGGCATTTAATGCTTGGCTAAAATTAATCACTCCAAGCAGATTGCGACATGGGAAATGCCAAGTATGAACTTGCTGCTGATATCAACTGTGACCTCCATTCCTGTCTAGTCCATGGCCACATGCCATACGTCAACTTATATGGACCAATCTTTGAAGCATGATCTCTTTACAATTGCCCCTTCTAGGAACTAGATTCAAGTCTTAAGGCCGCTTTACACGCTACGACATCGCTAAAGCGATGTCGTTGGGGTCACGGATTTTGTGACGCACATCTGGCCGCGTTAGTGATGTCGTTGCGTGTGTACCGCCCCGGGGCTCGGCCGGCCGCCGAGCCGCTCGGATCCGTGCTCGTCGGTGGGTGGCTCGAGCTCTTCATGGTCCCGGGGGTCACGTCGCTCTGTTGACCCCCTCCGTGGGTAGGGGGATGATGGTCCCGGGGGCCCGAGGAAGGTGCTGAGGCGAGGGGATGGATGCGTGCTGGGGTGTCGGTGCAGTGCGGTGCGCGGCCCAAAGGCACTGTTGTACTCACTATGACAAACACGCTGGAGTCTCTGGTAAACCAAACAAGATTGTGAACGGTGCCCGCAGCCGGCTGCAGTTTTCCCCTTAACAGGTTGGTGGTTTCCGCCTTTCTCCTGCACCTCACTATTGTAGAAATCACGACTCCTATGCCTGAGCAACGGTAGTCCGCTCTCAGGTTTGATATGTGTCGGGAGAGCCCTTTTTGCCCGCAGATGCTGGCCCTTCGGGTCTCTATGCCTTGGCAGTGGCTTTACAACTATGGTTGGGCTGTTGTCTTCAGTCGGGTCTTATGTGGGAAAGGTCCTAAAGTCCAGTCCTCAATCAGTTGCTTTGACTCAGCCCGGTTGTTTCTGGGCCTTGTATTGGGTCTGAGTACCCCTCCTGGTGCTCCGGTTTGCAATCGGTTCCCCGGTTCGGTACCGGCGGGCCACCGCCCGTCCCCGGTCCCTACGGTTCCACCAGCTGTAATCCCAGCTACTGCAGGCGGCCACCACCGTCTGCCTCCTTGCCAGAGGTGACTGGGCTCCAACCCAGACACCGGGTGTAGAGTATGGCAGACCTAGGCACAGGTCTGCCCTTGAACTTCACTCCACTCCACTTCACTGTCAAAGCTAATCTACTGTTTTTCCCACCTCCGGGCCTGTGAACTCCTCGGTGGGCGGAGCCAACCGCCTGGCTCTGCCCCCTGGTGCGAACATCAAACCCGGAGGGTGGTGACAAGGGTTTTGTAGTTTGGCTGCTGTCACCTTACTAAGGTGGGGGGGCGTGTGTGTATGGGACTACCCGTGACAACCTGGCTAGTCCAGGGCGTCACATTCCCCCATGGTTTAATGCAGACCGTCCGCGGGCTGCCCGTCCACCATCGGTTAATTTTGTTGCTTTGTAACTGAAAAAGATTAAAACATATTTACAAACATAACTTTTGTACAAACTTCAAGCAAACTTTTTAAATCTTCCCTTACGGGAGGCATACTCTTAAACGTTGCAAAATATAACATTTTTATTAACACGGGAACGGGACCGGGTCCTTCAGTCACCCACCCAAACAAACCTAGCCTTGATGCCGCCCCTAAGAAACGGGCAGCACCCCTTTTCCCCAGTCCAGGAATGGGCCCAGGTTTTGTTTTAAGGGACGGGTACAGGGTTTCACACCTGTTGGTCTCTCAGGGGCCCCATGTCCAGGGGACTCCTGGGCCCGGAGGATCGCCACCGGTTGCATTGGTGATGGGGCCACGGCCATCACTTTCCCGCAGGCCCATCCTCCAGTCTGCCTCTCCGGAGGCCGTGAAACGGGAAGGCCGATCAAGGGACTATTTACAAACGGGACTCTGCTGCCGGCGCAGCCTCCTCCAGTCACTTTCCCACAGTCCACTACAGGGCAGCACGGGTCCCCAATGCCACACTCACAGTGACACCGTCCACAAAGACCCCGTTCTCCACTGCCTGCGGTGCGGGTACGGTGAACCGTGCTCTGTAACGGGAACTGTCCTCGCTCCTCACAACTCCCTGCCGTCCTCCACCAGGGGCTCCGACCCCCGATGGCGCCCACTGGGACTCCAACCGCAGCGGCGTTCAACAAGTCAGGCAGGGTCCGGCTCCTTCCACCAGGCGCACTGGATGGCATCTCCCGGGAACATGGGGACGTTCAACAAAGGAACACGGGATTTCGTAGCAGCGGGTCCTTAAAACATTTAAAACTTGTAAAACTTGCAACTTCAGGGCGGCTAACACCGCAGGGGACCGTATTGGCCGACGGTCTGACGATCAATCGGGCTCCCCATCCAGGTGCAGTATTTCCCTGGGCTATAAACTTCCAGCGGGAACGGCGACGGAGGCAGCGTACACGGCACCTCTTCCTCTATGAGCTGTGCTACCTCGGGCTCACTGGTCACGGTACTGGCGGGCTCCGGCTCCCAGCTGATGAGGGACGACATGGGGGTCTGCGTGGCTTTATCTTGGCGCTGCACGGCTGCGGCGGCCCTCTGCTCACGGGCCCATACTACGACAACCATCCTCTGCACCTCCGCTTTCCATTTGAGCACCTGCTGCAAACTTTGCGCCCTCACCTTCACGCAGAATTGACCCAGCTCCCGCTCCAACCAAGCAGCGGTTCCGGCGGGAAGCTCACCCGGGCCGCAGTCCTCAAAGGCTACTCCACCTCTGCTGCTTCCGGGTCCCGCCGCTCCAGCGGCGGGCACCTCTCCGCTCCCGTCCGGGAACACCGACATCTTTCCATGTGTCCTCCCCGTGGTCTCTTCGGGGCACTCTGCTTGCTTTCTGCACCGCTCTGCTCTCAGGGGGCGGGGCTTCACTTTCACGCCATTTTTGCTTGGAGAAGACAGCTTGGGCGGGAAACTTCGCGCCACAGGAAGGTGACAAGATGGCGGATTCTAAAATTTTTCAATGGAGACTCCGCTGACGATAACTTCAAGGCACACTTCCACAGTTAAGTGGATGGGTTCAATCCTGTTTGTGACGCCAGAAGAGTCGATGTGTACCGCCCCGGGGCTCGGCCAGCCGCCGAGCCGTTCGGATCCGTGCTCGTCGGTGGGTGGCTTGAGCTCTTCATGGACCCGGGGATCACGTCGCTCTGAAAGGGGGTTGGCACTACACGTAGGGACTTCAGTGGAGAGGTCCACGGCCGGAGCCGCGGTTGTTTGTAGGGGATTTAAGTTCGTGACGCCACCCACGGGTTGTGGCGAATGGATGGACACCACCGCTGCCGTTGACTAGGCTCCCGGGGACGGTGTTGCGCAGCTTGGTGTTGACCCCCTCCATGGGTAGGGGGATGATGGTCCCGGGGGCCCGAGGGAGGTGCTGAGGCGAGGGGATGGATGCGTGCTGGGGTGTCGGTGCGGTGCGTGGCCTAAAGGCACTGTTGTACTCACTATGATAAACACGCTGGAGTCTCTGGTAAACCAAACAAGATGGTGAACAGTGCCCGCAGCTGGCTGCAGTTTTCCCTTTAACAGGTTGGTGGTTTCCGCCTTTCTCCTGCACCTCACTATTGTAGAAATTACAACTCCTATGCCTGAGCAACGGTAGTCCACTCCCCGGTTTGATATGTGTCGGGAGAGCCCTTTTTGCCCGCAAACGCTGGCCCCTCGGGTCTCTATGCCTTGGCAGTGGCTTTACCCCTATGGTTGGGCTGTTGTCTTCAGTCGGGTCTTATGTGGGAAAGGTCCTAAAGTCCAGTCCTCAATCAGTTGATTTGACTCAGCCAGGTTGTTTCTGGGCCTTGTACTGGGTCAGAGTACCTCTCCTGGTGCTCAGGTTTCCAATCGGTTTTCCGGTTCGGTACCGGCGGGCCACTGCCCGTCCCCGGTCCCTACGGTTCCACCGGCTGTAATCCCAGCTCCTGCAGGCGGCGACCACCGTCTGCCTCCTTGCCAGAGGTGACTGGGCTCCAACCCAGACACCGGGTGTAGAGTATGGCAGACCTAGGCACAGGTCTGCCCTTGAACTTCACTTCACTGTCAAAGCTAATCTACTGTCTTTCCCACCTCCGGGCCTGTGAACTCCTCGGTGGGCGGAGCCAACCGCCTGGCTCCGCCCCCTGGTGTGAACATCAAACCCGGAGGGTGGTGACAAGGGTTTTGTAGTTTGGCTGCTGTCACCTTACTAAGGGGGGTGCGTGTGTGTATGGGACTACCTGTGACAACCTGGCTAGTCCAGGGCGTCACACGTGTGAAACCTATTAGCGATTTTGAATCGTTGCAAAAACGTTCAAAATCGCTAATCGGTGACATCCCCCCCATAATCTCAATTATTGTTGCTGCTGCAGTTACGATGTTGTTCGTCATTCCTGCGGCAGCACAGATCGCTATGTGTGACACCGCAGGAGCGACGAACATCTCCTTACCTGCATCCTGCCAGCAATGAGGAAGGAAGGAGGTGGGCGGGATGTTCCGGCGGCTCATCTCCCCCCCTCCTGTTTGATTGGGCGACCGCTTAGTGAAGTCGCTCTGACGCCAAATGAACCGCCCCCTTAAAAAGGAGGTGGTTCACTGGTCACAGCGACGTCGCTAGGCAGGTAAGTATGTGTGACGGGTCCGCGCAATTTTGTGCGCCACGGGCAGCGATTTGCCCGTGACGCACAAACGATGGGGGCGGGTACGCACACTAGCAATCTCGCTACCGAGATTGCAGCGTGTAAAGCGGCCTTTAAAGCAGCATTACACGCAATGATATCGCTAACGAGATGCCGTTGGGGTCACGGAATTCCTGACGCACATCCGGCCTTGTTAGCGACGTCGTTGTGTGTGAAACGTACGAACGACCGCTAACGATCAAAAATACTCACCATATCGTTGATCGTTGTCCAGTCATTATAATCCCGATTATCGTTGCAGGACGCAGGTTGTTCGTCGTTCCTGAGGCAGCACACATCGCTATGTGTGACACCGCAGGAACATGGAACAACATCATACCTGCGGCCGCCGACAATGAGGAAGGAAGGAGGTGGGCGGGATGTTATGGCCGCTCATCTCCGCCCCTCCACTTCTATTGGGCGGCCGCTTCGTGACGCCGCAGTGAAACGGTTAGAAAGGAGGCGGTTCGCCGGCCACAGCGACGTCGCTAGGCAGGTAACTATGTGTGACGGGTGTTAGCGATGTTGTGCGCCACGGGTAGAGATTTGCCTGTGGCGCCCTGGACAAGCCAGGTCATCACAGGTACTACACCAACACACCCCACACCCCGGTTAGGCACATCTAGGTCAAACATAAATCCTTGTTGCCTTCCTCCAGGGGCTGATGTCCACATCAGGGGGTGGGCCAGGCGGTTGGTCCTGCCCACCGAGGAGTTCACAGTCCTGGAGGCGGGAAAAGGAGTCAGATTAGTTTTGAGGAGTAAAGTGGTAGCAGAGCAGTCTGAAGGCGTCCGGGTGTGTGGCCCGGATGGAACAGCAAGGTTGGCAGACAGTTGGCAGGAGAGGCTGATTAGAGTGAACCGTAAGGACCGTGGACGGGCGTTGGCCCGGCGGTACCGGACCGGAGAGCAAAGAGAAGCCAGCACCATTCGGCAGGGCCTACGGACCCCGACCAGGCTAGGAGTCGCCGTAAAACCAGTCAAATCCGTTAGCGAAGGGAACCTCCGGGGTTTCCCAGCAGCCAAGACCCGATTGAAGACAACAGCTCAAACCGTAGAGGGAAACACAGTCACCGCCAAGGCTACAGTTCCCAGAACCAGAGCCTGCGGGCAAAAGGGGCTCCTTCAGCACCCATCCAAGCTGGGGAGCGGGTTAGCGGTGGGAAGCCATTGGAACCGTACACAAAACACAGGTGCAGGGAAAGGCAGTCACCATCAACCTATCGGGAGGAGAACAACCACAGCCGTCTGTGGGACCCGTCCATCCAGCCGTTTGTTTCATCAGAGACTCCGTGTGTGTTACTGGCTGAGTGAGTACCACCGTGCCGTGCGGCATAGCGCTGCCCCTGCGACCCTGCACCTCACCAGGCCCCGTAACCCGCCTGCCAACCATCCCTACCCCATCACCGGGCCCCGGGACACTCAACCCCCTACCCACGGAGGGGAGAACCAACATCTAAGCTGCTCCCTGTCACCGCTCCCGGGATCCCCGTCCAGAGCAGCGGTGGTGTCACCAACTTCACCACAACCGTGGGTGGCATCACGGACAATATCCCTAAACCAAACCACCCCCTTTCACTCACGGGCGAGGAACGCCGCTCGAGTCCCCGGGATCCGGCCCACCGCTCGAGCCACCACCGAGCAGCAGCAGTAGCCTGACCCGAGCAGTGGGTGAGCGCAGCGTCCCCTCCTCCGCCTGCGACAACTTGGCGTCACGAACAGGATCTTACCACTCTGTCGTCTGGTAGAGGTGCGCCTTGTGACCGCCGGAGGTGTCCGGCCGAAAATCTTGAGAAGCCGCCATTTTGGGTGCGAAAAGTCCCCGCTCGAGCGTCTTCCCGAGTAGTGGAGGCGCGAAAGCTGAAGCTCCGCCCCTGAAGAGGAGGTGCCAGAGAGACACTAAGAGGGGGGCGGATGGCATCTGGCCGCATGTAGCCCGCGGCTATAAAAGCAGGGACGCCAGGACCCTGCAGCCATCTTTTTGTTGGTTCCTGGAAGAGGCCTCCGCATGTACCAGCCGTCCCGCAGCACCGTAGCCCCCGCGCCTGGAACCGCGGCGTGGCTGGAGGTCCGGACCGCCCAGCTACAACAAAGGCTGCAGATTCGCATGCAGCTCCTCCTGGAGGAGTGGGAGGCCGACATGGCGGAGGTGGTAGCGGCTATAAGGAGACGCGAGGAGGAGGATTTGGAGGAGCGGGTAAGAGACCCACGTCCCTGTATTCCGGAAGGATCGGCCATTGCGGCTGAGGGGCCCGGCCCGCGCCTGCTCACCCTGCCGCCTCCCTCGCTATCCGCGTTAGTCATTACTGCCCTGCCACAAGGACCGCTACCCGCCCAACCGATAGCGGTACCCCGCCTGTCCTACCAAGCGGACCGATCTGCAGCCGCGGCATGTGACCGGGCAGCACCGCTCCCTTGGAAGACGCCGAAGGCCGAGCCCGTTGTTGAAGCTGTACCGGAGGCACCGCTGATCGTGCCTGACCCCGCATCAGCCCCGGCAGCCCGTCTCGTGCAGGAGGAGGCGGAGGTTCGGCGGGAGAGGATCCCTGTTCCCATTCCCCACACCTCGGCTGAGGTTGCGCCAGGTCGCCGCTGCAAGGCAGCACCCCATGCCAAGTCACCGCGGGACCTTCCACCCAGATTGCCAGTGGTGGGCAGTGTCCAGGAGGTCTCGCGGGGCCCGACCCGTGCGCAGGGGCTCGCAGCAGCCCCGTATTGGGACAGGGAACCGGCACCGCTGGGCCTGGAGATTGCCGAGAGGGAGAGAAGGAAGGCGGAGCTGGTGGCCCGCATGATCCGGGAAAAGGAAAGCCTTCGCCAAGCGACCTTCCGTGTCCGGGGCCCGCTCTATGAAGGGCAAGTGAGAAGATTTGACGTCCTTGGGGCTATGGTTTCATATATGAGCCGGGCCTGGAGGCCGAAGTTTTTGTGGCTCGGTGGGACGTCAATGCCCATCTGCCGGAAGACCACCCGGGCCGCAACCTGATGCCGGGAGATTTGGTGCAGTACACCAGGCACTGCGGGGAGAGGGGTTGGTTTGCGCTGGATGCGAAGCTGAGGGGCAGTCAAGAGGCCCGAGTATCCGCCCAGCCCCCTCCCCTGACCGACACCGAGGAGTCAGAGTGATGGCAGCGGAGCCCCGCAGCAGTTGTCCCCGTTGGGACCACCAGTACCGTTTGAAAGTTTCAAAATGATAAGCAAATCAACCGAAGATGTCATCTGATTGAACCGTCATTGAACCGGCCGTTGCCGGCAACTGTTGTCCCCGTAGGGACTGTTTGATCCTTGCGTAAGGAACTGCTTACGGACAAGCCCAAGAACTTGCAGGGCAACCACAAACTCAGTGTAAATAATGCATGTAAATAAAAATTGTTGTGGCTTGATACCGTTACCGCCTCCGGAGAGGCTGATTTGGGAGGATGGGCCTGGAGGAAAGGGATGGCCCAGGCCCACCACTACCGTAACCGGTGGCGATCCTCCGGGGGTTCAGGGGTTCCCCATGGACGTGGGTCCCCTGAAAGAGACAGAACCCGCTCGGGCAGCCTGGTGATGGACTGGGGCAAGGGGTGCTGCCCACTTCTTAGAGGCAGCATCAGGGCCAGGTTGTTTGGGTGGGAGAAGAGCGGAAGCTGTTACCGTTTGCAAAGTTTAAGCACCGTACCTCCCGTTATGGGAAGATTCATGAAAATGCTTATGTTCCAATGTTTTATGTGTTTTACCTGTTTTTACCCTTTTTTTCAGTTTGGGAAAATAAAACCGGTGATGGAATGGGCAGCCCGCGGACGGTCTTCATTTTACTAAGGGGGAATGTGGCGCCCTGGACAAGCCAGGTCATCACAGGTACTACACCAACACACCCCACACCCCGGTTAGGCACATCTAGGTCAAACACAAATCCTTGTTGCCTTCCTCCAGGGGCTGATGTCCACACCAGGGGGTGGGCCAGGTGGTTGGTCCTGCCCACCGAGGAGTTCACAGTCCTGGAGGCGGGAAAAGGAGTCAGATTAGTTTTGAGAAGTAAAGTGGTAGCAGAGCAGTCTGAAGGTGTCCGGGTGTGTGGCCCGGACGGAACAGCAAGGTTGGCAGACGGTGGTGACCGTCTGCAGGAGAGGCTGATTAGAGTGAACCGTAAGGACCGTGGACGGGCGTTGGCCCGGCGGTACCGGACCGGAGAGCAAAGAGAAGCCAGCACCATTTGGCAGGGCCTACGGACCCCGACCAGGCTAGGAGTCGCCGTAAAACCGGTCAAATCCGTTACCGAAGGGAACCTCCGGGGTTTCCCAGCAGCCAAGACCCGATTGAAGACAACAGCTCAAACCGTAGAGGGAAACACAGTCACCGCCAAGGCTACAGTTCCCAGGGCCAGAGCCTGCGGGCAAAAGGGGCTCCTTCAGCACCCATCCAAGCTGGGGAGCGGGTTACCAGTGGGAAGCCATTGGAACCGTACACAAAACACAGGTGCAGGGAAAGGCAGTCACCATCAACCTACCGGGAGGAGAACAACCGCAGCCGTCTGTGGGACCCGTCCATCCAGCCGTTTGTTTCATCAGAGACTCCGTGTGTGTTACTGGCTGAGTGAGTACCACCGTGCCGTGCGGCATAGCGCTGCCCCCGCGACCCTGCACCTCACCAGGCCCCGTAACCCGCCTGCCAACCATCCCTACCCCATCACCGGGCCCCGGGACACTCAACCCCCTACCCACGGAGGGGAGAACCAACATCTAAGCTGCTCCCTGTCACCGCTCCCGGGATCCCCGTCCAGAGCAGCGGTGGTGTCACCAACTTCACCACAACCGTGGGTGGCGTCACGGACAATATCCCTAAACCAAACCACCCCCTTTCACTCACGGGCGAGGAACGCCGCTCGAGTCCCAGGGATCCGGCCCACCGCTCGAGCCACCACCGAGCAGCAGCAGCAGCAGTAGCCGGACCCGAGCAGTGGGTGAGCTCAGCGTCCCCTCCTCCGCCCGCGACATGCCCGTGACGCACAACTGACAGGGGCTGGTGCTTTCACCAGCGACATTGCTAGCGATATCACTGTGTGTAAAGTGGTCTTTAGCCTGATTTAGGAAATTTCACTGAAAGATTTTATAGAGCGCACAAAAGGTAGATGCCCTGTGGCCTTCATCTTCTCGATGCTTCCTCTACTCTTTACCTAGTATAGACAGTGTATGATATTACTACTAGGGTACTGCATGGCCTTATTGTTTTGTCATTATATAATTTTGAATTTTGATAATTGTGGTTGGAAAATGTGAGTATTTTATGGTTGTATTAAATGTGCACTATATGGTGGTCTTATTTGGGCTATGTATGGTGGTATTACATCGGCACTATATATAACCTAATTGCTTTAGCATTATATATTTGGGGTTTTTGCAATTGTGGTCACATAAGTTTGGCATTGTACTGCGTGTAGTATTGTGATCACTGTGGTTACATAACTTGGGCGTTGCATGGTGGTATTACATGTATGCTAAATAATGGAGTTATTTGTGCATTGTATTTTGGTGTAACATAGGTTTCGCGGGCGGGGAGGGGACGCTGTGCTCACCACGCTCGGGTCCAGCGCTGCTGCTGCTTCGCTTGCTGCTCGGTGGCTCGAGCGGTGGGCCGGATCCGGGGGCTCGAGCGGCGCTCCTCGCCCGTGAGTGAAAAGGGGAATGGTTTTGGGGGTTTATTGTCTGTGACGCCACCCACGGTTGTGGTGAGGTTGTGACACCACCGCTGCTCTGGACGGGGATCCCGGGAGTGATGACAGGGAGCAGCTTAGATGTTGTTTTTCCACTCCGTGGGTAGGGGGGTTGGTTGTCCCGGGGCCCGGTGAGGGAGGAATGGCAGGTGGGTTACGGGGCCTGGTGAGGTACAGGGTCGCGGGGGCAGCGCGGTGCCGCACGGCACGGTGGTACTCACTCAGCCAATGATGAATGCAAAGTCTCCGGTAAAACAAACGGCTGGATGGACGGGTCCCACAGACGGCTGCGGTGGTTCTTCTCCCGGTAGGTTAGCGGTGACTGCCTTTCCCTGCACCTGTGTTATGTTCTCGGTTCCGATGGCTTCCCACCGGTAACCCGCTCCCCAGCTTGGATGGATGCTGAGGGAGCCCCTTTTGCCCGCAGGCTCTGGCCCTGGGAACTGTAGCCTTGGCGGTGACTATATTTCCCTTCACAGTTTGAGCGGTTGCCTTCAATCTGGTCTTCACTGCCCCGGAGGTTCACTTCGCTAACGGATTTGACCGGTTTTACGGCGACTCCAAGCCTGGTCGGGGTCCGTAGGCCCTGCCGAATGGTGCTGGCTTCTCTTCGCTCCCCGATCCGGTACCGGTGGGCCACCGCCCGTCCCCGGTCCTTACGGTTCACGTCAATCAGCCCCTCCTGCAGACGGTCACCACCGTCTGCCAACCTTGCTGTATGTGCCCGGGCCACGCACCCGGACACAGTCAGTCTGCTCCACCACAACTTCACTCTTCTCGATTACTCTCTCTACTACACTCTACTACTCTGACTTCCTTTTCCCGCCTCCAGGACTGTGAACTCCTCGGTAGGTGGCGCCAACTGCCTGGCTCCACCCCGTGGTGTGGACATCAGCCCCTGGAGGGAGGCAACAAGGATTTTTGTCTGACTTTGATGTGCCTAGCCGGGGTGTGGGGTGTGTTGTTGCAGTACCTGTGACGTCCTGGCTTGTCCAGGGCGCCACATTCCCCCTTAGTAAAATGCAGACCGTCCGCGGGCTGCCCGTCCATCCCCGGTTTTATTTTTGTTAACTGCAAAAGAGTAAAAACAACATTTACAAACACAAGCATTTTTAGTCAAACTTCCCATAACGGGAGGTACATTCTTAAACGTTGCTAACGGTATGTGTTTATTAAACGGTAACGGCTTCCGCTCTTCTCCCACCCAAACAACCTGGCCCTGATGCTGTCTCTAAGAAGTGGGCAGCACCCCTTGCCCCAGTCCTGAACCAAGTTGCCCGAGCGGGTACAGTCTCTTTCAGGGGACCCGCGTCCATGGGGACCCCTGAACCCCCGGAGGATCGCCACCGGTTACGGTAGTGGCGGGCCTGGGCCACCCCTTTTCTCCAGGCCCATCCGCCAAATCTGCCTCTCCGGAGGCGGTAATGGTTTAAGAAAATATTTACATCCCACAAGTTTGTGGTTGCCCTGCAAGTTCTCGGGCTTGTCCGTAAGCAGTTCCTTACGCAACGGTTGCAGAAAGTCCCTACGGGGACTAGTTGCCGGCAACGGCTGGTTCAATCACGGTTCCAATCAGATAACATCTTCGGTTGATTCAATCTTATCATTCAAACTTTTATCTATACACTCAAAACACAAAGCCCCCTTTAAAGAGTAGTTTCCCTGTACCTAAGTGGGGGTCTACCTAGGTTGGGACGGGTGGACCTTCGGGGCCCAGTGTCAGTGGTGGCAGGCAGTGGGGCAGAGGGAACAACTAGTTCCTCCTCCCTGCTATCGTGTGGGGCAGGCGGAGGCGTAGGGGAGCTGGGTACAGGTTCATCCCTGGGCACTGGCTCATGGTCGATCACTTCCTTCACTTCTTCATCCACGGGTTGTGGGAACAGTATCACTGGAAGAATCACCGTGCCGTTCTGCGTAGGCCAGTCTACCGGGAAATCACCCATCATGGTATGGATTACCCCTTTTTCTTTCTCCGCCGGTCTGGGAACTGGAGCTTCAGCTGCTACCCTCAATGGTGGTGGGCATCTCTTTAGATGGTCCCGGGAAACCGTGGCCAAAGTCCTCCCCTGGTCACGGCTGATCTTGTAGGCCTTCCCATTCTCCCATCCAGTGGGCTGTACTACATACTGGGTCTTTTCCCATTGATCATCCAGCTTGTGGGTCCTTCTTTTTCGCTTCAGCACTACATCCCCAGGCTGGAAGGGACCGGCAGGCGCCTTCTTGTTGAAGCACTGCTCCTGCTGTCCCCGACTCTGGCACAAGTTCTTCTCAACATATTCCTGGACCTGTCGGTACTGTGCTCCCCGCCAAGTGTCCCATTCAGCTGTCGAAGGGAGTGCTTCTGGGGCTTCCAACCCCATTTCTAAGTCCACTGGTAGCCGGCCGGGGCGAGCCCTCATCAGGTATGCTGGAGTGCATTTCGTAGAGCTGGAAGGGATGTTGTTATACATATCGACCAGGTCAGGTAGCTTCTCCGGCCACAGGTTCCGCTCTTCCAGCGGTAACGTCTTGAGGAGGGCCAGGACCAAGTGGTTCATCTTTTCACACATGCCATTGGTTTGGGCATGGTAAGGTGTGGTCCGGATTTTCTTGCAGCCGTACAACTGGCAGAATTCTTGGGGTACCTCCGCTTCAAAGGCCGGACACTGGTCGGTAAGCACCCTCTCGGGGTACCCATGCGGTCGACAGAAATAAGCCTGGAACGCTCTAGCGGCGGTACGGCCGGTTAGGTCCTTAACTGGGACAACCACCATGAACCTTGAATAGTGGTCTACAATGGTCAGAGCGTAGGTGTACCCACTTCGGCTGGGGGTGAGCTTCATATGGTCGAGGGCAACCAGCTCCAGCGGTTGATGCGTAACGATCGGGTGTAGGGGTGCCTTCTGGCTGGCCTCGTCCTTCCTTCTCAATGCGCAGGGGCCGCATTCTCTGCACCATGACTCCACAGATTCCCGCATTCCACTCCAATAGAACCGCTCTCTCAACAACATCTCCAGCTTCTTCCACCCGAAGTGCCCAGCACCATCATGGTATGCTTGCAAGACGGTGGGCACGTTAGCCTGGGGAATCACTAGCTGGCGAACCTTCTCGTGGGTCTTCGGGTTAATCAGCTCACGATACAACTTCCCCTGGTGTAGGAACAGCCGGGTCCGTTCTCGCCACAGACGTTGGGCTTCGGCAGGGGCGGCAGGGTCTATCCCAGCAGAACCCTGTTCCACCAGGGTCTTGACCCGGCGGACAGCAGGTGCCTGGTCCTGAGCTTTTTGCCACTCCTGACTGGGCAGCGGGTCTAGGTTCACCCGTTATTGATGGACATACACCTTCTCAGTTAGCGGCCGGTGAAACGCAGGCAACTCGATCTCTTCGAGGTCGTCATCCTCTGGCCCCTCTTCCGACAGGTGGGGCATCCGGAAGAGTGCATCGGCATTAACGTTGGTACGGCCGGCCCGGTATTTGATGGTGAAATCGTAGTTGGCTAACCTGGCCACCCACCGCTGCTCCAACGCGCCCAGCTTGGCTGTATCTAGATGGGTCAGCGGGTTATTGTCCGTGTAAGCAGTGAACTTGGCTGCTGCCAGGTAATGGTGGAACCGCTCGGTGATAGCCCACACCAGTGCTAAGAGCTCAAGCTTGAAAAAGCTGTAGTTCTCAGGATTCCTCTCAGTCGGTCGGAGTTTTCGGCTAGTGTGGCGCCCTGGACAAGCCAGGGGCCACAGAGAACAACACAACACACCCCACACTCCCGGTCAAGCACACCGAAGTCAGACACAAAACCCTTGTTGCCTTCCTCCAGGGGCTGATGTCCACACCAGGGGGTGGGCCAGGCGGTTGGTCCCACCCACTGAGGAGTTCACAGTCCTGGAGGCGGGAAAAGCAGACAGTTTAGTTTGGAAGTGGAAGTGGAAGGAAGGAAAGTGGTAGTGGAGCAACTAACTGACAGCGTCCGGGTGTGTGGCCCGGGCGGTACAGCAAGGTTGGCAGACGGCGGTGACCGTCTGCAGGAGTGGCCTATCGGAGTTTACCGTAAGGACCATGGACGGGCGGTGGCCCGGCGGTACCGGACCGGTACGCAAAGAGAAGTCAGCACCATCTGGCAGGGGCTTACGGACCCCGGCAAGGCTAGGAGTCGCAGTGAAGTTGCCGAATCCGTTAGCGAAGGGAACCTCCTGGGTTTCCCAGCAGCCAAGTCCCGAAAGAAGGCAACTGTCCAACCAAGGGAGGGAGACACCGCCACCGCCAAGGCAACCGTTTCCCAGGGCCAGAGCCTGCGGGCAAAAGGGGCTCCTCCAGCCCATATCCAAGCTGGGGAGCGGGTTACCGGTAGGAACCCATTGGAACCATCAACCGTACGTAGGTGCAGGGAAAGGCAGTCACCATCAACCTGCCGGGAGAAACAACACCGCAGCCGTCTGTGGGACCCGTCCATCCAGCCGTGTGTTTTACCGAGAACTGTGTCCTCATCATTGGGCTGAGTGAGTACCACCGTGCCGTGCGGCACAGCGCTGCCCCCGCGACCCTGCACCTCACCAGGCCCCGTAGCCCGCCTGCACCATTCATCCCTACCCCCATCACCGGGCCCCGGGACAACCAACCCCCTACCCACGGAGGGGAGAACTAACAACAAAGCTGCTCCCTGTCACCGCTCCCGGGATCCCTGTCCAGAGCAGCGGTGGTGTCACCAATATCACCACAACCGTGGGTGGCGTCAAGGACAATAACCAAACATCCCCATAATCAATCCCCCCTTTCACTCACGGGCGAGGAACGCCGCTCGAGTCCCCACCGAGCAGCAGCAGCAGCAGCCGGACCCGAGCAGTGGGAGAGCGCAGCGTCCCCTCCTCCGCCCGCGACACTAGCATAAGCAATCACCTTCTCCCTTCCGTCTTGGACCTGGGATAGAACAGCCCCCAAGCCCACATTGCTGGCATCGGTGTAGAGGATGAATGGGCGGCTGTAGTCGGGGTACGCTAGGATTTCCTCTCCAGTCAGAGCCGCTCTCAGCTGGCGGAAGGATTCTTCATGCTTTTCTTCCCACACCAATGGGGCTCCTAGGGGTCTACCACCCTTGGTCTGTCCCACGAGGAGGTCTTGCATGGGGGCAGCCATCTTCGTGTACCCCTTAATGAAGCGACGGTAATATCCCACCAGGCCCAAGAACTGCCTCACTTCCCTCACTGTGGTCAGTCTCGGCCAGTCTTGGATGGCAGTGATCTTCTCGGGGTTGGGGGCCACACCTTCCGCACCCACCACATGTCCAAGGTACTGCACTCTGGGCTTCAGCAAATGACACTTTGAGGGTTTCAACTTCATCCCATACTTAGCAAGGGACGCGAACACCTCGGCTAGGTGCTCCAGGTGGGATTCATACGTCTGTGAGTACACAATCACATCATCTAAGTACAGCAAGACGGTCTCGAAATTTAGGTGCCCCAGACAACATTCCATCAGCCGTTAGAAGGTTCCGAGGGGCATTGCACAGCCCGAACGGCATGCTGTTGAACTCACAAAGTCCCATAGGAGTGGCGAAGGCAGTCTTCTCTCGGTCTTCAGGCGTCCGCGGCCACCTGCCAGTACCCACTGGTGAGGTCAAGGGTAGAGAAGTAGTTAGCGGTTCTCAGCGCGGCTAGGGACTCTTCAATTTGGGGCAGAGGATAAGCATCCTTATGCGTTATCTGGTTAATCTTCCGGTAATCCACACACATCCGCATGGTGCCATCCTTCTTCTTAACCAGCACCAACGGGGCGGCCCAGGGACTACAGCTGTCCCTAATAACCCCCGCCTCCTTCATGTTCCTCAACATGTCTTTGGCGCATTGGTAGTGTGCGGGGGGAATAGGCCTGTATCTCTCTTTAATAGGGGGGTGTTCACCGGTAGGGATGTGGTGTTGGACCCCTTTAATCTGCCCAAAATCTAGAGGATGTTTGCTAAAAACTCGCTCATACTCCTGTACCACCCGGTATACCCCTTCCTTGTGATGTGTGGGGGTATCATCAGTGCCGACGTGTAGCTCTCGACACCACTCGTCTAACTCCCCCAGGGATGGGTGAGAACTGGCAGTAGGCGGTGAGATCGGGGGAACGGCCTCATGGATGGTGTGGGGATCTAGAGTGAGCAACTTGGCAAGGGTAGCGTACCGGGGAAGCCTAACCTCTTCCTCCCCACAGTTCAACACCTGTACGGACACTCTCCCTTTCTTGACGTCTACCACCCCTCGGGCGGCCATTACTGTGGGCCAGTGTTCGGAGGGCATGGGCTCTATCATGGTGGGGTAGTCTCGCCCTTGGGGCCCTACCGCTGCCCTACACTAAATCATCATCTCACTCCTGGGAGGCACAATCAAAGGGGCCGCATCCATCACTCTCACTCCTCCAATCTCTCCTCCTGTCGAGTTCACATGCTTGAGATACATCAGGGCCCGGATCTCACGCTGCACAGCTCTCTGTCGGCTCCCCGCCGCTGTGGCAGCCAGCTGCTGCAGTAGGTTCAGCACCTCACTCATACAGTGCTCCATCACATTAGTCCCTAGCACTACCTTCGGGTTATGATCACTGGGTTCATTCATTATCACAATCAACCCCTGGTGTGCAGTTCAGCTCGTCCCACAGTCATGGCCACTTGTTTGTACCCCACTTGGGAGTCCATCAGTCCATCAGCGGCAATCAGTGTCATGCTGCCATCTGGGGGGGCTAGTTCGTCCTTCCCCCAATACCATTGATACAGTGTGTATGGTATTGTGGTTACCTGAGATCCAGTGTCCAGGAGAGCCATCAGCAGGCTGCCGTCCACTGTCAGGGGGATGATGGGCCGGGCTCCGATGTGCCGGTCCCACCAGTCGGGGGGGCCACTGTGTTCTACCCCTGAGGATTGGCCCGTGGCCCCAGGAGTTGCTCGTTTAACGGACACCGTCGGGAGTAGTGGCCGGGCTTGCTGCACCTGTAACAAATCGGAGGTCCATACCGTGAGTCATTGGCCCTTCTCCGCTGCATCCAGGGGACGTCCTCGGGGCTGTCGGCGAGCTGCATCTTCCCCGGGGGCTGGGACCTGGTCGGAGGCTGGAGTGCGGCGAGGATCTTGTCGAGGTCCCCATCCATGCGGCGGACCTGGGCAGCCAGTTCCTCCATCATTCCGCTTGGGGCTGCAGGTACTGGAGGCGTTGGGAGGGCAGGGGCCACCACGACGGGAGCCGTCCCAGCTGGCCATGGGGCTGCCTCAGGGACTTCCGATGCTGGGGGCTGCAGAGCTTTAATGGCCCGTTCCTTTAACACGGCAAAGTCCACATCAGGGTGTTCTAGGGCCCACAGCCGGAGTTGTTTGCGGTCCTCCGAGGACCTCATCCCCTGTACAAACTGCTCAACTAACATTTTGTTGCTGTCCGCATCGCTAATGGTGTCTACCCGCTTCAGTGTGCGGAGGGCGGTTTGCAGACGCAAGGCGTAGTCCCGAATACTATCCGCGGGCGGTTGCCGGCATTGATAAAACTGCATCCGCAGCTCGGCTTCGGTACGGGTCTCAAAGGCAGTCTGTAGCTTCTCAAAGATGGTGGCTACAGAGGACCGGTCCCCCTCGGCCCAGGTCTCCGCCTCCTGCTCAGCCGCGCCGGTTAGCTGCCCCAGCACTACCGCTGCACATTGCTTATCAGTCAGGGGGTACAGTTCTAGTAGCGGGCTAAGCTTCTTCCGGAAGACCTGCAACGCGTCAGGTTTCCCATTGTACTGCGGCAGCCAGGTAGCTCCGGGCACATAGGGCAAGGAGAACGGCATCACCTGAGCGAGAGCTGGGGCCGCGGCGCCCCCCACCAGTGCGGCCGGGACCTGGATGGACCCATTCCCATCCACAGGTGCCACTGCGACTGCCGCTCCTCCAGCGGCTCCGTCGGGCGCAGACATCTTGTTTCCGTCCCCCTTAGTCTTTTTCTGGCTCCCCCTCTACAGGGGCGGGGTTTCGGCTTTCGCGCCTCCACTGCTCGAGGAGACACTCGAGCGGGGACTTTTCGCGCCCAAAATGGCGGCTTCTCCAAATTTTCGACCAGACACCTCCGGCGGTCACAAGGCGCACCTCTACCAGACGGCAGAGCGGTAAGATCCTGTTCGTGACGCCAAGTTGTCGCGGGCGGGGAGGGGACGCTGCGCTCACCACGCTCGGGTCCGGCGCTGCTGCTGCTTCGCTTGCTGCTCGGTGGCTCGAGCGATGGGCCGGATCCGGGGGCTCGAGCAGCGCTCCTCGCCCGTGAGTGAAAAGGGGAATGGTTTTGGGGGTTTATTGTCCGTGACGCCACCAACGGTTGTGGTGAGGTTGTGACACCATCGCTGCTCTGGACGGGGATCCCGGGAGCGATGACAGGGAGCAGCTTAGATGTTGTTTTTCCCCTCCGTGGGTAGGGGGTTTGGTTGTCCCAGGGCCCGGTGAGGGAGGAATGGCAGGTGGGTTACGGGGCCTGGTGAGGTGCAGGGTCGCGGGGGCAGCGCGGTGCCGCACGGCACGGTGGTACTCACTCAGCCAATGATGAATGCAAAGTCTCCGGCAAAACAAACGGCTGGATGGACGGGTCCCACAGACGGCTGCGGTGGTTCTTCTCCCGGTAGGTTGGCGGTGACTGCCTTTCCCTGCACCTGTGTTATGTTCTCGGTTCCGATGGCTTCCCACCGGTAACCCGCTCCCCAGCTTGGATGGATGCTAAGGGAGCCCCTTTTGCCCGCAGGCTCTGGCCCTGGGAACTGTAGCCTTGGCGGTGACTGTATTTCCCTTCATAGTTTGAGCGGTTGCCTTCAATCGGGTATTGACTGCTGGGAAACCCCAGAGGTTCCCTTCGCTAACAGATTTGACCGGTTTTACGGCGACTCCAAGCCTGCTCGGGGTCCGTAGGCCCTGCCGAATGGTGCTGGCTTCTCTTCGCTTCCCGATCCGGTACCGGCGGGCCACCGCCCGTCCCCGGTCCTTACGGTTCATGTCAATCAGCCCCTCCTGCAGACGGTCACCACCGTCTGCCAACCTTGCTGTATGTCCCCGGGCCACGCACCCGGACACGGTCAGTCTGCTCCACTACCACTTCACTCTTCTCGACTACTCTCTCTACTACACTCTACTACTCTGACTTTCTTTTCCCGCCTCCAGGACTGTGAACTCCTTGGTGGGTGGGGCCAACCACCTGGCTCCACGCCCTGGTGTGGACATCAGCCCCTGGAGGGAGGCAACAAGGATTTTTGTCTGACTTTGATGTGCCTAGCCGGGGTGTGGGGTGTGTTGTTGCAGTACCTGTGACGTCCTGGCTTGTCCAGGGCGCCACATTGGCACTCACTAACCATATTGTTTTAGAATTATACAGTTTTTTTATTGTGACGGTTTAATTTGAGTGTTATATGGTGCTATCATATGGGCCATATATAGGGTATTATTTGCTCTATATCTTGTGGTATTATTTGGTGACTATATAAACTTATTGTTTTTGTCTTTTAAAGGGGTGGTTCACTAGTTACATTACTGGCCACATCGATATAATGTTGAGAAACAAGGATTCTCCCAAATACCATGTATTACTGTGGCGCCCTGGACTAGCCAGGTCGTCACAGGTAAGACGCACACACACACCCACCCCCGGACAGTTACATTAGCCAGACACAAAATCCTTGTTGCCTCCCTCCAGGGGCTGATGTCCACACCAGGTGGGGTGGAGCCAGGCGGTTGTCCCCACCCACCGAGGAGTTCACAGGCCTGGAGGCGGGAAAAGTGACAGTTTAGTCTTGGAGGTGAAAGCGAGAGGAGTAAACACTTGAGGTGTCTGGGTCGGAGCCCGGACACTGACAGCAAGGTTGGCAGACGGTGGTGGCCATCTGCAGGAGTGGTGGATCAACGCGGAACCGTAGGACCGGGGTCGGGCGGTGGCCCGCCGGTACCGAACCGGGGAGCGAAGTGAAGCTAGCACACACAGGCAGGGCCATCGGACCCTGACTAGGCTTGGAGCCACCGTTAACAGTCAAATCCGAGAGTGACAGGAACCCCAAGGGTTTCCTAACTACCCAAGTCCCGTCAGAAGGCAACCGTGCGCACCGTGAGGGTATACAGCCACCGCCACAGGCTAGAGACCCAAGGGCCAGCGCCTGCGGGCAAAGCGGGCTCCTCCGGTATCCATACACCGGGGAGCGGACTACCGTTGGGAACCCATCGTAGTCAAAACAGTACACAAAGGTGCAGGGAAAGACAGCCACCATCACCTGTCCGGGGAGAGACACTGCAGCCGGCTGCGGGACCCGTCCATCCAGCCGTTTGGTTTACCGGAGACTTTGTGCATCTCTTGCTGAGTGAGTACACCCGTGCCATCTGGCACCGCGCCGCGCTGTCCCTGCAACCCTGCACCTCACTGACCCTACCTCCCCGTCCCACCACCGGGCCCCGGAACCACCAACCCCTACCCACGAAGGGGGGAAAACAACATCCCAGCTGCTCCCTACCATCGCTCCCGGGATCCCCGTCACCAGCAGCGGTGGTGCCCACCTTCACCACACAAACCAACCTTCTTTTCACTCACGGGCGAGGAGCGCCGCTCGAGTCCCTGGATCCAGCCCACCGCTCGAGCCACCGAGCAGCAGCAGCAGCGCCGGACCTGAGCTTTAGCGAGCGCAGCGCCCCGCTGCCCGCGACATTACCAATAGTGCCTGTGAGCGGCGCTATTGTAGTCCGCTCATTCCCATTGCGTGATCCCCGGGCTCTGTATCCTCTGATGTCCGGTGATGTCACGTTAACTTTCAGTTGAATCGACATCACCGAGGCGGCCCCAGTCACAGCCCAGCGTCACAGCCCAGCATCTCCCTGCTCCCTCTTTCACTGCAGAGCACCACAAGCAGGAGCGACGCTGGGCTGTGACGAGCGGTGAAATGCTGCCCTCAGCTCAGTCCTCACGGAGACCGGATCCTGTCTCGGTGATGTCAGGTCAACTGGAGACATCAGAGGCCACGGAGCCCAGGGTCATGCGGTGGGGATGAGCGGACCGCAATAGTGTCCCTCACAGGCCGTATTACCAATTCATGGTATTTGAGAGAAGCCTTGTTTCTCAACGTTATATCGATGTGGCTTGGAAAACTAAGTAGTGAAGCACCTCTTTAATTGTGATCACATAATTTGGGCATTGTACAGTGGTGGGTGATTTTATTTAGGCTATGGAAGGTGGTATTATTTGGGCACTATGTATCCTTATTGTTTGACTTTATATATTTTTATTTTTGGGACTTTTGGTGACATAATTTGGGCAATGTGCAGTGTTATCATATGGGTACTATATGGTGGTGTTATTTGGGCTCTTTATGGCCTTGTTGTTTTGGCTGCACAGGGCTCATCACCTGCCACTACTGAATCAGACCCCATCAGCCTTGATGACCTGGTCACCCATAGCTTACAAACCTGGTCCCACGTCTGGCGCTCATGTGTCGCCCAGGGTTATGGGGTACTCGGTCCCGGGCGGTGTATAACTGGGGAATGTCACTTTGGTGGCCGTTGCCCAGTCCCGTGCCCTGGGTGCTTTTTGAAAAGGGGAATATTTATGTGCCACCCCTGTGCCAGCAGCCGGGATGCTCGGATCTGGATCCTGCAGTGTGGCTCGAGGGATTCTCTGGACCCGGGGGTCGCGTGGACACTCCAAATAAAAGGGGACGTATTTGTACGGGATTTGTCGTAATGAGTCTGTGACGCCACCCACGGTGTATGGTGAAGTGTGGCACCACTGTTGATGCTGTGGGGCACCCGGGGGCGATGGGATGGCAGCTGGTTGTTAACCCCTCCGTGGGTAGGGATGGTTACCCCGGGACCCGGTGACTTGGTGCAGGGGACGGTGATGGCAAGGGCGGGCGCGCCTGGTCGGACCAGGGAGTCTCAGCTTACTCACGGTTAAACAAATCAGACAAGTACAGTAGTTAACCAAGGTGCTGGTGGCCGGCGGCCGGGTGTACTCGGGCTGGTGGTCTATGTCACTTTCCTCTGCACTGTGTTGTGATGTGGTGGACTTCTCGGTGTGGAACACGGGAGTCCACTCCCGGTACTTCTGTTGGGAGCCGGGCCCGCTGACGCTGACCCGTGGGATCTACCGGGCCCTGACGGATGCCCTATCCCTCTCTGTGGGTGGTTGTCTGCTTTTGGGACTTTGGTTGGGACAGGACCTATAATCCTGCCCTCAATTGGTTAATTAGCTAGGCCGTTGGTTTCGGTCCTGGCTTCAGGGTCCAAGTACCCCCTCTGTGCACGGTTTCCGGGTCGGTACCAACTGGCTCCAAGCCTGCCCCGGTCCACCTCGGATCTCCGGCTGCCGTCTTCCCGTCTCCAGTCAGACACGGACCACCGTCTGCCACCTAGCCAATGTACCGGGGCTCCAACCTCGGCGCCTCTGCTCTCTGTACTTGAGCTTCACCTTCACACTCCTCCTCACTACTACTCCACTCCAACTCCAAACTCAACTTTACTTTTTTCCTGCCTGGGCTCTCCAGACCCCTAGGTGGGCGTTCTCCATCCGCCTGGTCCCGCCCACTGGTGTACCTGTCTTACCCTGAGGGAAGGTGACTAGGGTTTCAGGTCGGCTGTATGTAACCCTGTGAGGAAATGTGTTGTGCGGGGCCTCTGCTGTGTGACCACCTGGCGGCGCCAGGGCGTCACATTTACAGGGGATTGTTGAGTAAAGTTTATACGTAACACCACTTGCGGTGTTGCGGCTACATAGATGGAGCCGCCGCTGCACAATGTTCACTACTGGGGCTGGTGTTAGTGGCAGCCTGGATGTTGGGCTCTCCGCAAGCAAGGCCAGGCCCCAGAGGGTAGGTGATGTGACGGGTGTCGGAAGAAGGTAGGCCACATAAGGGTTGCAGTGTAACTGGTTCTTTACTCACTTTCTGGTGATAACTGGTCACCTGAGGCTGGCTGGTCTTAACCGCAGGTCCCCGTAGTCCCAGTGCCGGTTTAGTGACCTGGTGGCCTCTTTCCCCTGCACCTGTCTTTGGTTGATGGGTCCCCGTGGCGTAGATCAGCTGGGGGTCCACTCCTGGTTGTTTTCTTCAGCAGTCCATATGACGGTAGCGTGAACCCTGTGGGGTTGGAGTCTCTGGTCCTGTACCTGGTTCTCCCTTTGCTACTGAGTCCCGAACTTCAAGGTCAGTGAGGTCCTTGATGGTCCCCTCACTGTGCAGATCTTACCAGGTCTACCTGGAGCTTTTGCCTGACTCAGGATTCTGTACCCCGTTGGTGCGTAATTCCGGGAGTACTTCACCGTGCTCCACCGGCAACTAACTGCCTGGGCCCTCAGATCACTGTTCACTCCTATCAGTCTGTCTCCTCACTTTCACTGTCACTGCTAGACTGCTCACTCCGCTGTCTCTGCTAGACTGACTACTGTCTTCCTGACTGTCCACTGTCTGCCCCTCCCACCTGGTTGTCTAGTGGACTGGATTGGCTCCACCTCTAGGCAGCCATCCATTGGTCCGACACTAGCCTTGTACCATTCTATGGGGCATAATTGGACAAAACAGGGATTTTTGTTAGTGTTTGTGTGTGACCGGCACTGGTTTTCTGGGTCCCTAGAGGGTAGGCCCTGCATCATGGTGGGGATGCAGTACATTGTAGTTCCCTGATGGACTCAGGGGCGCTACACTCATACAGGCATCTTCACAAGTCGCAGCTAAATTTTCTGTTGTTGTTGATTGGACAATGATATTTTAATTTTTTTTGGCAAGTTACAGTATATGGGCACTGAATGGCAAACTATGTGAAGGGGCACAACCTAGCCTCAATATCTTGTAGTGACAATTTAGGATTGTCATAATAACATAAAGGTGTGAATACTTTAAATGGAGGCTATCTGTTACTAGGAGTGTTACACAAAACTCACCGATTGTCATAGCAGCATCAGATGCTGTTCACATTACAGATCCTGACACTTCACCCTACGGTTTCTCTGGTGCTTCTGAGCTACACAGGCAGGCTCAGGCATCGACCAGCTGTGTGCTCATTCATGATCAGGCTAGCAAGAGTTAATCTCGGCTAGCCTGCTTGTTACTTGTTGCTGGAAGCTTATCCCATTGGCTCCCTTCCTATTTAAGATGGTGGAGTCTGTCCTCTCATACCAACTATAGTTTATTGTTGTGTTGGTCTGTGTGCTGTAGTAACCCAGTCCTGTTGGTGATTGTATTGCTTTGTGCTTGGAGTTGTAGCATTCTTCAATTGTCTTATTGATTCCTCCCTGTTCTTATTTTCCTCCTAAGCTCTTATTGTCTTATACCTATGTGCATGTGCCAAGAGATAGCGATTTGTTTTCCCTTGTTTGTCTATTTCTGTTGGCTTTATCACTCCTGTCCCGGCCCTCCCCAGCGGTTGGGGGCAAGAGGTATAAGATCAGGGTAACATCTAAATCGCAGTGGACAGAGGGACCTCTGGTGACATCATGCCCATATGACCAGAAGGTGCGGAGCCTCCCCAACATAGCTGATACTAGGAAGTAAAGTTATTTTTTTAAGTCCACGTGGGCATGGAGTTCTTTATATTAGAAGCATGGGTTTGGAGGTAAGACCCCCAGATGGGGGGTGGAGCCTTCCGTTGCATGACAATAGTGGACGGGAGGAAACATCACTATGTCCACCAAACAAACAGGCCATGCCCACCAACCAAACCGGCCACGCCCAAGGTCCTTCTGGCCACTGGGATTTAGCCACAACCATAAGATTAGGGCTGGACAGAAACAGTGCCAGGAAGGCGGCTCAGACATCCTCACCTTCAGAGGTAACTCTGAGATCAGGGATAGCTACGGTCCCCTAGCCTGAGGGCTAGTTTATGAGCTCTTGACCCCTGCTTTCTCCTCACAATGACACTATCAACATAACTTGATCTACTATTTAAATCAGTTTTGTTTGTGAAATTCAGTTAAATATTTTTGTCAAACTTTTTTTATGCATTTCAAAATCTATATTAAAAAAAAAAATCTTGCAATTTTCACATTGGCTAATGGTTTGTTTTGTTTTAGACTTTACCTTTCTGTTGCTTCAGGAAATAACACATGTACATTAGCCACAATGGTCAGGCCCAGACCCTATATTTATAGTAATGTGTCTAATGAGCATGTGCATAGGTCATTGTGATGGGAGGGAGGAAAAGGGTCAGTTGGGACATCTCCTATTGTGATTGGTGGATCTTGTGTTATAAGCTGTGTATAGAGGATTTCACTAGCAGAGACGGACCCCTATACAAAAACAATATATGGGCCATTTGCAGCCCAAGAGCTTATCAGAATGCACAATTCCACCTGCTTTGGATGTAGATGTGACCCCCTTACCTCTTGGGCCCCTGTGCGGCTACACAGGTTGCACCAATGGTATGTCTGCCCCTAGAGGTGTTACCTGTCATTATAATCCTGCCTCTTCTGATAAGGAGCCTGCTGAAAACTCTTACTGAAAGGTGAGTAAGTATGAGTCTAAAAGAGCCCTAGTGGCCAGTGCGAGAATTGCAAGATTACACTTTTTTTTTTATTAATAAAAATTATAATATATATATACATATATATATAAACCACACTGGAAAAATCTTAAAAGAATACATGTAACACAAAAACTTGATTTAAGCAATGACATTTTCTGATGATACCTTACATATTTTTTTTAAAAACAATAAAAATAAAAAAATGAATATATATAAAAATGTATCTAGGTATGTATGTGTGTATATATATATATATATATATATATATATATATACAGTTAGGTCCAGAAATATTTGGACAGTGACACAAGTTTTGTTATTTTAGCTGTTTACAAAAACATATTCAGAAATACAATTATATATAGATATGGGCTGAAAGTGCACACTCCCAGCTGCAATATGAGAGTTTTCACATCCAAATCGGAGAAAGGGTTTAGGAATCATAGCTCTGTAATGCATAGCCTCCTCTTTTTCAAGGGACCAAAAGTAATTGGACAAGGGACTCTAAGGGCTGCAAATAACTCTGAAGGCGTCTCCCTTGTTAACCTGTAAACAATGAAGTAGTTAAAAGGTCTGGGGTTGATTACAGGTGTGTGGTTTTGCATTTGGAAGCTGTTGCTGTGACCAGACAACATGCGGTCTAAGGAACTCTCAACTGAGGTGAAGCAGAACATCCCGAGGCTGAAAAAAAAGAAAAAATCCATCAGAGAGATAGCAGACATGCTTGGAGTAGCAAAATCAACAGTCGGGTACATTCTGAGAAAAAAGGAATTGACTGGTGAGCTTGGGAACTCAAAAAGGCCTGGGCGTCCACGGATGACAACAGTGGTGGATGATCGCCGCATACTTTCTTTGGTGAAGAAGAACCCGTTCACAACATCAACTGAAGTCCAGAACACTCTCAGTGAAGTAGGTGTATCTGTCTCTAAGTCAACAGTAAAGAGAAGACTCCATGAAAGTAAATACAAAGGGTTCACATCTAGATGCAAACCATTCATCAATTCCAAAAATAGACAGGCCAGAGTTAAATTTGCTGAAAAACACCTCATGAAGTCAGCTCAGTTCTGGAAAAGTATTCTATGGACAGATGAGACAAAGATCAACCTGTACCAGAATGATGGGAAGAAAAAAGTTTGGAGAAGAAAGGAAACGGCACATGATCCAAGGCACACCACATCCTCTGTAAAACATGGTGGAGGCAACGTGATGGCATGGGCATGCATGGCTTTCAATGGCACTGGGTCACTTGTGTTTATTGATGACATAACAGCAGACAAGAGTAGCCGGATGAATTCTGAAGTGTACCGGGATATACTTTCAGCCCAGATTCAGCCAAATGCCGCAAAGTTGATCGGACGGCGCTTCATAGTACAGATGGACAATGACCCCAAGCATACAGCCAAAGCTACCCAGGAGTTCATGAGTGCAAAAAAGTGGAACATTCTGCAATGGCCAAGTCAATCACCAGATCTTAACCCAATTGAGCATGCATTTCACTTGCTCAAATCCAGACTTAAGACGGAAAGACCCACAAACAAGCAAGACCTGAAGGCTGCGGCTGTAAAGGCCTGGCAAAGCATTTAGAAGGAGGAAACCCAGCGTTTGGTGATGTCCATGGGTTCCAGACTAAAGGCAGTGATTGCCTCCAAAGGATTCGCAACAAAATATTGAAAATAAAAATATTTTGTTTGGGTTTGGTTTATTTGTCCAATTACTTTTGACCTCCTAAAATGTGGAGTGTTTGTAAAGAAATGTGTACAATTCCTACAATTTCTATCAGATATTTTTGTTCAAACCTTCAAATTAAACGTTACAATCTGCACTTGAATTCTGTTGTAGAGGTTTCATTTCAAATCCAATGTGGTGGCATGCAGAGCCCAACTCGCGAAAATTGTGTCACTGTCCAAATATTTCTGGACCTAACTGTATATAAAATTTTCTCCGCTCTGTATGAAGAAAAAAACAAAAATCATGTGTGTGAATAATATTCTATACTCTATATATATTTGGAGATTCCAGCTTTGTGACCAAATAGGCTGCAGATTTTGACTTTGCAGTGTAAACGGTGGCAAGCGTCGCCCTGGATGTGTGATGCAGACACATTCGGCAGCGCGGGTGACTGCTCCGCTCAGCACTCTCACTCTGCACTTCCTGATGTGATGACTGCTGTCAGGAAGCTGTGGGTCTGTGTCACTACATCAGTAAAACCCGGGTTCCACAAGTGCCAGTGGCGTCCACTCCAGCTGGGCCTGGGAAGATGGCGTCAGGCATAGGAGGGGGTAAGAAAGTGCAACCTGTCCCCCCATTCTTTATACTGCTGTCTCTCTCCCTCGCTTTTGGGCTTATCTATAATTTATTGTATAGCTGCTTACTGCAACCTGTCCCCGATGGCTGCTCATAATCTTGTACCAATGCATTGTGTGCCATTGTTATATATATATATATATACAGTATGTACATATACAGTATATACACTATGCTGATCTGATAGCATATACTGTATATGGCAGACATAGGGTTATGTGCAGAGCACAGTGTACGTGGGGCATGGGCTACTTTCACGTGGTTATGCTACGGGTGCATTTTGCTTCCGTATTTTGGCCCCAGTTCCCGGACCGCCCCTGGTACCACTCTCTGGGCATAGGGCAATATACTATACAAGTCACATCGGTCTATCCTAGCAGTATACAGACGGACTGATGTATGTAGCGTTCCTATGTGCAATGGCTGCCACTTCCTATATGACTTTTGGCCTCACATATGCCGTATCATGTATCTGCGCCCTGCTGCGATTACACCTCGTATCTTTATTCTCATATCCCCCGTACATGTCAGTGTCAGGCTTTATAGGGTTATATCTTCTCTCAGTGATGTTTTAACCACATCCTGCTTTCAGCATAAAGTAACAGGTCAGTGACTTTATTTCTGTCTGCACCGGAGAGGACAGGATTAGAAACGTGTCTCAGCATCAAAGATATCCAGAGACGATATAGGATTTAAGGCCAACTTATCCCCAGGTCCAAAGTGTCCAGTGTTTACTCTTATCTTATTCCCATCTCCTCCATTACTGTTCTGTTTCTTTTTTTTTTTTTTTCTTTTAAGCCTTAATTTTTATGGCCTTTACAAAGGGGGCGTTGTCTCTCAGGGGAGTCCCCGGGTGAATCTGCTGCCAGAAGGTCACAGTGCCTTGCCACTAGCGGGTTCACTACTGTTATTTGATAACATCTCCCTGCTCGTGGTGCTGTAAGGTTAAACACCCTCTTCTGCCTGGCTGCTGGCTGTAGCTTCCAATCTCAGGTGCGGCTGTTTGGGATCACTCCCCTTCCCTATTTAAGTGACATGATCTGATCACATGATGCCTGTGATAGAAACTGAATCCTCATTTCTATGTGGTCCACTTTGGAAGAACCCTGCTCTGGAAGACGTTTGTCTCGTTGTGTGCAGCAGTGGTGTTTGCTGCACTGAAGCCACCTGGAGTGATATTTCAGTTTTTACTTGTTTAAATTTGCAAAAATGTCTACATTTATGTTTTTTTGGGGTTTTTTTAAGTAAAGATGGGGTGCAGAGTGTACATTAATGAGAGAAAAATGAACTTTTTTGAATTTACCAAATGGCTGCAATGAAACAAAGAGTGAAAAATTTTAAAGGGTTTGATTACTTTTCCTACCCACTGTACATTGGAAAAACAGGAGGACAAACGTGGTTGTATTGCAAAAATATATATCAAAATTTATTCATTCATCTACAGTTAGATGCAGCACATAATTGTGCAGTGCAAAAAGACAGAGGGCACCTTGGCACCGGACAAGAATGATCATAGGGATTCACATGGCAAGTACAAAGACAAATAGGATATAAATCATTACATACAGATTACCAGGTTTGTTGCCAGATGAAACCAGAGAGCAATAGCTGGTGTCCAAACAGAGGTAAATAGAACAGCACACTAGGCCCATCCATATGTCGGGACGTCAGTACATACCAGCGGCTATTTACATCATTACATACAGATTACAAAGTTTGTTGCCAGATGAAACCAGAGAGCAATGGCTGGTGTCCCAAAAAGGGTAAATACTTGGCAAGTACAAAAACAAATCAGGTGTAAATCATTACATGCAGATTACAAGGTTTGTTGCCAGATGAAACCAGAGAGCAATAGCTGGTGTCCAAACAGAGGTAAATAGAAGTAAATAGAACAGCACACTAGACCCATCCATGTGTCGGGACGTCAGTACATACCAGCGGCTATTTACATCCTTACATACAGATTACAAAGTTTGTTGCCAGATGAAAACAGAGAGCAGTAGCTGGTGTCCAAACAAGGGTAAATAAAACAGCACACTAGACTCATCAATATGTCAGGACGTCAGTACATACCAGCGGCTGTATAAGTGAGAGGATCACCAGAAATTGCTTCAAAGTGCCAAAGTGCAAGAATCAAGGACCAAAAAACAGTCCCCCCTAAGGCAGGTAACGCACGTTTCACGTGTTAGTGGTGTAACGCTTCATCAGACCAAGGAGGGGAGGTCACCCCACCCCTCCTTGGTCTGATGAAGCGTTACACCACTAACACGTGAAACGTGCGTTACCTGCCTTAGGGGGGACTGTTTTTTGGTCCTTGATTCTTGCACTTTGGCACTTTGAAGCAATTTCTGGTGATCCTCTCACTTATACAGCCGCTGGTATGTACTGACGTCCTGACATATTGATGAGTCTAGTGTGCTGTTTTATTTACCCTTGTTTGGACACCAGCTACTGCTCTCTGTTTTCATCTGGCAACAAACTTTGTAATCTGTATGTAAGGATGTAAATAGCCGCTGGTATGTACTGACGTCCCGACACATGGATGGGTCTAGTGTGCTGTTCTATTTACTTCTATTTACCTCTGTTTGGACACCAGCTATTGCTCTCTGGTTTCATCTGGCAACAAACCTTGTAATCTGCATGTAATGATTTACACCTGATTTGTTTTTGTACTTGCCATGTGAATACTATTTACCCTTTTTGGGACACCAGCCATTGCTCTCTGGTTTCATCTGGCAACAAACTTTGTAATCTGTATGTAATGATGTAAATAGCCGCTGGTATGTACTGACGTCCCGACATATGGATGGGCCTAGTGTGCTGTTCTATTTACCTCTGTTTGGACACCAGCTATTGCTCTCTGGTTTCATCTGGCAACAAACCTTGTAATCTGTATGTAATGATTTATATCCTATTTGTCTTTGTACTTGCCATGTGAATCCCTATGATCATTCTTGTCCGGTGCCAAGGTGCCCTCTGTCTTTTTGCACTGCACAATTATGTGCTGCATCTAACTGTAGATGAATGAATAAATTTTGATATATATTTTTGCAATACAACCACGTTTGTCCTCCTGTTTTTTCATTATTCCTCTAGTGGTTTGCATGTTTTTTCAATTGATAGAGGCCCATACAGGACACTCTACTTATATACATTGTGAGACTGCTTAGTCATGTTACATTTACTATTGAAGCTTCACACTCTTTCCTCATGGATATTTTTGCTTGCCCACTGTACATTGGGCCTGTATCTTAATTGGGGCCCACAGATACTTCCAATTGAGTTGACACCTTCATGACATGCCATGCCCAATATTCAACCCCTTAAATACAGTGCCTTGCAAAAGTATTTGGCCCCTTTGAATTTTTCCACCTTTTTCCACATTTCAGGCTTCAAACATAAAGATAAACATTTTTAATGTTATGGTGAAGAATCAACAAGTGGGGCACAATTGTGAAGTTGAATGAAATTTATTGCTTAATTTAAAAGTTTATTAAAAATAATAAACTGAAAATTGGGGCGTGCAATATTATTCGGTCCCTTTAAGTTAATACTTTGTAGCGCCACCTTTTTCTGCGATTACAGCTGCAAGTCGCTTGGGGTATGTGTCTATCAGTTTTGCACATCGAGAGACTGAAATTCTTGCCCATTCTTCCTTTGCAAACAGCTGGAGCTGAGTGAGGTTGGATGGAGAGCGTTTGTGAACAGCAGTTTTCAGCTCTTTCCACAGATTCTCGATTGGATTCAGGTCTGGACTGTGACTTGGCCATTCTAAGACCTGGATACGTTTATTTGTGAACCATTCCATTGTAGATTTTGCTTTATGTTTTGGATCATTGTCTTGTTGGAAGACAAGTCTCCAGTCTCAGGTTTTTTGCAGACTCCAACAGGATTTCTTCAAGAATGGTCCTGTATTTGGCTCTATCCATCTTCCCATCAATTTTAACCATCTTCCCTGTCCCTGCTGAAGAAAAGCAGGCCCAAACCATGATGCTGCCACCACCATGTTTGACAGTGGGGATGGTGTGTTCAGGGTGATGAGCTGTGTTGCTGTTACGCCAAACATATAGTTTGGCATTGTGCCCAAATTGTTCGATTTTGGTTTCATCTGACCAGAGCACCTTCTTCCACATGTTTGGTGTGTCTCCCAGGTGGCTTGTGGCAAACTTTAAATGACACTTTTTATGGATATCGTTAAGAAATGGCTTTCTCCTTCCCACTCTTCCATAAAGGCCAGATTTGTGCAGTGTACGACTGATTGTTGTCCTATGGACAGACTCTACCACCTCAGCTGTAGATCTCTGCAGTTCATCCAGAGTGATCATGGGCCTCTTGGCTGCATCTCTGATCAGTCTTCTCCTTGTTTGAGATGAAAGTTTCGAGGCCGGGTCTTGCTGGATTTGCAGTGGTATGATACTCCTTCCATTTCAATATGATCACTTGCACAGTGCTCCTTGGGATGTTTAAAGTTGTGAAAATCTGTTTGTAACCAAATCCGGCTTTAAACTTCTCCACAACAGTATCACGGACCTGCCTATTGTGTTCCTTGGTCTTCATGATGGTCTCTCTGCTTTAAACAGAACACTGAGACTATCACAGAGCAGGTGGATTTATATGGAGACTTAATTACACACAGGTGGCTTATATTTATCATCATCAGTCATTTAGGACAACATTGGATCATTCAGAGATCCTCAATGAACTTCTGGAGTGAGTTTGCTGCACTGAAAGTAAAGGGGATGAATAATATTGCACGCCCCAATTTTCAGTTTATTCTTTTTTACAAAAGTTTAAAATAAGCAATAAATTTCGTTCAATTTCACAATTGTGTCCCACTTGTCGTTGTTTCTTCACCATAACATTAAACTTTTCATCTTTATGTTTGAAGCCTGAAATGTGGGAAAAGGCTGAAAAATTCAAGGGGGCCGAATATTTTCGCAAGGCACTGCATGTCTCTGAATACTTGGCATCATGGCAAAGAAATTTTTCAAGTCATCCAGCAGTCCAGGAGGTCTTCCCTTTTTCCAGGAGCATCATGGACACTCTTGAAGAGGTTGGAAAGTGTGCACTTTTGTCAGATCCCTTCGGATCCTTTATTAAAGGGAACCTGTTACCAGATTTTTCCCTATTAAACTAAAAGAATCCCCTTCTGCAGCTCCTGGGCTGCATTTGTGGCGCCCTGGACAAGCCAGGACGTCACAGGTACTGCAACAACACACCCCACACCCCGGCTAGGCACACCGAAGTCAAACAGAAATCCTTGTTGCCTCCCTCCAGGGGCTGATGTCCACACCAGGGGGTGGGCCAGGTGGTTGGCCCCGCCCACCGAGGAGTTCACAGTCCTGGAGGCGGGAAAAGGAGTCAGAGAAGTCAGTGCAGTTTTGGAGAGTGAAGTGGTAGAGGAGACTGACTGTGTCCGGGTGTGTGGCCCGGGCTCATACAACAAGGTTGGCAGACGGTGGTGACCGTCTGCAGGAGAGGCTGATTGGAGTGAACCGTACGGACCGGGGACGGGCGGTGGCCCGACGGTACCGGATCGGGGAGCGAAGAGAAGCCAGCACCATTCGGCAGGGCTTACGGACCCCGACCAGGCTAGGAGTCGCCGTAAAACCGGTCAAATCCGTTAGCGAAGGGAACCTCTGGGGTTTCCCAGCAGTCAAGACTCGATTGAAGGCAACAGCTCACACCGTGAAGGGAAACAGTCACAGCCAAGGCTACAGTTCCCAGGGCCAGAGCCTGCGGGCAAAAGGGGCTCCCTCAGCATCCATCCAAGCTGGGGAGCGGGTTACCGGTGGGAAGCCATTGGAACCGTAAACACAACACAGGTGCAGAGAAAGGCAGTCACCATCAACCTACCGGGAGGAGAACAACCGCGGCCGTCTGTGGGACCCGTCCATCCAGCCATTTGTTTTACCGGAGACCGCGCTGCCCCCGTGACCCTGCACCTCACCAGGCCCCGTAACCCGCCTGTCATCCCTCCCTCACCGGGCCCCGGGACAACCAACCCCCTACCCACGGAGGGGAGAAAACAACATCCAAGCTGCTCCTTGTCACCGCTCCCAGGATCCCCGTCCAGAGCAGCGGTGGTGTCACAACCTCACCACAACCGTGGGTGGCGTCACGGACAATATCCCTAAACCAAACCACCCCCCTTTCACTCACGGGCAAGGAGCGCTGCTCGAGTCCCCGGGATCCGGCCCACCACTCGAGCCACCACCGAGCAGCAGTAGCAGCAGCCGGACCCGAGTAGTGGGTGAGCTTAGCGTCCCCTCCCCACCCGCGACAACTTGGCGTCATAAACAGGATCTTACCGCTCTGCCGTCTGGTAGAGGTGCGCCTTGTGACCGCCGGAGGTGTCCGGCCGAAAATCTTGAGAAGCCGCCATTTTGGGCGCGAAAAGTCCCCGCTCGAGCGTTTTCCCGAGTAGTGGAGGCGCGAAAACCGAAACCCCGCCCCTGTAAAGGAGGAGCCGGAAAAAGACTAAGGGGGACGGATGGCGTCTGGCCGCATGTAGCCCGCGGCTATAAAAGCAGGGACGCCAGGACCCTGTGGCCATCTTTGTGTTCCTGGAAGAGGCCACCGCAACGATGTACCAACCGTCCCGCAGCACCGTAGCCCCCGCACCTGGAACCGCGGCGTGGGTGGAGGTCCGGACCGCTCAGCTGCAACAACAGCTGCAGATCAGAGTGCAACTCCTCTTGGAGGAGTGGGAGGCCGACATGGCGGAGGTGGTGGTGGGTATACGGAGATGCGAGGTGGAGGGAGTCTTGGAAGAGAGGGTAAGTGACCCATGCCCCTGTACCCCTAGTGGGTCGGTCATCGCGGCCAAGGGGCCCGGTCTACACCCGCTCACCCTGCTACCTCCCCCGCTACCCGTGTTGGCTGCTGCTGCCCCGCCACTAGGCCCGCTACCACCACCACCGGTAGCGGTACCCCGCCAATCCGCCCAGGCAGACCGACCTGCAGCCGGGGCCCGTGACCGCCCGGAGCCGCTCCCGTGGATGGTGCCAAAGTCTGAGGCCGTTGGAAGAGAGATACCGGAGGCACCTGTGGAGACTTCCCCCGAACCGGTGCCGATCGACCGCTCCGTACAGGAGGTCCAGCGGGAGACGACCCCTGTGCCCATCCCCCACGCCTCAGCTGAGGCCGCGCCGGGTTGCCGCTGCAGGGCAGCACCCCAGGCCATGACACCGCGGGACCTTCCCCCCAGAATGCCAGTCCTGGGCAGTGTGAAGGAGGTCTTGCGGGGCCCGACCCGTGCGCTGGGGCCCGCAGTAGCCCCTTACTGGGACAGAGGACAGACCCCGCTGGGCCAGGAGATTGCGGAGAGGGAGCAAAGGAAGGGGAAGCTGGTAGCCCGTACGATAAAGGAAAAAGAAAGCTTCCGCCAGGCCACATTCCGGGTACGGGGCCCGCTCTATGAAGGACAAGTGAGGAGGTTTGACGTCCGTCGGGGGTACGGGTTCATATACGAGCCGGGCCTGGAGGCCGAAATCCTCGTGGCCCGTCGGGACGTCAATGCCCACCTACCCGAGGACCATCCAGGCCGCAACCTGATGCCGGGAGACTTGGTCCAATACACCAGGCACTATGGTGAAAGGGGTTGATTTGCGCTGGATGCGAAGCTGAGGGGCAGTCAAGAGGCCTGAGTATCCGCCCAGCCCCCTCCCCTGGCCGACACCGTGGATTTGGAGTAAGTCAGCGGTCCACCGTTGTTAGAAGTTGCCCCCGTTGGGACCACCAGTTTAAAAGTTTTGAATGATAAGTGAATCACCTGAAGAAGTAACCAGATTGACACGTTGATTGAACCGGCCGTTGCCGGCAACTGTTGTCCCCGTAGGGACTGTCTGCAATCCTTGCGTAAGGAACTGCTTACGGACAAGCCCGAGAACTTGAAGGGCAACCACAAACTTAGTGGAATGTAAATAAAAATGTGTTGGCTTGATACCGTTACCGCCTCCAGGAGAGGCTGATTTGGGAGGATGGGCCTGGAGGAAAGGGATGGCCCAGGCCCGCCACTACCGTAACCGGTGGCGATCCTCCAGGGGTTCAGGGGTCCCCATGGACGCGGGTCCCCTGAAAGAGACAGAACCCGCTCGGGCAGCCTGGTTCTGGACTGGGGTCAAAGGGTGCTACCCACTTCTTAGGGGCAGCATCAGGGCCAGGTTGTTTGGGTGGGAGAAGAGCGGAAGCCGTTACCGTTTGCAACGTTTAAGAACCGTACCTCCCGTTATGGGAAGATTGATGCAAATGCTTATGTTTTAATGTTTTAATGTTTGTACGTGTTTTACCCCTTTTCCTACAGTTAAACAAAAATAAAACCGGTGATGGACGGGCAGCCCGCGGACGGTCTGCATTTTACTAAGGGAGAATGTGGCGCCCTGGACAAGCCAGGACGTCACAGGTACTGCAACAACACACCCCACACCCCGGCTAGGCACACCGAAGTCAAACAGAAATCCTTGTTGCCTCCCTCCAGGGGCTGATGTCCACACCAGGGGGTGGGCCAGGCGGTTGGCCCCGCCCACCGAGGAGTTCACAGTCCTGGAGGCGGGAAAAGGAGTCAGAGAAGTCAGTGCAGTTTTGGAGAGTGAAGTGGTAGAGGAGACTGACTGTGTCCGGGTGTGTGGCCCGGGCACATACAACAAGGTTGGCAGACGGTGGTGACCGTCTGCAGGAGAGGCTGATTGGAGCGAACCGTAAGGACCGGGGACGGGCGGTGGCCCGACGGTACCGGATCGGGGAGCGAAGAGAAGCCAGCACCATTCGGCAGGGCTTACGGACCCCGACCAGGATAGGAGTCGCCGTAAAACCGGTAAAATCCGTTAGCGAAGGGAACCTCCGGGGTTTCCCAGCAGTCAAGACCAGATTGAAGGCAACAGCTCACACCGTGAAGGGAAACACAGTCACCGCCAAGGCTACAGTTCCCAGGGCCAGAGCCTGCGGGCAAAAGGGGCTCCCTCAGCATCCATCCAAGCTGGGGAGCGGGTTACCGGTGGGAAACCATTGGAACCGTAAACACAACACAGGTGCAGGGAAAGGCAGTCACCATCAACCTACCGGGAGGAGAACAACCGCGGCCGTCTGTGGGACCCGTCCATCCAGCCGTTTGTTTTACCGGAGACTTTGCATTATTCATTGGCTGAGTGAGTACCACTGTGCCGTGCGGCACCGCGCTGCCCCCGCGACCCTGCACCCCACCAGGCCCCGTAACCCGCCTGTCATCCCTCCCTCACCGGGCCCCGGGACAACCAACCCCCTACCCACGGAGGGGAGAAAACAACATCCAAGCTGCTCCTTGTCACCGCTCCCGGTATCCCCGTCCAGAGCAGCGGTGGTGTCACAACCTCACCACAACCGTGGGTGGCGTCACGGACAATATCCCTAATCCAAACCACCCCCCTTTCACTCACGGGCAAGGAGCGCCGCTCGAGTCCCCGGGATCCGGCCCACCGCTCGAGCCACCACCGAGCAGCAGCAGCCGGACCCGAGCAGTGGGTGAGCGTAGCGTCCCCTCCCCGCCCGCGACACATTCTATGAAGGTGCACCTTGGCCCTGACTCCTCTTCCAGACCCTAAAAATAACTTTATAAAACTTGGCCGTTAGGTATGCTAATTACCTGTGTTGGCCAAATGTGTGGGCTCATTTTCTGCTCCTTTGCTCCCTCCTGCCGATGATTGCCGTCCTCCTGTCCTCATTGACGGGATGACGCCTTGCGTCATCCTTCTCGTCGCATTTTCAACTCTCGCTCCTGTGCAGTTAGGTCGGCTCGCGTAGGCGCAGTTCGCTCTGCCATATCGCGGGTAGAGCATAAAACAGCTGCCCTAGCTTGTGCCGGTGAGCTAAATGTGCAGGCGCAAGATTATGGGTGGGTACGAGCATTGCGCTGGTGAGGTCGGCGCTGTGCATGACCTCACCAGTGCCATGCTTGTACCCGCCCATAATCTCGCGCCTGCACATTTAGCTCACCGGCGCGAGCGAGGGCAGCTGTTTTATGCTCTACCTGCGATATGGCAGAGTGAACTGCGCCTGCGGGAGCCGACCTAACTGCACAGGAGCGAGATTTGAAAATGCGACGAGGAGGATGACTGAGGGCGTCATGCAGTCAATCAAGACAGGAGGATGGCGATCATCGGCAGGAGGGGGGGAAAGAAGCAGAAAATGATCCCGCCTATCTGGCCAACACAGGTAATTAGCATACCTAACTGCCAGGTTTTATAAAGTTATTTTTAGGGTCTGGAAGGGGAGTAAGGGCCAAGGTGCACATTCCTATAATGCAGCCCAGGAGCTACAGAAGGTGAGAATTTTAGTTTAATAGGGAAAAATCTGGTGACAGGTTCCCTTTAATAGTAAAACAGGAGTTACTCATCTCCCATTTAACTTTAGAATAGATCACAGTTGTGGAGGAAATGATGAGAGGTGAAGGTAGTCTATACTCTTCATCATAATAGTATCCTTTATATTGGGATTAAAAACCCTTAAGGCCACTTTACACGCAACGACATCGCTAACGAGATGTTGTTGGGGTCACGGAATTCGTGACGCACATCCGGCCCCGTTAGCGACGTTGTTGCGTGTAACCCCCACGAGCGACCGCTAACGATGCAAAATACTCACCAAATCGTTGATTGTTGACATGTCGTCCATTTCCCAAATATCGTTGCTGATTTTGGACGCAGGTTGTGCGTCGTTCCTGAGGCAGCACACATAGCTACGTGTGACACCCCAGGAATGACGAACAACACCGTACCTGCGTCCTCCAGCAACGAGGTGGGCGTGACTTTCATGCGGCTGCTCTCCGCCCCCCGCTTCTATTGGTTGCCTGCCGTGTGACATCGCTGTGACGCTGCACGAACCGCCCCCTTAGAAAAGAGGCTGTTCGCCGCCCACAGCGACGTCGCTAGGAAGGTAAGTACGTGTGACGGGTGCTAGCGAGTTTGTCTGCCACAGGCAGCGATTTGCCCGTGACGCACAAACGACGGGGGATCGTGCGAACGCTAGCGACATCACTAGCGATGTCGCAACGTGTAAAGCCCCTTTAGTATATCATGGTTGACCACTGCTCCTCATCATCATGGACATCCTGTTGTGTAGCTATGATGGATTGGGTCCTGTATTCTAGTAACTGGAGGTCCAAGCGGTCAGAAGCCCAATGATTGAATATTTGTGACCTACACAATAGATACGTAATGACGTGTCATAAAAGGTTCACCTTAGAAGGATTTTTACATAGAAATATTACTCATTTGACCCAGTAAGATGCATAATTTCATGGACATTAGACATTGGTCTTCATAATTAACATTGATGCACAATAAAAAAAATAAAAGCACCTTACAAAGAACAATAATGCGCTTTACGGTAGAATAAAAAATCATGTTTTATTTAGGATTCATTATATCACTACCAGTTACAGTGCCTTGCGAAAGTATTCACCACCTTGTCATTTTTTGTGTTTTGCTACCTCACAGCCTGGAATTTCATTGTTTTGTTGTTTTTATTTGGAGGGTTTGCATCAGTTCACCTAAAGAACATGTCTACAGCTGTAAACATTTGGTTTTATTTTTATCATGAAGCAAAAACAAATATGACAAAATAATTGAAAACGTCAGTATGCATAACTATTCACCCCCTTAAAGGAGTCAGTACTTTGTACAGGCTCCTTTTGAGGTAATTATAGCTGTAGGTCATTTTGGATAAGTCCTTATGAATTTTGAATATCTTGCCACTGGGATTTTTGCCCATTCCTCAAGGCAAAATTGCTCCAGGTCCTTCAAGTTTGTTAGTAAACAGCGAACTTCAAGTCTGAACACAGATTCTCAATTGGATTATGGTCTGGGCTGTGACTCAGCCGCTCTAATACATTTATACTTTTCCCCTTTAACCACTCCAGTGTTGCTTTAGCAGTTGCTTTGGGTCATTGTCTTGTGCGAAGTTGAACTTCGGCCTCAGTCTCAAATCACTGACAGTCAGACTGAAACAGGTTTTGCTCAAAAATATTCCTGTATTTCACACTATCCATCTTCCCCCTCAAATCTGAATCTGACCATTTTTCCCTGTCAATACTGCCGAAAAATATCTTCACAGCATGACATTGTCGCCACCATGTTTTACTATGCGGATGGTGTTCTTGGGGTGATGAGCTGTGTTGGTTTGGCGCCAGACAAAGCATTTACCTTGGTGGCCAAAAAATTCAATTTTGATCTCATCGGACCACAGCACCTTCCTCCATATATTTGTGGAGTCGCCCACATGTATTATGGCAAAATCAAAATGAGCCTTCCAATTTTAGGCTGTTAGGCTTATTGTGGTCGTATGGACAGATACTCCAGTGTCTGCTTGGGAACTCTGCAGCTCCTTCAGGGTAACATTGGTCTCTGTGATACCTCTCTGATTAATAGAAAAAAAAGTTTCAGCTCACCAGGATGGATGCCTCAGAAATAACAAGCGGTGCACGGAGCCTCCAGGTCAGCCAACTCTGGTTCACAGGAATGGTAATAGAAAGGGAGGGGGGAGGGGGAAATTGGATCCAGCACCCGCAAAATTCTTGTATAAAATGAAAACTTTACTGGTACATTAAAACCAGAGCGAAAACCCGCATGGGACACAAAAGGGGGAGGATATCAAACTACATCCTAGGATGTGAGCACAGCGCTGACTTCCTGCTACAACATCCGAAGGTGGGGAGAAGGAAGCTGGGGCTAATTGATTGTGGGGGCCAACGTGTCATAACATTGTCACGTGGACCCCGGGAACGTGTCTTCAGACATGGCTGAAACCGTGGCCGCATCGGAGGTGAGTATAGGCTTATTTATTTTTACGAGGGCGAACAAGGGGAATGAGAAGGGGGTTATCTAAGTAGTGGACAACCCCTTTAAGGCCCATGTGAAGACCTGGACTCTGTCAGTGCTTAGCAGGGATTACATTTCTTAAAATTCAGCCAGACATGAAGATAGTTTGTTTATAGATGGGGCATAATCCCTCATTGTTCTACAAGACTCTTGGGAGTTTAGTATTGAAGTTTTTGTTGACTCATGTAATTGTTTTGGCCACTGAAGGCCAGACACCCATTGTATTACGATGTGTTTGCTGGATGCGATTTAACTTAGCTGTCTCTTCCTCGTCTCTGCCATTGACCATTATTACTGGGATATTCTGTACATGGCTTGAAATCTAGCCAATAAGAGCCCAGTCTTATCCACCAATCGTGAAGACCCCAATGGTCTGAATGGAGAGCTTCAAGGGTATAAGAAGGAGGACTGTCCATTGCCCAGAGAGACTCTTGCTACATGCTACTAATCTAGGATCTGCGGATCCGATTGGCAAGCCATATCTGAACCTGGATTATAATACTATATGGACTTCAGCATCGAATGCAAGGATTCGGCTGTGATACCAAGGATTACCTAAGGAAGGAATCCAGCTTCGGACAATCTAGTCATCTGACTACAGACTTTGCAGTCCTCACCCAGCTTCCTAAATCTGGCGTTATTCCATTCTCGGTGGGTGCCCGCCGAAAGCTGGGTGCTGCTGGATTGGAGTAAGTACCCCTGGAAGCTCTGAGGCATGGACATTCTAAATCCCTGGTGAGCCAGCGGAAGGGTGAGACTCTGTTGCCTGTTACATTTGTGTGTTTTGATGGTTATGTGCTATGTGCCGTTAATTGTTTGGGGATCCAATAAAGTCTTAATATTGTGATTCCCTCACCCTGTGTTGTCTGAGTAGTGTTCCACCCACGGTTAAGGAGGTCGTGCGTTCATTTGGGATGAGCCCTGAGCCATGCTGTCTTTCTAAAGGCGGCCGGACCAGCGTACGAGAGTTCCCACTGACCCCCGTTTCTCCACAGCCCCTTTCTCTCACTATATGAATATGTTTTTGACCCATTTACATTGAAGAAGAAATATATATAAAAGTCATGGAGCTGGTGGGTTTAATCCCCATTATTGTGTCATACGTTGAGCCCGCCATTTATTGGTCTTATCGTGGGAAAATCTAACCTTGAATGTCCCTTTCTCTGTATTACTTTATTTTGTCCTTCATGAGTGGACCATTTGTGGTACCTTGCTGAGCATCGCCTGATTGTCTACTACCATTATCTTGATAATACCGTAGTATTCATTTTTTTGTGTCTCCTGTAGATGTTAACGCACAGATTGGACCTGCGGAGGGTCGGAAAAGATTTAGTGAAATATTTCGAGATCTGGATGCCTTGGAGATAAGCCTTGGGAACGAGTGAGTATAAATATTACATTTCTGCCTACAGATTTAAAGTTTGATTATTTCAGTGGAATTGAAAGTAAAATGACTGATTTTGCTGATAAAAATACGGAAGAAGCCTGTAATGTCAGCATAATGTAAGATATTACAGAAAAATATTAGTATGGGCATGAAAGGGACTTTCATTTTCAATCTATGGGCACCTGCTGTTTCCAGCGGTAAAAGCATTGCTGGGACAGAAGCATTAACCTACCGTAAGCAGCGCTACTCAATGTCAGGTAAAAGCTGTAAAGCAGATGAAAGATAAGGATTTTTTACTTAAAGGGAACCTGTCACCAGATTTTGGGCCTTCTAAACTAAAACTAGTACCTTAAGCAGCGCCTGTGCACGTCACCCCCTGACCTCCCTATAGACCCCAAAAATACCTTTATAAAATCTCCTGCCCGGTATGTGAATTGTCCGGTCCAATGGGCAGCCTAATCTGCTCCTCCTTTCGCCCTCCTCCTGTGCTGATTAACATGTGTGTCGCCCTGGGCAAGCCAGGGGACACAGATAACAACACCACTACACCCCACACTCCAGGTAGGCACACCTGCTAACCAGAAACCCTTGTTGCCTTCCTCCAAGAGTCTGTTGATGCACACCAGGGGGTGGGCCAGGCGGTTGGCTCCACCCACCAAGGAGCTCACAACTCTGGAGGCAGGAAGTAACCAGGCAGATTAGCCCGGGGAGGGCAAGAGAGCAGATTAGCTCAGGAGGAGCTTGAGTGAAGAGCAGAGTAGCCCAGGCAGGGGCTAGAGGAAACAACCAGAAGTGAAAGTGAAAGAAAGGAAAGTGGAAAAGGAGGAAAGCAAGAAGTGGTGACAGAGCAGAGAGAAGGAGAAGCCTGAGAGCCCAGCTGTGTGTAGGGCTAGAACAGCAAGGTCAGCGACGGCGGTGACTGTCCGGAGTGGGACAGTTCGGAAGTTCCTGGAAGGACCCCGTTGGCTGTGTGCCCGGTGGTCTGGAGCAGTGTTCCGAAGGACAGTCAGCACCAGGGCAGGGGCCTCTCGGACCCCGGCAAGGCTAGGAGTCGCCCAATTTGCCGAATCCGTCAGTGAAGGGGACGCAGATCCCCCAGCAACAAAGTCCCGATTGACGGCAACAGCCCGACCATTAACGGGGAGACACCGCCACCGCCAAGGCACCAGTTTCCCCAGGGCCAGCGCCTGCGGGCAAAGTGTAGAGCTCCTCCGGCCCAGATTGCAGTCGGGGAGCGGGTAACCGGAGGGAATCCACCGCTACCATCAGTCAAACAGGTGCAAGGAAGAGAGACGTCACCGTCACCTACCGGGAGTGCAGGTGCAACCGTCTGTGGGACCGTCCTACCAGCCGTTGGTTTACCGTACAAACTGTGTCCGTGTCTCAGGCTGAGTGAGTACCACAGTGCCGCAAGGCATAGCGCTGCCCCCGCGTCCCTGCGCCCTCCAGGCCCTACCCTTCACATCTCTTCACCGGGCCCCGGGAACACCAACCCCTACCCACGGAGGGGCAACACAACACCTGGCTGCTCCCATCACCATCCCCGGGACCCTCATACTGAGCAGCGGTGGTGCCATCACCACAACCGTGGGTGGCGTCACGAACTATAATCCCAACAAACACCCCCTTTTCACTCACGGGCGAGGAGTGTCGCTCGAGACACCCCGGGATCCGGCCCGCAGCTCGAGCCACCAGGAGCAACTGCCGGACCCGAGCAGAAGGGGTGAGCGCGGTGTGCTGACACCCTCCTCCCTGCCCGCGACAACTTGGCGTCACGAACAGGATCTTACCGCTCTGCCGTCTGGTAGAGGTGCGCCTTGTTACCGCCGGAGGTATCCGGCAGAAAAATTTCAGAAGCCGCCATCTTTGGCGCGAAAAGTTCCCGCTCGAGCGTCTTCTCGAGCAGTAGAGGCGCGAAGGCCAAAACTCCGCCCCGAGAGAGGAGGGGCCGGAAAGAGCTAAGGGGGACGCGATGGCGGCTGGCGGCATGTAGTCGCCGCTATAAAAGCAGGGACGCCAGGACTCTGCAAACATCCCGTTCCTGGAAGCAAACAGCAAAGACACCATGTGGATGCCGTCCCGAAACACCGTGGCCCCCGCACCGGGAACCGCAGCGTGGGTGGAGATCCGGACCGCGCAGCTCCATCTAAGGCTGCAGGTCAAAATGCAGCTCCTCCTGGAGGAGTGGGAGACCGACATGGCGGACGTTTTGGCAGCCGTGCGGAGACGCGAGGAGGAAGCGGAGGAAGGGAGGGTGAGTGACCCACGCCCCTATGTCCCGGAGGGACCGGTCGCTGCGGCTGAGGGACCCGGTCCAAGCCCTCTCCCTCCGTTGCCTCCTTCGCCACCCGTCTCGGAGGCCGTGACCCCGCCACTAGGCCCGCTGCCACCGCAACCGGTAGCGATACCCAGCCCGTCCGCCCCAGCGGACCGAACTGTAGCCGGAGCCCGAAGCAAACCGGAGGCATTGCCATGGAAGGCCCCGAAGATTGCGCCAGAGACAGTCCCCGAGCAGTTCCCCGAGCCGGAGCCGATGACCCGCTCCGAGCCGAAGGCCCAACTGCGGAAAGCCCCTGTGCCCATCCCCCACACCTCGGCTGAGGTGGCGCCGGGTTGTTGCTGCAAGGCAGCGCCCAAGGCCATGACACCGCGGGATACGCCACCCACCTTCCTGACAGTGGGTAACGTGCTGAATGTCCCGCGGGGCTCAACCCGTGCGCCGGAGCCATACTGGGACAGGGAGCCGACCAAGCTGGGCCTGGAGATCGCGGAGAGGGAGCGTAGGAAAGCCGAGCTGGTGGCCCGAGTCATACGGGAAAAGGAGAACCTGCGGCAAGCGACCTTCCGTGTCCGGGGCCCGTTCTACGAGGGGCAGGTGAGGCGATACGATATCCGCCGGGGCTACGGGTTCATATACGAACCGGGCCTGGAGGCCGAGGTATTTGTAGCCCGGCGGGATGTGCATGCTCACCTGCCCGAAGAGCATCCTGGCCGCAATCTTATCCCGGGAGACATGGTGCGGTACACTCGGCACTGCGGAGAGAGGGGGTGGTTTGCCCTGGATGTAAAGCTGAGGGGCAGCCCGGAGGGCAAGATGAGCTCTGCACCCCCTCCCTCGGATGAAGCAGCAGCAGGACCGGAGTAGGGCAATGGAGGCCCGCAGCACCGTCCCCGTAGGGACCAGCGCTTAGTTTGTTTGAAAGTTTGTTGAAAGTTTTGAAAGATGAAAATGATTACCCGAGAAGTCACCTGATTGTCAGCTGTGATTAGCAACCGGCAGGAGCCGGCACCGTTGTCCCCGTGGGGACCGTTTAAAGTTTAAAAATGCATGGGAACTATCCATGGACAAGCCCGTGAACTCTGCAGGGCAACCACAAACGTTAGTGGCTTGTAAATATGTTGGGTACCGTTACCGTTTCCGCAATGCCGCCTCCAGAGAGGCAGGTTGGAGGGAGGGCCCTGAGCAGAGCAGGCCAGGGCCCAGCCACCAAAGGGACCGGTGGCTACCCTCTGGAGGGAAGGACAGATCCCGCTCGGGTGACTTGTGCTGGACTGTGGGTCAAGGGGTGCTGCCTGGGTTTTAGGGGCAGCATCAGGGCCAGGTTGCTTGGGTGGGAGAGAGCGGAAACCGTGACCGTACACCGTTGAAACGTTAAAAGTAAAATGTGCCTCCCGTCTTGGGAAGAGTTGATTGAAAATGCTTATGTTATGTTTAACCCTGTTATCCCCTTTTTACAGAAAAATAAAACCGGTGTAGGACGGCAGCCCGCGGACGGTCTGCATTTTGCTAAGGGGGAATGTGTCGCCCTGGGCAAGCCAGGGGACACAGATAACAACACCACTACACCCCACACTCCAGGTAGGCACACCTGCTAACCAGAAACCCTTGTTGCCTTCCTCCAAGAGTCTGTTGATGCACACCAGGGGGTGGGCCAGGCGGTTGGCTCCACCCACCAAGTAGCTCACAACTCTGGAGGCAGGAAGTAACCAGGCAGATTAGCCCGGGGAGGGCAAGAGAGCAGATTAGCTCAGGAGGAGCTTGAGTGAAGAGCAGAGTAGCCCAGGCAGGGGCTAGAGGAAACAACCAGAAGTGAAAGTGAAAGAAAGGAAAGTGGAAAAGGAGGAAAGCAAGAAGTGGTGACAGAGCAGAGAGAAGGGGAAGCCTGAGAGCCCAGCTGTGTGTAGGGCTAGAACAGCAAGGTCAGCGACGGCGGTGACTGTCCGGAGTGGGACAGTTCGGAAGTTCCTGGAAGGACCCCGTTGGCTGTGTGCCCGGTGGTCTGGAGCAGTGTTCCGAAGGACAGTCAGCACCAGGGCAGGGGCCTCTCGGACCCCGGCAAGGCTAGGAGTCGCCCAATTTGCCGAATCCGTCAGTGAAGGGGACGCAGATCCCCCAGCAACAAAGTCCCGATTGACGGCAACAGCCCGACCATTAACGGGGAGACACCGCCACCGCCAAGGCACCAGTTTCCCCAGGGCCAGCGCCTGCGGGCAAAGTGTAGAGCTCCTCCGGCCCAGATTGCAGTCGGGGAGCGGGTAACCGGAGGGAATCCACCGCTACCATCAGTCAAACAGGTGCAAGGAAGAGAGACGTCACCGTCACCTACCGGGAGTGCAGGTGCAACCGTCTGTGGGACCGTCCTACCAGCCGTTGGTTTACCGTACAAACTGTGTCCGTGTCTCAGGCTGAGTGAGTACCACAGTGCCGCAAGGCATAGCGCTGCCCCCGCGTCCCTGCGCCCTCCAGGCCCTACCCTTCACATCTCTTCACCGGGCCCCGGGAACACCAACCCCTACCCACGGAGGGGCAACACAACACCTGGCTGCTCCCATCACCATCCCCGGGACCCTCATACTGAGCAGCGGTGGTGCCATCACCACAACCGTGGGTGGCGTCACGAACTATAATCCCAACAAACACCCCCTTTTCACTCACGGGCGAGGAGTGTCGCTCGAGACACCCCGGGATCCGGCCCGCAGCTCGAGCCACCAGGAGCAACTGCCGGACCCGAGCAGAAGGGGTGAGCGCGGTGTGCTGACACCCTCCTCCCCGCCCGCGACACATGGATGATGCGTCGGATGTGGGCGTAGGCGGGCAAAATCTTGCGTCTGGGCTGACATATTCCCAGCTCGCGCAGCTGCAATTCGCTCTGCCGTATTGCAGGCAGAGCCAAAAACATAGGTACGCCTCATTGAATTGGCACGTATTCTGCGCAGGCGCGAGATTTTGCCCAGCGATGTGGATGACGTCACTCGCTTCATCCACATAACTGGGCAAAATCCTGCACCTGCGCAGAGAACTTGCCAGTACGCGCAGGCACACCTATGTTTTCGCATCTGCCCGCAACAGGGCAGAGCAAAGTGCGCCTGCTCAAGCCGGAAATATGGAAATTTTGCCTGCCTATGTGGATGGCGTCCAAGGCGTCATCCACGTAAATCAGCACAGGAGGAGGGCGAAAGGTGGGACGGAAGCAATTGAAGTGGACCGTGAAGCGGTTTGGTTCTGCATCAAAATCTACAGCAAAACTCTCATCGTAATCATTCCCCTAGTTCTCTTTTTTCTGAACTAATTTATAAGCTAATTTTTTTTTGGTACTAAATGTTTTTTTCTACATAGCAAGTGAACTTTGATTTGGTCAAATCAGCTTTGATGATTGTTGAGAAGAAGAGAGATAGGGATTACAGACTGTACTGACTGCCGGATTCACTGGTAACGTCAGCAGTTTGCTATGTACAGTGATACCTGGAGGATGTAGAAGTCTGTTTTCAGCACTCCAATTGTTATGATTTTGCCTCGTTTTTTCTTATGTTACATTTTTCCGGATCCTAAAAACAATTGTATGCAATATTTTATAATGCATCATCGATATCCAGGTCTACTCATAAGGGACACGATCCCTGGCACCACTTTGCCATGACCACCATAATCTTTTGATATATCTTCTCTGACATAATGCCTAATAAATATTTTTTACCCAAAATATTTTTTAATATATCATATTATAAACATCTACTTTTGGACTGATCCTTAATTCTCAAAATCCTCAATTCACAGGTAAAATCAATCTTCTGTCACAATATTACTACAGGATAGCGAGGGACAGTGGCTCCTATATTGTCCCTAAAGGGGGCTTTACACGCAGCGAGATTGCTAGCGAGCACACCTGCCCCCGTCGTTTGTGCGTCACGGGCAAATCGCTGCCCGTGGCACACAATATCGTTAGGAGCCGTCACACGGACTTACCTGCCTAGTGACGTCGCTGTGGCCGGCGAACCGCCTCCGTTCTAAGGGGGAGGTTCGTGTGGCTTCACAGCGCCGTCACTAAGCGGCCGCCCAATAGAAGCGGAGGGGCGGAGATGAGCGTCCATAACATCCCGCCCACCTCCTTCTTTCCTTATTGCCGGCGGCTGCAGGTAAGCTGTAGTTCGTCGTTCCCGAGGTGTCACACATAGCGATGTGTGCTGCCTCGGGAACGACGAACAACCTGCGTCCACAACAATCATAGATTTTTTTAAAATAAACGACGTTTCAACGATGGACGATTTGGTGAGTATTTTCCATCGTTAATGGACGCTCGTTGTTGTCACACGCAACGACGTCGCTAACGATGCCGGATGTGCGTCACGGAATCTGTGACCCCGGCGATATATCGTTAGATACGTCGTTGCGTGTAACGGGGCCTTTACACTAGGGGACCCTAGGCTATCCTTGTCCTTAGAGTTACTCCTAATGGTGAAGATGCCCGAGTTCTGTGCCTGGCTATTTTCCTGACCAGAGCTAATCTGTTCCCCTCCCCCCAGGGTAGGAAAGAGCAGGAGTGTGATAGAAACAGATTTAGACAAACAGGGAAAAAGCAAAACTCAGAAACACTGCAAACTCACACGAACAAAAAGTAAGATACTAATGCCGGTGTCACACGAGACAATCTATTGAGCGATCGCACCCGCCCCCGTCGTTTGCGCGTCACGGGCAATTTGTTGCCCGTGGCGCACAAAGTCGTTACCCCCGTCACACGTACTTACCTCCTGGACGATGTCGGTGTGGGCGGCGAATATCCTCTTCCTTAAGGGGGAGGGACGTTCGGCGTCACAGCGACGTCACACAGCAGCCGGCCAATAGAAGCGGAGGGGCAGAGATGAGCGGGACGTAACATCCCACCCACCTCCTTCCCTCCGTATTGCCGGCGGGACGCAGGTAAGAAGCAGTTCGTCGTTCCCGAGGTGTCACAGGGAGCGATGTGTGCTGCCTTGGGAACGATGAACAACCGGCGCGCAGAAGGAGGAACGAGTTTTTGAACATGAACGACGTGTCAACGAGCAACGATAAGGTGAGTATTTTTGCTTGTTAACAGTCGCTCGTAGCTGTCACACGCTACAATATATCAGATGATGCCTGATGTGCGTCACTACCGACGTGACCCTGACGACATATCGCCCGATATATCGTACCGTATGACGCCGGCATAAGGCGAAAAGTAAGGCAGCAACAAAAGGACAACAAAGGGTTAACACCACAACGACTCACAGCAAAAAAGCACTCTAAACACAAATCAGTCTGGACCAAACCACCTCTCCAGACCAGTATAGATAAACTATAGCTGGCACTAATGGAAGTGTCCAGCCAGCATATATAGAAGTGGAGCGAATGTGACTGACTTTCCCACAGCATGTGACCAAAGGAGACTAACAAGCAGCTCAGCAGACATTAACTCTTGCTAGCCTGCCTATGAAATACAAGTCTGTGGGTTGATGATCACAAACATCAGAGAAGTTAGCAGGCAGAGTGCAAGAACCTGTAGTTTCCACAGATCCTGACGCCACCATGACAGTCGGCAATGCTTGTAAAAATCTTGTGACATCTTCAGTGATTACAGATTTTCCCATTACAGAGATAGATGACTTTTGGTGCTTATAAAGTTCTATGGAGAAAAGTAATTGACCTTTGAGGAGAACTTGCAGTAGAATGTCTGTGTCGGCCTCTAGCTCCTACATAAAATTTAAAAAGTACCAACTTTCTTCTTCATCTCCTAACTCAGTAATGGGGAAATCTGTCTTCACAGAATACACATTTTACCTATGAATTGAGAGTGAAAGATCAATACGGGGGGGAGAAATAAAAAAAAAATTCTGATAAGATATATTACAAAGTTACTTATTTTCACGTGCACTATTGATATATGAAATATGAATTAAAATGATGGTTACAAATTATACAAACACATGAGCTGATTTTTTTTTGGGATCTGGAGAAGTAAAAAAACAATTAAAAACACTTGAGGCAAACCAAAATGACTGGAGCACTGTTCTTTCTGTCTTCTATACACTGAGATTTGACCAGTGGTGAGCACTCTTTGAAAGCATACCCTCATCTAGTGAGCCTGTATTACTTTTTTACAATTAGGTACATTATTATTATTATAGCGCCATTTATTCCATGGCGCTTTACATGAAAGCATTGCGGACAAATTCAGTGATCAATTTACCTCACATACACACCCAGCCAAAGAACCCACAACCTAATATATCTCTATCTGAAAGTATAGGTTATGACAACGACAAGTCTGCAGTCCCTCTATGTTTTACTCTATGTGACTGCAGACTAGTGAGTCCTCACATCGTGCGCACTGTGCGCTGTGGGGATTCTCCGGTGTCAGCACCTGGAATAGCGATTATATGACTGCAATTAAGCACTATGTAGACTACTATCCAGAATCTGACAAAATCAGTGATGGGCAATTAATTTTCCCAAGGGGGTCACATGAGAGACTGTGACTGGTTTGAAGAGCCAAATCAATAGGTTGAAATTAATTCTGCTCAATATTAATATCACCATATTACTAACATATTCATTATAAATATTATTTTATAATAATATTAATTATATTACTTAATATTGAGCCGAGATAAATATGCTGATATCCCTTATATACAGTTTGAGCCCACACAAAGCCTCCTATATACAGTATGAGCCTCCACATAGCCTCTCATATACAGTATGAGCCCTCACATAGCCTCCTTCTATTCAATATGAGCCCCACATAGCCTCTTATATACAGTATGAGCCCTCACATAACCTTCTTCTATTCAATATGAGCCCGAACATAGCCTCTTATAAACAGTATGAGCCCTCACATAGCCTCCTTCTATTCAATATGAGCCCGCACATAGCATCTTATATAGAGTATGAGCCCTCACATAGCCTCCTTCTATTCAATATGAGCCCGCACATAGCCTCCTTCTATTCAATATGAGCCCGCACATAGCCTCCTATATACAGTATGAGCCCTCACATAGCCTCCTTCTATTCAATATGAGCCCCACATAACCTCCTATATACAGTATGAGCCCTCACATAGCCTCCTTCTATTCAATATGAGCCCGCACATAGCCTCCTATATACAGTTTGAGCTCTCACGTAGCCTCCTTCTATTCAGTATGAGCCCCACATAGCCTCCTATATACAGTACGAGCCCACACATAGCCTCCATTATACAGTATAAGCCTTCACATAGCCCCCTATATATAGTATGAGCCCTCACATAGCCCCCTATATATAGTATGAGCCCTCACATAGCCCCCTATATATAGTATGAGCCCTCACATAGCCCCCTATATATAGTATGAGCCTCACATAACCGCCTATATACAGTTTGAGCCCTCACATAGACCCCTATGTACAGCATGAGCCCACACATAGCCTCCTATATACAGTATGAGCCCCACATAGCCTTCTATATACAATATGAGCCCCCACATAGCCTTCTATATGCAGTATGAGCCAACACATAGCCACCTATATACAGTATGAGCTCCCACATAGCTTTGTATATACAACATGAGCACACACATAACCTCCTATATACAGAATGAGCCCTCACATAGCCTCCTATATACAATGAGCCCACACACCACCCCCCTATATACAGCATGGGCTCACATACAGTACCCCATATGTACGAAGGCGGCCTCACTGACCAGCCATTGGGCCAGATGTGGCCCGTATACTGCACTTTGTCCAGCCCTGGACTAGACTGTTTCTGACAGTACGCAGTGTGTGCGATGTGAGGATTCATAAGTCTGCGGTCACATAGAGTTACTGCACGCTTATCATTTTAGACTGAACAACTCCTTTAAGGGTGGGCAATTTTATCAATTTTAAGGAGTTTTCAGTAGCAGAGAATGTCCTTGTATCCACAAAATATTTTCTGGATGCAGAAGGTGTTACATGCCTCCAAACCATGCATGTCTCAGGGGGGCCAAATTGACTTGAACTCATGTTCTTTTGGGCAAGGATGGGCATGGAAAGCAGATTGTCCAAGAGCAGTATATGACCCCATGCCCTCTAAAAGCTCATCATAGTTTACCCCTATAAGACTTTCTTTGCAATCTCATAAAAATTCGAGGCTGACAACTACTTTTATGGTGGCAGTGGCTCTCTTGCTTATTGAGCCCTTGTGTGGCATTCATGATGAATACATACAGTATGGTATGTTCACCTGTTTCTCGAAAAAAAATCCATGCCACAAACCCAGACCCGATGCATGGGCAGTTTAGACACTATTTTTTGATGAGAGCAGACATGTTTCTCTAATCTTGGACATTTTCCTTAACTGCCGGTACTAATGAAAATTGAAAGATGTTCTGATGTTCCTCCCTTCCATGGACCAAATAGATATCGGAGAGGTTGAATTTTCCTAACACTTGTCTTTTTCCAACATTGATAATCTTGTGACCACTTTAATCCCACGTAGGACCGTGGACATGTTCTTAAATGATGCCGGGCTCGCCAACTCAGAGATGCAACTGGATGAAGAAGAACCACTGGTGAGATACCAAAATACTTGACTGTTTTCTTGTGGCACAGGAGGGGAGGAGATATTTACTTTCATGTGGTTTTATCATTGAAGGGACCAGACATGAAGGCCACAACTATTTGTGTTAAGTTATAGGCACTGCTAAGTGCCTAATTATCATTCCACCCACTGGTAATGGTCTTTTGTAATGCTGTATGTATCTGACGTAGGTTGGCATTGTGTTTCGTAGTATTATAATTGTATGCGTGATTGTGTGATATTATCATTGGGTGTCGGAGAGATCAAGTCGGCATATTCTGTCTATGAGGTGGTCACATTGGATAAGCTGATTGGTAATAGTTATCTTTGGTATGGGCATTTGTAATCTGTAAAATATGTAGCTAGACCAGAGACAGACTGACAATTTGTTCGGTAAACAGTGTCCTTGTTTTATAGTCTACAGTCATCCAGGGCACCAGACCAATTTGTTAAAGATTATCTTCATAGTTAGGGGCCCCATAGGCAATAGATAGGTGTTTTGGCCTACAGTCATCTCTTGAATGCTCCGTACTGTCTAAATGGCTCATTCTTAATATTTCACCGATATAGGACTCCACAGGTGTAACAAGTCAGTCTGAAAAACTTTTTTTCACCAAAAAAATCCACCTTCACCTGTGGAGTGACTAGGAACCACAGAAACTCAATCATATGCATACTTTATAAAATTAAAGAGAGTGTTTTCTCAGTGTTGAGGAGCAGTGGGAAGTAAACTTACCAACGCTCTACAGACTCAATAAGTGCAGAGTCCAAACCTCCTCTGGTATTACCATTAGCAAAAAACTGTGCCCCTGCCGAGCACTTCATGTCCTCTCCTGCGACTTCTGCTTCGATCACCAGGTACTGCTGTATTCCCGCTGTTGGCAGTGCTGGTGATAGGAGAGGAGTCAGTACCAGTGGCTCTGGTGGGCGCAGGCTCTGCTCATCCACCTAGCTGTGTTTCGTTTGGACATGCAGTACCACTGGCTGACTGCGGGGGGTGTGTGCCTTCCAGCTGAAGTTACCACCTTTCAGCCACTGCCAATGGAAAGCACCACACCCTTCTTATTCCTCCTCCAGTCTGCTTGTCCCTGCCAGATATAGTCTTGTAGTAATATTGGTGCGGCACCGGTTCACAAACTGCCCTTGTACTATATACTATGATGACTCTCCTGCATGCCAGTTGTTGTACTTTGTTGCCATCTGCGGTTTGACCTTAGCCTGATTTCCAGACTACTCTCTTGCCTGACGATTTTGTCCCTTTTTGTACTTCCTGGTTTTTCACCCTGCGTGACGACGACTGTTCTCTGGACTCAGCCTTCCACAGGTAGCGATCTCCTGGACCCTGTAGTAATTCCAGATCCCTGTACAGGGGTTAAAGGGTTTCAGGGTTCTCGGGGTCCTGCTGAGTGGGTGGCTTGCCTCTAGTCTGTTCGTGACAGCCATCCTGGGCCTATGATCCTGAGCAGACATCACATTGTTATCCACAAGCAGAGGCATGCACACCTATCACCAAACACAATGCCAAGCATCGGATGGAGTGGTTTAAAGTAACCACTTTGGGAATTTGGAGCAGTGTTTTTTTGATATGGGCAAGTCTCAGAGTTAAATGAATATGACCATGACCTTAAGCAGTGGCGTAACTTGAAGCTAATGGGCTCCAATACAAAAGCTTATATAGGGCCCCAATTATTGCAGGTATTTTTATATAGGCTAGAGAGGCTTTTTGGGCCTCCTCGGTTTCACGGCTCATGTGCAATTGCATCGCCTCCAACTAATATAGTTACGCCCCTGACTTTAAGGACAGGACTCTATGGACCTACACTTTGAACTTTTTTTCGAGGCATACAGCCTTTTTTTTCTTTTATGAATGAATACATAAGAAAAAAAAGTGACAGCTCACTTCATTTAGAAGAATTACTTCTAGAAAAAAAATACATTCCTTACATATTGTAAAAGGGAAAGCCTACAACGCTAAAATGTTGACTTCATGACTTTGTTGCATAAAACTTCATGTCTTTTTTATATAAAATTCTACAGTCCCGCCATGGGCTCTCCCACAATGCATGTACCACATAACTCTACATCTGAGAGAACTTTTTATACACCGCGTGCAGAATTATTAGGCAAATTGTATTTTAGAGGGTTTTTTATTATTGATCAACAACTATGTTCTCAATCAACCCAAAAGACTCAAATATCAAAGCTTAATATTTTTGGAAGTTGGAGTGGTTTTTTTTTTAGATTTGGCTATCTTAGGAGGATATCTGTTTGTGCAGAATTATTAGGCAACTTAATAAAAACCAAATATATTCCCATCTCACTTGTTTATTTTCACCAGGTAAACCAATATAACTGCACAAAATTTAGAAATAAACATTTCTGACATGCAAAAGCAAAACCCCCAAAAATAGCGACCAATATAGCCACCTGTCTTTATGATGACACTCAACAGCCTACCATCCATAGATTCTGTCATTTGTTTGATCTGCGTGCAGCAGTGCAGCAGCCACCACAGCCTCCCAGACACTGTTCCGAGATGTTTACTTTTTCCCCTCCCTGTAGATCTCACATTTTATGAGGGACCACAGGTTCTCTATGGGGTTCAGATCAGGTGAACAAGGGGGCCATGTCATTATTTTTTCATCTTTTAGACCTTTACTCGCCAGCCACGATGTGGAGTAGTTGGATGCATGTGATGGAGCATTGTCCTGCATCAAAATCATGTTTTTCTTGAACGATACGGACTTCTTATGCTATCTTATGTTTCTTGTTCAATGGTGGTCGTTTTTCAGCCTTCCTTACCTTGCCATGTCCCTGAGTATGGCACACCTTGTGCTTTTGATACTCCAGTAACGTTGCAGCTCTGAAATATGGCCAAACTGGTGGAAAATGGCACTTTGGCAGCTTCACGCTTGATTTTCCTCAATTCATGAGCAGTTATTTTGCGCCTTTTTTGCCCAACACGGTTCTTGCGACCCTGTTGGCTATTTGCCAGGAAACACTCGGTTGTTCGGTGATCACGCTTCAAAAGTTTGGCAATTTCAAGACTGCTACATCCCTCTGCAAGACATCTCACAATTTTGGACTTTTCAGAGCCCGTCAAATCTCTCTCTTCTGACCCATTTTTCCAAAGGAAAGGAAGTTGCCTAATAATTAAGCGCACCTTATATAGGGTGTTGATGTCATTACACCGCACCCCTCCTCATTACAGAGATGCACATCACCTGATTTACTTAATTGGTAGTTGGCTCTCAGCCTATACAGCTTGGAGTAGGACGACATGTATAAAAAGTATCATGTGATCAAAATACTCATTTGCCTAATAATTCTGCACACAATGTAAGGGTTCATCATCCATGGTCAAAATTGCAAGTTTTCATGCAGAGAATAAAGGGTTACCATTTACCAGCAGCTCCAGACATTGTAGCCTGGACTACGGGACCGGTGAGGGGGCCATGTTGTTGACCACTTTGGATGGAACTTCTATGTTGATCATATGTTATAAAAGCCATTATTGCTGTCTATTGTATTGGAATCATGGAGGCTTTATGGAGAGCACTATGGCCTTTACCAGTCCCATAAATCGGATGCTATTAAGATTGTAATGCATAAGCTGCAATAATAGTCCCATGAGCTGGGATATCAGGTATGGTTGCTATATGGAAACTTGTGTGTGTTTGACACAGACTCTGTTATAACTATGTATTTGTGTGAACACATACAGCCATGGCCGAAAGCGTTTTTCCCGGACGTGTCAAAGGTGCGTATTGCCCTCGGTGAGCCGTGTTTATGGCACACGTGTGTTCTCCGTGTGTTATCAGTGATAACACACGGAGAACGGGAACCTTCTACTCACCTGTCCCTGGCGTTGCTGTCCGTGGTGCTGATCTTCGGTCTCCGGTCCTGCCGACTCCCCGCTGCTGCTGCTTCCGGCCGCAGTGAAGTGAATATGCAATGAGCATAATGAGCGGCAGTCGGAAGCAAGTGACAGCAGCGGCAGAGACAGGAGGGCTTGAGAAGGTTAGTAAAGGTTTTTTTTTTTTTCTGGCAGACACATGTGTTGTCTCCGATGCGTGTCACACGGAACACATCCGTGTGGTCCGTTTGCGTTACGTGTGACACGTTTGCGTTCCGTGTGACACCCGTGATGCCGGAGAGAAAACGGACATGTCTACGTGTGGAGCACACGGGCACATGTATGCTCCACACGTACACATGGTCCATGGCAGAATACGCACGTGAGCGCAGACCCATTGATTTTAATGGGTCTACGTGTGCCCGTGTCTCCGGTACGTGAGGAAACGGACCAAACACGTACCGGAGACACGGACGTGTGATAGAGGCCTTACTGGAATTTTGGACTCTTCTATTGTAAACTGCTCCACGTCTCTCATATGCGAAGTCGCCTTCTCCCAACAGCAATTTTAAGATTTCTCCAAAGGTGTTCAATGAGGTATATATCCGCACTCATTTCTGCCACTTCAGAACGCTAAGCACTTTGTTTCCATCCATTTCTGAGAGCTTTTTGAAGTACAGTGGAGCCTTGGATTACGAGCATAATTGGTTCCGGGAGTGCGCTCTTAAACCAAGTTACTCTTATATCAAAGCAAATTTTCCCATAGGAAATAATTGAAACGCAGACAATTCACTCCACAACCCAAAAATATTCACTGTATTTATACAAACTTATTACAGTAATACAAAATAATGTCCTGTATTCATATACAATTATTACAGTACACGAATACAAAATATTGTATAGTAAAAAATATGTAAAACAAATTAATCTGCACATTAGCTAACAATAGAATTGTTGGAGTGCGGGAGGCACAATACAAGCAATGTGCTGTACTGGTTAGTCGAAAGAAAGTACAATACTATATCCACAAATAGAAATGCTATATAGTGTATACTGTACTGTGCAATGGTATACTGTATACAGTAAACAGTACATATGGACAGAAAGTTAGCTCCAGAGCGGGTCAGAACGCATTGAAAGGACAGAACCGGAAGCGTGCACGGTGGGAATTTGCTCTTATTGCAAAGCATTGCTCTTAAACCAAGTTACATTTTTTTTTAAAAGCTTCGCTTGCTATACAAAACGCTTTCAAAACCAAGTTACTCTTAAACCAAGGTCCCACTGTATGTTTGGGGTCATTGTCCTGCTGGAAGATCCATGGCCTAGGACACTGGGCACTACATTGTGACACAAAATCCTTTGGTAATTTTCAGATTTCATGATGCCTCCAACACATTTGACTGTAGGTATTGTGTTCTCTTCTTTGTAGGACTCATTCCATTTTTGGTAATCAGTACAACAATTTGTTTTATAAAATATCTCTATCTTAAGGCCGCTTTACACGCTACAATATATCTTACGATGTGTCGGCGGGGTCACGTCGTAAGTGACGCACATCAGGCATCGTAAGGTACATTGCAGTGTGTGACAGGTACGTGCGATTGCGATTGAACGTTAAAACGTTCATCGCACGCACGTCGTTCATTTCTCATGAATTGAATATCAGATTGTTCGTCGTACCCGGGGTAGCACACATCGCAGTGTGTGACACTCCGGGAACGATGAACAGATCATACCTGCGTCCTGCGGCTCCCGGCCAGCAAAGCAGAAGGAAGAAGATGGGCGGGATGTTTACGTCCCGCTCATCTCCGCCCCTCCGCTTCTATTGGCCGGCTGACGCGTGACGTCGATGCGACGTCCCTCCTACTCCAGGAAGTGGACGTTCGCCGCCCACATCGAGGTCGTATGGACGGGTAAGTACGTGTGACGGGGGTTAATCGTTTGTACAGCACATTCAACAAATTGAACGATATCGTATGCGAAATTCCAACGTGTAAAGCAGGCTTGAGTCTCATCTGTCCACAAGACACTTTCCCAGAAGGATTTTGGCTTACTCGCGTACATTTTGGCAAATTGCAGTCTAGCTTTTAAATGTTTCTGTGTCAGCAGTGGGTTCCTCCTGAATCTCCTGCCATAGCATTTCATTTCATTCAAATGTGGATATATAGCTCATGCTGACACTGTTGCATCCTGACCCTGCAGGGAAGCTTGAATTTCTTTGGAACTTGGGGCTGCTTATCCACCATCCGGACTTTGTTGCATTGTAACCTTTTATTATTTTTTTCTCTGCCATCCACGTCCAGGAAGATTAGCTACAGTGCCATGGGTTGTAAACTTCTTGACGATGTTGCGCACCATGGAAAATCAAGATCTCTGTAGATGAACTTGTAGCATTGAGATTGTTGATATGTTTCAACGATTCTGGTTCTTAAGACCTCAGACAGTTCTCTTCTCCTCTTTTGATTCTCCATGCCTAGTGCAATGCAAAGATTGAGTCAACTGCTCCCCGTTTTATCTGGTTTCAGGTATGATTTTCATATTGCCCACACCTGTTACTTGGCACACGTGAGTTTGAAGGAACATGCTTGAAACAAAGTTGTTTACCCACAATTTTGAAAAGGTGCCAACAATTTTCTCAGGCTTATTTTGGTTTTGTTTTATGAAATTATGTCCAATTTGTCTTTTTTTGTGTTGTTCTAATTCACACAAAGGAAATTAACATGTGCATGACAAAACATTTAATTGCAATAATATTCTGGGAGAAATGCTTTATCTTCTGAAATAATTTCAAGAGTGCCAACAGTTTTGGCCATGACAAAACGGTCTATAAGTATATCTATCCATAGACTTTTTGGATACAGCGGCCTACACAGTAAAGAGGGAACCCACTCTTCCTTTGCAAACAGCTGGAGCTGAGTGAGGTTGGATGGAGAGCGTTTGTGAACAGCAGTTTTCAGCTTTTTCCAAAGATTCTCGATTTAATTCAGGTCTGGACTTGGACTTGGCCATTCTAACACCTGGATACGTTTATTTGTGAACCATTCCATTGTAGATTTTGCTTTATCTTTTGGATCATCGTCTTGTTGGAAGACAAATCTCCGTCCCAGTCTCAGGTCTTTTGCAGACTCCAAAAGGTTTTCTTCAAGAATGGTCCTGTATTTGGCTTCATCCATCTTCCCATCAATTTTAATCATCTTCCCTGTCCCTGCTGAAGAAAAGCAGGCCCAAACCATGATGCTGCCACCACTGTGTTTGACAGTGGGGATGGTGTGTTCAGGGTGATGAGCTGTGTTGTTTTTACACCAAACATATCATTTGGTATTGTGCACAAATAGTTCAATTCTGGTTTCATCTGACCAAAGCACCTTCTTCCACATGTTTGGTGTCTCCCAGGTGGCTTGTGACAAACTTAAAACAACACTTTTTATGGAAATCTTTGAGAAATGGCTTTCTTCTTGCCACTCCTCCATAAGGGCCAGATTTGTCCAGTGTACGACTGATTGTTGTCCTATGGACAGACTCTCCCACCTCAGCTGTAGATCTCTGCAGTTCATCCAGAGTGATCATGGGCCTCTTGGCGGCATCTCTGATCAGTTTTCTCCTTGTTTGAGATATAAGTTTGGCCGGGTCTTGGTAGATTTGCAGTGTTATGATATTCCTTCCATTTCAATCATTTCAATATGATCGCTTGCACAGTGCTTCTTGGGATGTTTAAAGCTTTGGAAGTCTTTTTGTAACCAAATCTGACTTTAAACTTCTCCACAACAGTATCACGGACCTGCCTGTTGTGTTCCTTGGTCTTCATGATGCTCTCTGTGCTTTAAACAGAACACTGAGACTATCACAGAGCAGGTGCATTTATACGGAGACTTGATTACACACAGGGGGATTATATTTATCATCATCAGTCATTTAGGGCAACATTGGATCATTCAGAGATCCTCAATGAACTCCTGGAGTGAGTTTGCTGCAGTAAAAGTAAAGGGGATGAATAATATTGCATGCCCCCATTTTCAGTTATTTTTTTTTAAAGTTTAAAATAATCAATAAATATCATTCACCTTCACAATTGTGTCCCACTTGTTGTTGATTCTTCACCATAACATTAAAATTTTTATCTTCATGTTTGAGGCCTGAAATGTGGGAAAAGGTTGAAAAATTCAAGGGAGCCGAATATTTTCCCAAGACAGTGTATTTTTGATCAGCGTCTCTGAGTTTTTGTTTTCTAATACCCCAAAGGTGCTGCATGGGCAGCCTCTTTATTATGTACTCCATTCAACTAGAGTTGTATGGACATATAAACACAGAGCGCCATGATGATACAGCCCCCATTTATATATAATGCATTACATACATTACAAAGCTATATTATGTGCTGGTTGAGTGTTATTTGCTCAGTTCTAATAAATTTAGATGATGACTAGGTGCGGTTATGATTAATATATACAACACATAGAACTGACTTACTCAACTTCCCCTTCCCGCCAGCGCCACTTTGATCTGATCTTATAATTTCCTTGGTCAGTACCGGCCTGATTGCTATTGTCCGTATCAACCTGCATCGGTGTCATCTCTGCAGAAAGGCTTGTGAGTGTGAACTACAGTTAACCACATTTATTAAAGGGAACCTGTCACCAGGTTTTTCCTTTATAATCTGCGGCCACCACCAGTGGGCTCTTATATTCAGCATTCCATAATACTGTATATAACAGCCCAGGCCGCTGTGTAACATAAAAAAACACTTTATAATACTCACCTAGGGGGTGGTCCGGTACGATGGGTGTCGATGCTCACTGGTCTGGCGCCTCCTCTCTGCAGCGATCACCATCCTCCTGAGGCCCATGTGCATGAAGCGTCCTACATCATCCACACTGGCCGGAATTGAGGTCCTGCGCAGGTGCACTTTGATGTGCCGTGCTCTGGGGAAATCAAAGTATTGTAGTGCCCATGCACGGGCGGTCTTTTACCTTTCTTCATGACTGCACATTTCAGTACTTTGATCTGCCCTCGATAGGGCAGATGAAAGTGCACCTGCGCAGGAATGTAATGCCTGCGTGTGGATGACGTAGGACACACCATCCATCCTGGGCTGGGTAGAAGGAGGACTGAGATCGCCGCAGGGGACTGGAGACAAGCGCCACCCATTGGACCGGACTGCCCCCTAAGTGAGTATTATAAAGGTGTTTTTTATGTTCTATAGAGTAGCCTGGGCTCTTATATACAGTATTCTAGAATGCTGTATATAAGAGCTTATTGGTGGTTGCCGCAGCTTATAGTCGCCAAATCTGGTGACAGGTTCCCTTTAAACAAGGGGTGATAGATATGCTAGGGCTACATACATACATACAACTGTTCTCCGACGAGTCACGCAACAAAAATGTCTGTGTCTTGTTGGGCGATTATTTCACACCCAGATTCCAGTGATGTGTCACTTACTAGCTGCATATCTACTAGTTTTCTGAATACTGAGCTCTATATTATCAAGCAAATAGTCCTTATTGGCAGCTTTCTATGTGCACTGTGCATAGGGAGAAAGCTACCAATCAGTGGTAGGGGCTGAGGTCCTTTTTCACAACATCTCAACATCTCTGATATTTTTTTGATTCTCGATTCACATGATAAATTCAGTGGATTACCTTGAATTTTGCTTATAGACATCCAAGGGAGAGCCACTAACTTATAATTGAGAGTGTATTAAGGCCGTATATGTGAGCTTTACACTCTCAGGTTCAGTTACCCTTAGGGAAAAAAACAACCAAGGGCCTTATTCATTATTTCGTTTATGCCTTTGTTTGCCTAGTTATTTTAGGGGGGGTTGTCTGTTTTTCATTTTTTCCTTTTCTTTTAATTTGCACCTTTTTTAAAGTTTAGTTTGTGTTCACCTGTTTTTTTTTTGTTTGTTTTTTTTTTTATGTTCGACATTATGAACGGGGTTTGGAGTTTACAGATGTTTTCCACTGATTCATTAATTGTGGCTTTTTAAAAATTCTAACTAGAGTATAGGAGGAGAGGGAAAAGAGAGCGAGGAAAGACGGGGCACGGGTACCCAACATGTTTATTTAAGAATAAGGCGATACAGAGGGGAGGAACAAAAAAGGCCTCCCAGTGGAACCAATTCGTAGCCACGAAGTCAATTTCCTGTTGAGTGTGAGCAATAAGAGATTCCATTTGGTGAGTCATTGAAATTTCGGATAACCATTCCTCCAGGGTTGGGGGATCTGTAGACCTCCAATGCCGGGGGATCACCATCTTGGTGGCTTGAAGCAGGTGCCTTAGTAGCGATTTTTTGTAATTGGACTTGGACATGGGAAACACGTACAACAAAATTGCATCCAGGGACGGAGGAACAGATACCCCAGTCACTTCCATAGCCACCTTAAGTACGCCTTCCCAGAAGGCACAAAGGGTTGGACAAGACCACCAGATGTGTGATATTGTCCCGACTGCCGCCCCACATTGCCAACATATATTTGAGACTCTGGGAAACCATTTGTTTAAAGGGAACCTGTCTCCAAATTTGGTGACTATAAGCTGCAGCCGCCTCCAGTGAGCTCTTATATACAGCATTCTAGCATACTGTATATAATAACCCAGGCTGCTGTGTAGAACGTAAAAATCACTTTATAATACTCACCTAAGGGGCGGTGCGGTGCAGACTGGTCAGATGGGTGTCTCCGTTCTCGGGTACCAGGCTTCCTCTTTCGGTCATCTTTGTCCTCCTTCTTCTGAAGCCTGGGTGCATGACACGTTCTACATCATCCACACTAGCTGGCATTGAGGTCCCGCGCAGGTGCACTACAATACTTTGATCTGCCCTGCTCAGAGCAGATCAAAGTGCGCCTCCGCAGAACCTCAATGCCAGCGCGTGTGGTTGACGTAGGGTCCCTCGCTGACATGAATGCAGTGTGTCTGTGTAAGTACTATACAGACCATGCAGCTGCTATAGGACCCTTGACGAGAAGGGACCAACCCTGGTTGGTCCTATCCTCTATGCCACCAAATGGTGGAAAATGTGGAGGATACCCCTCTACAGAAGAAGTCAATCGTAAGCACAAACAGTAAACATAATTGATTGACCCAAGGAGCATAGAAATCACTCTTCTGTTCTTAGGTGGTAACACCTTGCACCTTAATTAGTGGTGAGGAACATTGATCTTTTTTAAGGGTCTCCTCCTCCTCATCATTGGTCTGAAGAGTCATGTTCATTAGCTGCTTATTGGAGTTTACCAAGGATGCCATCATATTACAGTAACTCTTCTGGATAGAGTATTTTGCATGTAACGACCACATTGAGGATATGTCACATTTATTACATTGTTCTATTCTATCACAGATCAGCACTCCGCTGGAAATAAATCGTACAACAAATGATCGTGATGCAGTGCCCTTATCTAGTAAGTACTATCCTAATAAAAAATGTTTATGTGGTCTCTCTCCAGTATTCCTTTATACACAATTATAGCAGGGGTCCCAGACCTAAGGCTTAGGAGCCACATGTGGCTCGGGTTCCCATTAGGTCTAGCAAACCGCTATGAAGAGCAGGTCTCCAGATGGTGACTTTTGTTAGTAGCCCAACATAGAAGAGCAGATCTGAATGGGGGTAAGGTAGATCTTGGTATAACATATTGTAAAAGATATAGATATAGTATCCTTGAGATCTGGGAAATAGTGCAGGAAAAAAGGCTGTTGCAACTCAGCACAGACATAGAAGTCCTGGACAGGGAGGGTCCAGACCTGCGGGGCTGCGAGTCTCCTCCACAGGAGACCGCAACAGTTCATGTCTAAGATCCAGGCTCAGGCAGTTATGATCTCTCGCTGTGTTCTCCCTGAGGAGAACAGTCACGTCTCTGCAGCAAAGACTTGACATGCTTTGGCTCGGGAAGCCACACCGCAGGTCAGTTTACGCTGCAGGCAGTACACGCACAATGAGCATGGGATTTCTGGAAATCTCATCCACTGTGCTTTTACTGTATAGTGTAGCGTTTCGGATGCAGCTGAAACATGCTGCGTCCAAACCCTAAGGTTTCGTGACCCCGAGTTGTACAATAAAAGGGAGGAATGGAGATGGGATGAGGATGCTGGTGGGGAGATGAGGAAGATGTTGGGAGTTGTCTCGTGATGCCACCTGCATTACGCGGCCAGGGATTAGCCGCCGTTGCATTCGCAGTCCTCTGGGGTGGATGGTGTCGCAGCTAAGGTAGTTCAGCTTCCCGCAGGTGAAGCTAGGCCCCAAGGAGGATGACAGTGGTGGTAGTATTCATTGTACACCGGGATGCAGGGCTGAGGACGCCGACAGTAACTAGACAACACAGGCCGGTGGTTTTCTTTACCTTTTTACTGGTCAAATGTTATGGTCCCAGGTTACAGTGGTTCGGTCAGCCAGGAAGCAGTGAGGAATCTCTCTTTGCCAGGTAGGTTGGAGGCCTTCCTTAGTAGTGAATGTGGGTCGCTGTGGCCTAAAGCAGCACAGCGTCCCTCTGCCTAGATGTTATTTGTCGTGTTCCTTGTGGCGGGCACCGCGAGCCGCATGTAGGGCCCGCCGGTATTTCTGCGGCCCCGGGCTTTATCGTGCTACTTCGCAATGGGAGTCTCTATTGGGCCAGGAGGTGTGGAATCTCCTGCCCTCCGGGTTTACTGCTGGGCCTTTAGCACCCAACAGTCGAGGACCCCGGTGTCCTGATTCAGCGCTCGACCCTGGAAAGCTTGCAGACAGCTCTCTAACAGCGACCATTCTTTTTTACTGCTACTAGAGTTCTGAGTCTCCTCTTCCCTTTTCCTCTCTCTAACCCCTTCCCAGCCCAGAATGCAACCAGGACTTGAGCTCCCCCTTCTGGCCTGGATTAGGAAGTGTTGGGTGTGATTGTACCTGGCATAGAGATCTCCCCACTGCTTCCAGGTATAGCATTGCCCTCCAGTGAAGAGAGCAACGCCCTTGTGGCTTGTGGCGCCCCTGACCTGGTCAGGCACCACTGAGTACTGCACCCATGCTGGGGACAGTACAATACAGGTAATCCAGAAGGCTGACCGAGGTGTGACTACACAGGCGCATAGTGATCAGGTCTCACACATGTACCTTTGAGAGGACCCCTGGGGATCCCAGGAGGGGGAAAAGCCTTCACCTCCACTGGAATAGTGGAGGGGGCCAAAAGCCTCCATCTCCTCTCAAGGGGTGTGGTAAGAGAATCTGGTTGCTAGGTGGCGTAGGCAGGCACAAAGGGAAAAGAGAAGGAGGAGTAAACGGTCTGCAGCAGAGTGTGGAGGAGTGAGGAGCAGGAAAGTGAGGCTCTGACAGGAGCAGCAGTGAAGGTCCCAGATGTGAGCCGGTTCAGAGCAGAGTCCAGGGAGCTCCGAGGAGAGCTGACCCCTTCCCCTGGGCTGCTGTAGTCTGACAGCGTCCGCGCAGTGGCTACCGACGGGGGAGAACGGTCACCTAGGAGTGCTACCCGAAACCCATCTCCAGCTAGAGAGAGAGCACAGAGTGGGAAGTAAGGAGACTGCTAGGGAGAACCAGGCCCAAACGGGCGGCAGATCCCGGAGCGGGGATAGATCCACCTTTCCCTGCTAAACCTGCCGGTGTGGGGCCCTCAAAGCCCACACCACAACACCACAAAAGCCGCAGCCACGTAGCCACAGTTAGGGCCCACAGTTCACAGGAGGCAAGAAGCTGGAGTGATCTGGCCCAGGCAACAAGCACACGGCAAACGAAGGGGAGTGAGGCTTCAGCAACTTCCCTGGGTGACCCCCATAGGGACTAAAAGTCGGGGTCACCCCAAACCACCAAGGGCTAAGGAAGGCGAGTTGGTAGTCACCATCAGAAGTCAGCCTGAAGGATACCTGGTTTCCGCCTGGTTCATCTCAGCTACGCCCGGGTTACTCACCCTGCCACCTGAAGTGAGTAAAAACCCTGAAAGACATTCTGCCTGTGTGGAGTTATTCTGCGCCTTGTGGTTCTACGCATCTACACAGGGCCCTGGGGCTTGCCTCACTCTCAGGAGGCAATTCCAACTAACTGCACTCACCATCAGCCCCAGGCGTCCCTCAACCTGCAGTGGCGGTCCCTACTGGCCGCAATACTGAGAGTGGCGTCACGACAAGAAGAAGATCTCCTACCTGTGACCAGATCCAGCCGAGTGGAGTCCCTGAAGGTAATGCACCGACACAACACCTGTGGGGCTTCACATCTGGCGCTGTGAACAGGATAAGGACTAGACCTGTTCAGACAGGTGACCATGTGCCTGGGCGGTCCGCTTGGAAAATTGGAAGCGCCGCCATATTGCCACCATGAAAAGCGCGCTGAAAAACAACAGCAGCCCGCGCTGGGAGAAGTTACCGCCCACGAAGAGGTGTGGCTACCCAGAGATCCCCTGCAGAGTTCTGACCTCGCTTGTGAAGAGAGCGGAAGCGTCCAGAGACGTCGGGACAGAAAGGGAGCCAGAAGCCTGCTGCTGGGAGAGGAGCTGCTGAAAGAGGCAGAGCGGAAACTGAACAGCTTGCTACTAGAGGCAACGACGAGTCCACTGCTGGGAAATCGTACAGAAGAGGGCGCAGAAGAAATGGCGTCTGACCGCAGAAACCCAGAACCGGGCTCCGCTGCCTGGTGGTATCGAGAGCTGGCCCAGTTCTGCGACCGACTGGAGACCCGGGTTGTGGAGCAGATCAGAGAAGAACGCATGGAACTTCTGGAGATGGCTGCCGCGGTTCAGGCCTATGAAGGGAGAGCCGCGCGCCGAGCGCCAGACCGGACGGCGACGACTCAGACCCCGATGATGCCACCGATGGGTGAGTCCAGTGATGCCCCTGCCCGCGCGAGTGCCCCGACCCCTGCTGCCACGTCCGCGGTCCCTGAAGAGGCGTCCGGCGCGGTGACGCTGAAGCAGGCCGCAGCCACGCCAGGTGCGGCCCGCCAAGCCCAGGCCGCCGCAGCGATGCCCTGCTCGGCCCACCAAGACCCGGTCCCTGCAGCGACGCCTAGTCCGGCCCGCAAAGAACCGGCTGCCACCGCGACCCTCATCCACGCCGCGTGTGTGACGCTGACCCAGGCCGCCGCCATGCTAGGCCCGGCCCGCCGAGACCCCACCGCAGCAGCAACGCTCGTCCGCGCCGCAAGTGAGGTGCTGAACCAGGCCGCAGCCCCGTCAGGTGCGGCCCGCCAAGCTCCGATCGAGGCAGCGACGCCCAGCCCAGTCTGCAAAGACCCCATCGCAGTTGCGACGCCGATCCAAGCTGCGCCAGAAACGCCCACCCAGGCCGCCGCCATGCCAGGCGCGGCCCGCGAAGACCAGGCCGCCGCCATACAGGGCGCGGCCCGCCAAGATAAGATTGCATCACCATTTACCCCGGCCTGCAAGGCCAGAGCAGACACCGCTCCCCAGTCCAAAGAGGTCCCTGCTGGAAAGCCCACGCTGGGGGAGGACCCCGCATACTGGCAGCTGAAGGCTGACATGGAGGCCAAGTTTCCACAATGGCTGGTGGACCAGTACATACTCCCTCCGCATACCCCCAAGACGACTCCTGCAGCAATCATGCCAAAGAGGTCCCTGTCTGGGCCTGCTGAAGAAAGTCCATCCCCAGCACTGCCACCAAAGGAGTGCTCAGAAGAACTAAGGGGGAGGGGAGGCCAGGAAGCTGAGGAGCTGACTCAGGAGCCATCAGCAGTGGATTCATACCCCGAGCCAGAGATGTTGCCATACTCCCGCTGGGACGAAGAAGACCCGATACCCTCCGCTGAGGAGGAATCTGCCTAAAGTAAAGTACAGCAAGTTACCAGTTTGACAAGTTTTGACAAGTTTGCAACGTTGATGTTTAAGTATGTGCCCACATAAACTAATGTGAGAAATGAACCTTAAGGCTATGAACTGGCTATAGCCACAAACTCTCGCAGTGTAAATAGTTACACCAGAGGGCACCACCACCACCAGAGCCAGCCTGTTTAGGGGCTTGGCTCGTCTGCAACCAGGGAGCACGTCCGTATATAGGGCCTTGGCTCACCTGCAACCAGAGAGCATGCCTGTTTATGGGGCCTGGCTCTCCACCACAAAGAGGGTACCTGGTCAGCACCAACTGTGGAAGCCGCCTCTACATCCTGCCAGAAGAGGCTGAAGGCGCGGCTCCACCAGGCCAGGTATACCCTGAAACCACCAGCCCATGTAAGCCGCCTCTACATCCTGCCAGAAGTGGCTGAAGGCGCGGCCAACGTGAGAGGGTTTTGGGTGGGTTAACGGACTTGTGGGTGGAGGGTGGTGATGTATGGTACCTGGTGGTTTTAAAAATGTTTTACATGTTTTAATGTTTTATGCATGCATTTTAAAATGTTGTCTTGCAGCCCGAGGACGTGCTGGTGATAACTAAGGGGGAATGTGGCGCCCCTGACCTGGTCAGGCACCACTGAGTACTGCACCCATGCTGGGGACAGTACAATACAGGTAATCCAGAAGGCTGACCGAGGTGTGACTACACAGGCGCATAGTGATCAGGTCTCACACATGTACCTTTGAGAGGACCCCTGGGGATCCCAGGAGGGGGAAAAGCCTTCACCTCCACTGGAATAGTGGAGGGGGCCAAAAGCCTCCATCTCCTCTCAAGGGGTGTGGTAAGAGAATCTGGTTGCTAGGTGGCGTAGGCAGGCACAAAGGGAAAAGAGAAGGAGGAGTAAACGGTCTGCAGCAGAGTGTGGAGGAGTGAGGAACAGGAAAGTGAGGCTCTGACAGGAGCAGCAGTGAAGGTCCCAGATGTGAGCCGGTTCAGAGCAGAGTCCAGGGAGCTCCGAGGAGAGCTGACCCCTTCCCCTGGGCTGCTGTAGTCTGACAGCGTCCGCGCAGTGGCTACCGACGGGGGAGAACGGTCACCTAGGAGTGCTACCCGAAACCCATCTCCAGCTAGAGAGAGAGCACAGAGTGGGAAGTAAGGAGACTGCTAGGGAGAACCAGGCCCAAACGGGCGGCAGATCCCGGAGCGGGGATAGATCCACCTTTCCCTGCTAAACCTGCCGGTGTGGGGCCCTCAAAGCCCACACCACAACACCACAAAAGCCGCAGCCACGTAGCCACAGTTAGGGCCCACAGTTCACAGGAGGCAAGAAGCTGGAGTGATCTGGCCCAGGCAACAAGCACACGGCAAACGAAGGGGAGTGAGGCTTCAGCAACTTCCCTGGGTGACCCCCATAGTGACTAAAAGTCGGGGTCACCCCAAACCACCAAGGGCTAAGGAAGGCGAGTTGGTAGTCACCATCAGAAGTCAGCCTGAAGGATACCTGGTTTCCGCCTGGTTCATCCCAGCTACGCCCGGGTTACTCACCCTGCCACCTGAAGTGAGTAAAAACCCTGAAAGACATTCTGCCTGTGTGGAGTTATTCTGCGCCTTGTGGTTCTACGCATCTACACAGGGCCCTGGGGCTTGCCTCACTCTCAGGAGGCAATTCCAACTAACTGCACTCACCATCAGCCCCAGGCGTCCCTCAACCTGCAGTGGCGGTCCCTACTGGCCGCAATACTGAGAGTGGCGTCACGACAAGAAGAAGATCTCCTACCTGTGACCAGATCCAGCCGAGTGGAGTCCCTGAAGGTAATGCACCGACACAACACCTGTGGGGCTTCACAGCTCCTATGACCACTGGGGTGCCACATTCACACCTCTCCTTAATGCAATACATGTTCTGAAAAATGTCTAAGATACATTGTATGTATGATTAACGATACATGGGAACCAGGAGAAACGGTGTGGTAGTGACTGCGCTTCTGAGAAGTGACATAAACCAATGCACTGTATCCAGATGAAAGCGTTAATTTTTCAACGCATTTTGAAGTGGTCACAGGTGAACCACCAAGACTTGGAAACGCTTTGAAAAATAAAACGCTTTTCATCTGGATACTGTGTATTGGTTTTCGTCACTTCTCAGCAGTGCAGTCACTAACACAATTTTTCCTGGTTCCCATGTATCGTTACAAGCCTAAAGGCTCCTGATTCATGCGGCAGCTGGTGATAAGATCTGATCTTGTTGTGTGAAAACACTACTCAGCAAAGTGAGCATACGCTCTGCAAATACCAATACAAGTCTACAGGATAAGACCCTGTTTCACTGTTCTATTGCATAGTTTCTCATCTGTATGAAATTAACATCCATGTTGGAATACTAATAAATATCCCCTCAATTTAACTACGGAGTGTTTAGTTCTTCACATCTACTATTAGTAGTTAGCACTATCACCTTGCAGACCCGGTCACCTTGGCCGGACACAGCATGTGCATGGAGTTATCGTATGTTCTTGTGTTTGCACATTTTTTTCTGAAGTTTATACATCTACTAATAAGTCGGGTCTGGGTTTTTTGTCTCTTTTCACAGATGATGCTGATGAAATTCTCATACGTAATGAGGGAGGAGTGGAATTTGCCCTCAACTATGCCAAACGCTGGTGTAAATATGTGCGGGAAGTGCTGGGGTACATCGAGAAGAAACTTAGCTATGGTAGATATCAAATATCTCACTACAGATAAAACAGGACAGTAATCTGTCATCACATTGGGTTGACATTTTTTTACTTTAAATGTAATTTTGTGAATTTAATTCATCCCTTCTTTTAGGCAGGAAAGTAATTTGGGGGGGCAAATCGGCACATCCACCTTTACTGAGAACAAGTGACACTGTTCTGGGTTGGATCGTAGGACAAGCATACATACGCTCTCTCTACATAGATTTAATTTGGGACATGGAAAATAACCAAGCACAAATATAGGACTGTTTTGGAAAATCACATTATCACTACTAGTCCTGCTCTACAGGCAAGAATATTCCCAACTATGGTGGGCAGGGGCAGACATATCATTGGTTCAACCTATGCAGTCGTACAGGTGCCCAAGAGTCGTACAGGTGCCCAAGAGAAGGCCATTTCTACCTCCAAACCAGGTGGAATTGTGCATTATTATGAGTTATTGGTCTTAAAAGGATCCATATACTGTTTGTGCACAGGGGCCCTCTTCTATCTGTCGACCAGTGATGGTGGGGTCCCAAAGGCAAGATTTTGACCTAAAGTAGGCAAATTATAGGGTTGTAGTTGGACATCTGCACAATTTCCCAGCACAACCACCAAATGAGAAAAAAAAAAGAATTGCACAATTCTCATTCAAAGAAATCAATTGTTTGTATAATTTGAATTTGAGGATGTCCTGGACCCCACTGGTGGTGATCATAGTCACTTTCTGCTCTGACAAATTCAATTGAGATTTTAAATAACTCGGAATCTCCTTGAAGAGGATGTTTCACTGGATTTTTTTAATTTATACTGAGTACTTCCTCCATTTGACGTTGCCCCACTGATTCTAGAACAGTTTTACTTTCTCTTCTGTGCCCTTCCATTCCAAACTTATGCCACTCGGAAATAAAGATGCAAGTTTTCCCTTTCGACCAACTGGGCATGTCCCACAGAACTTCTCTGTGGGCGTTTGCTTTTTCTCATTTGATGCTGTCCAATCAAAATGCAGCCACGCCCACAGAGAAGTTCTGTAGTTGAAGAGAAGATTTGCAGCTTTATTAATGAGGGGAATAACTTTGGAATGAAGGGGAACAAAAGAAAAAGAACTGTTCCAGAATCAGTAGAGGATGTACTAAGTTTAAATTGAAAACAAAAATATCCAGTGAAAGGTCCTCTTTAAAATGTATATAAATATGGACTTTCTAAGCCATAATTCCCAAGTTTTCCTCCTGGGTAGATGTATTAATTGATAACTTATTTTTTAATACTCTCACATGTTATTGGAGCTTTTAATACTATTGAATGGGGTGAATTAAATATATTTATGAAATTCACCTTTAGCCAGTGTCACAGATCAGTAGCTCTTAGAAGCGCAAAGAAAAAATAATTTGATCCAAGACAAAGTCTTTAAAATGTAAAAATGTTCTTCTTTTTAGAATCCAAACTATTAGTTAGGTTGGTATTCTCAGGCTGGGGAGTCCCATGCTTTTTGACCCCCCCCCCAGCCTAAATATAGCAGCAAGCAGCCGCCCAGGATTGTCGCATCCATTAGATGTTTCAGTCCCGGAACTTTACCCAGCTCATCCTGATTGCCCTGGTGTGGTAGCAGTCTGGGTAATAAGCTGTTAATGGCACCTCACAGCGTCCACTAAGCCCTAGCTTAGTAATGGGAGGCATCTATGAGACCCTTCCCCCCATTACTATTCTGTAAGTGAAAAGAATTAAACACAAACATCGAAAAAATCCTTTATTTGAAATAAAATACCAAAAATACCCTGGAATCAGGCTGTTGTGTCCTGTGTTATGCTTTTCTTAGATGAAATAGCAAAAACCTGCTGACAGATTCCGTTTAATCAATGTTTATGGATTTATCAATTGAGAAAAATCTTTTGACATTTGAAGGACTTTGTGTTGGATTGAATTAGTGTTTATTTTTAATTTAAAGGGCTTGTCCAGTTTACAAAAACCATTTTCATTGACTATTGGTGTTCATTGAAGAAGGGATTTCAGAATATAGTCTCTTGCCTAGACCAATAAGAAGTAGCAAAGAGTGTCACTGGCTATGGAGGACCTGCCCTGTCCTGCATGGATTTATATGGGTGTTGTATGATGCTTAAATTTCATTTGTGGTGGTGGAAGGAAAAGTGAACTCTTACGGACAGATTTTCCCATCAAGTTATTTTGGTAGGGGGGGGAAACATGAGTAAATTTTAATTTGCCTATTGTTGAGAAACTTTCCTAACATGTAGGAATTGTCATGGAGAGTTGTTATACCTAGCTGCATTACCATTGGTAATACAGTGCCTTGCAAAAGTATTTACCCCCTTGGCTTTTTACCTATTTTGTTACATTACAACCTCTGTTTAAATATTTTTGTAATCCGTTTTGTGTGTGATGCATCAACAATAAATAGTCTAAGTTGGGAAATTGAAGTGAGAAGAATATACGCAAAAAAAATAATTTATGGGATAAAATAAAAATTGCCATGTGCATATGTATTCACCACTTTTGTATGAAGCCCCTAAAAACTTGTGGTGCAAGCAATTACTTTAATAAGTCACATGCTTATTGAAAGGAAGTCCACCTGTGTGCAATCTAAGTGTCCCTGGGTCTGTCAGTATATAGACATCTTTTCTGAAAGGCCACAGAGGTGGCAACACCATTAACCAAGAGGCTCCACTAACCAAACACCACCATGAAGACCAAGGAGATCTCCAAACAACACCATGAAGACCAAGGAGATCTCCAAACAACACCATGAAGACCAAGGAGATCTCCAAACAACACCATGAAGATCAAGGAGATCTCCAAACAACACCATGAAGACCAAGGACATCTCCAAACAACACCATGAAGACCAAGGAGATCTCCAAACAACACCATGAAGACCAAGGACATCTCCAAACAACACCATGAAGACCAAGGAGATCTAGAAACAACGCCATGAAGATCAAGGAGATCTCCAAATACCACATGAAGACCAAGGAAATCTCCAAACAAGTCAGAGACAAAGTTGTTGAGAAGTACAAGTTAGGGTTGTGTTCTAAAACAATTTCCCAATCTCTCATGATATCTGGAGAACCATCAAATGCATTATCATCAAATGGAAATAACATGGTACCACAACAAACTGGCTAAGAGAGGACCGTCCACCAAAACTCTTAGCTCAGGCAATGAGAGCATTAATTAGAGAAGCAACACAGAAGGAGCTGCAGAGTTCCCAAGCAGAGACTGGAGTATCTGTCCATACGACTACAATAAATCATACATTCCATAGAGCTGGCCTTTATGGAAGAGTGGCCAGAAAAAGGCTTTACTTACAGTCAAAAATTGAAAGGCTCATTTTGATTTTGCCAAAAGACATGTGGAAGACTCCCCAAATGTACGGTGAAAGGTGCTGTACTCAGATGAGACCAAAATTTAACTTTTTGGCCACAAAGGTAAATGCTATGTCTGGTACCAAACCAACACAGCTCATCACCTCAAGAACACCATCCCCACAGTGAAACATGGTGGTGGCAGCATCATGCTGTGGGGATGTTTTTTGGCAACAGGGACAGGGAAATAGTTGTATTCATATTCTATATATGAACTGATGCAAACCCTCAAAAAAAGTGAATTTCCAGGATGTGTGATAGCAAAACACGAAATATACCAAGGTGGGTGAATACTTTCGCAAGGCATTGAAATTTCCTTTATAACGGTATCAGCGTTCCTCTTTATAAGCAGATGGGACAGCACGAGGGAAGCTTGAACTTAGTAGGTCCATTGTGATTTGGTTAAATTTACCAAGAAAATGAAGGTCTAGACAGTGTGGAAAATGTGACTGTCACCCAAGGATCCACATACACTGAAAATCTGCCCCGACTGAGAAAAAGCCTAGGCAGTTTTGCTTTGGGTTGTAATAATTACTTATTGGTTATGTCTTATTTAACGCCATGTGCTTATCAAAGGCAGAGCGTCACTTGAGCCACATACACCTCTAGCCACATGCAACTCTGCAGTGGTAGACAATATTTTTCCAACACAGTGATTCGTCTTGTTTTTGTAGAGTCTGAATTTGCCAAGAACACCCTCCGATTGTGTGAGTCTGCGAGGAGCAGCCTTAACCAGCAGGTAAGCTCTGGCCCAATTCATCATTGTATTTCTGCCATTTTTTTTTTGCATATATCAAATGATTTTTGCCTTTTCTCAAGTTGCCTTTTGTTGTTTAGTTTTCACATTTTTTTCGTTAATACGGCCTGTTGTTTTAGACTCAATCATTACATGGCAATTTAACAGTCGCAGTTTTGCAATATTTTATAAAATGTGCAATTATTTGCGCTGGCGAGTTAAAAACAAGGGTCAAAGGCAGAAAAAAGAAAATTTTGGGTATTGCTTAAAGAGCATGGCATTTTGATGAATCTGGCGCCAAAAACGTCGTCAATAAACACAAATTTTAAAAAAAAGTGACTTAAAACAAAAATGCAAATGAATCAGACACTTAAGGGGGCTTTACATGCAACAACATCGCTAATGAGATGTCGTTGAGGGTCACAGAATTCGTGACGCACATCCGGCCTCGTTAGTGATGTTGTTGCGTGTGACAGCTACGAATGACCGTTAATGGTCAAAATTACTCACCTAATCGTTGACGCGTCGTTCTAATCCCAAATATTGTTGCTGTTGCAGGACGCAGGATGTTCGTCGTTCCTGCGGCAGCACACATCGCTATGTGTGACACCGCAGGAACGAGGAACAACACCTTACCTGTGGCTGCCGGCAATGAGGAAGGAAGGAGATTGGCGAGATGTTACGGCCGCTCATCTCCGCCCCTCCGCTTCTATTGGGTGGCCGCTTAGTGACGCCGCTGTGACGCCGCACGAACCGACCCCTTAGAAAGGAGGCGGTTCGCCGGCCACAACGACATCGTTAGGCAGGTAAGTAGTGTGACGGGTGTTAGCGATGTTGTGCGCCATGGGCAGCGATTTGCCCGTGACGCACAACCGATGGGGGCGGGTGCTTTCACCAGCGACATCGCTAGCGATGTCGCTGTGTGTAAAGCAGCCTTTAATGGGAAGCAGAAGGTATTTGTCTGGGGTCACACTTCACCTGTTTGTCGCAGAATTTTGGTTGCAAATTTGGCGCTGAAATTCGGCAATAAAGAACATCCAAATAAATGGGGTAAGAAAATAAAATAATGATAAAAATAATAAATAAAAGAAAAGAAAAATAAGCAATATACACAAGTATTAAGTGGGCTTTACATGCTGCGACATCGCTAGCGATGTAAAGAGCAATAGCACCCGCTCATGTCGGTGGCGCATCACGGGTTGATCGCTGCCGTAGGGAATAATATCGCTACGGCAGCGTCACACGCAATTACCTGCTCACCGACGTCGCTGTGGCCGCCAAACAATCTCTCCCTTAAGGAGGAGGTTTGTTCGGCATCACAGCAGCATTATTAAGCGGCCGCCAAATAGAAGCGGAGGGGCGGAGATGAGCGGCCGGAACATCCCGCCCACCTCCCTCATTCCTCATTGCCAGCGGCCGCAGGTACGATGTTGTTCATCGTTCCTGCGGTGTCACACGGAGCGGTGTGTGCTGCCACAGGAACGACAAATATCCTGCGTACCAAATGAGGAACAATTTTTTAAAAATGAATGACGTGTACACGACGAACGATTTGACACCTTTTTGTTAACGTTACTGATCGCAAAAAGGTGTCACACACATCGCTAACGAGGCCGGATGTGTGTCACTAACACCGTCACCCCGACGATATCTCGTTAGCGATATCGTTGTGTGTAAATGGGCCTTTAATGTTGTACCGTTTTGTGTATAAGGCCCTGTGCGCACTAGAAAAAGGATTTTTCTCAAGAAATTTCTTGAAAGTCTGAAATATTAGCGCACCTGCATTCAAAAAACGCACCAATAACGCATGCTTTTTTACTGCGTTTTACCGTATTTTTATGCGTTTTTGATGCGTTTTTTCCGCAAGTTGGTCCCTGCGTTTTTTTACCATTATCTATGGCAAAAAATGCAGGTACCTGCAGAAAAGAAGTGACCTGCTCATTCTTTTTCTCAAGAAATTCTGCAGAAAGAATGTTCTTGAGAAAAAAACGCAGTGTGCGCACAGCTGTAGGCCAAAAATGTGTAATAGTTTTTTTTAATAAAGGGGTTATCCACTAGTGGACAACTCTTGGTTAACAGCTAAACTGCCCATCACACAATAAAAAACATATTCTTACCACCAATGCCGCTCTTTTGTTGTCTATGTGTTTCGAAGAAATCATAGGTGAAGGGACCACTGCAGCTAGTCACAGGCCTCTGATCGGCTGCAGCCTTCACTATTCAGTCAGAAAATACTTCCTCTCTATATAATAAAGGGTGCAGCCAATCAGTGGCTGATTATTGGCTGCAGTGGTCCCTTCATATATGATTGCTGAAAACACAGAGACAACAAAGGAGCGTCACTGGTGGTAAGTATATGTTTTTTTTATTTTATGATGGGCAGTTTAGCTGATAAGAAGGGGTTTGGCCAGTAGTGAACAACCCCTTGAAGACTATCTGTAAAGTTTCTTCCCTTGGGATTTTCGTTGTGTTATAGAAATACCCTTTACACTTGTAAAAAACCCACAACTCAGTTTTTTTTTTAATGTTTGGGTCTTATTTTTTATGAAAAACATTTTATAAAAAAAACATAAAATTTCTATTAGTCGCCACAGTTTTCCTTTTACTAGTTATAAAGGAAATCTATTCAGCCATTTTATTATTTTCTGTTGTTGGGAAAGAAGTAGTCATCCAGTATGGCAGTCATTACATTTCCTGCTGATATTGACACGTGGACTATATAGAGCCTGAGAGCTAAGCAGACGATCAAGAACTAAAATTTGGATAAATAACAATTGCATAAAAACATAGTTCCTATGAGTGTATGGTATTTGTATGAAAACAGTCACAACTGGACAATGAGAAGGGGAGAGGAGGGAGATGCAGCTGCAGACTCTTTCCCTCTGTATATGAGTCACAGATGCCTTAGTATGGGAGGCAAGGTGTAGAAAAAATGCATCCAAAGACATTTATGTCTACTAAAACGTGTGATCTATCACTAAAGAACAAACTTCTGCTTCTAATTTAAAAAATTTTGGAAACTGAAAAATTTGGTAACTCTTTGGTCTAGGAGAGATGAGAATCTTGGCATTACACCATGTACCCACACATAATAGCGCTGTCCATACACATCCATGTTACTTATGGGTGCGGCTTGAGTAACTACTCTACATTCACATTTGGTTAATCCGCGTTTGGATTATTCCAGACATGTATGCCGCTGCAAGATGTCTACCTCCTACTTTTGGACCATGAAACCCACACTGGAAATTCAGCCCTGGAGACAGTGGCACTGCTACAGATGAAGAAGTATTGTCAGGTAAGTGGCCGATAAATTTACTGATTGACTCCACAATAAAAGTAATGGCCGTAAAAACAGTGCTAAAAAATAAAAATAATTAACACTTTAATCCCATTTTGGATCACAATGAAAATATAAAAATCAAAGCAAAAAATTGAAATCACTAGTGGATCCAATATGGGTGAATTTCATCACAGCAATTTATCATGGGACTCATATGTTTGTGTTTGGCCCCCACTTACCTATATGCTGTCACGGTCGTCTCTCTATTTTTGGAGACTAGTGACAGATTTAGGGTTGGTATCCTTCATTTACATCTGGGACTCTATAATTTAAACGTGTTTTAATTTCTTCCAGTACTTCATGAGTTAATGTCAGTTTTGTTTCCAGAAGTTCCTAGCTGAGTGTTTTAGCTGCAGTTGCTTTGTAGTCATGCCCCTTCAGATTTAAGTAGAGGTGTTTCCCACTAATCCTTGCTGAAGATACACATTTTCTTGTTCTCTGACTCCTTGGTGGAAGTACCTATGAAGGAGTTTTCCAGAAGCCGGATTTTATTCTTTTGTGTTGCTGTTTATCCCCTGTTTGTCTCCCCTACCCTCTTGTCTTATTAGTGCAGCGGTTTAGTGACCCTCACCTGCCAATGCACTAGCCAGGGCAACTATAGGTTTCCCAGGGTCTCGGGGTGCTGCTTGGCGACAGTTGCGGAGACTGTTTAGGGACTATCTAGGAGAATAGGGACAGCTACAGGTGAGGATATGAGGTGTCCCATCTACCCTCACGCTAGCGCCAGGGCCCACTGTTGTTATTGTGTCCCTGGTGTACCCCCTTGTTTGTGGTATTGTTTTGGTGGGGGTTTTTTTTCGTTTTGCTCTGAACGCACTCGCCATCCTTGTAGCGTGACATATTTATTCCCGATAATGTCTGGTTATGCACCTTTTGTGATGATAGATGGGGCCCTGAGGGATCTCCTCCCAGAAATGGATCAGGGCATCAGTGAGTGCCTGGATGGATGTGCTCAATTGGATTCAGGTCTGGGGAACATGAAGGCCAGTCAATGTTATCAATGCCTTCATCATTCAGAGATTGCCTACACACTCTGGCGACAGGAGGCCAGTCCTTGTCCTGCACCAGGAGGACTACATGGCCCACGGCACCTGCATAAGGTCTGACATGGCTCTGTAGATTTCATCTCAGTCTTTAACAGCAGTCAGGTTACTCTCTAAGGATATGCCTCTCTGACTATTGTGGTCCCACCATCAAACTAGTCATACTGGATGATGTTACATTCCCCACAGGGTCTCCAAATCCTTTCATGTGTCACATGTACTTAGAATGAGGCACCAATGATGGACTCACCAATTCTGGTGTTCTCTGGTGAATCCCAGTTAAGCTACGCAATGGTGGACTATGTGCTCAGATCCCACTACCAGTCGTATAGGGATTATCTTGCAGTTCCTCTTCACTATTCCTGTTGTCATTTGCACCAAAGCTGGTGAAATGGAGTCACAATCACTTCTGCTTCCTAGTTGGACAGATTCATTTCTCTGAAGTGTGATTGACTTGGGGTTATACAGTGATGCGCAAGTGTTCCTGACTCGCCCACCCCAGGGCTATGGGACACCCGATGCCGGGCCGGACTAGTCCGGGGGTCGTCAGTGGTGGCGGGGCCCGACTCCGTGGCCCTGGTGGGTGTCAATAAAATATGGCTGCAGTGTTGGGGGTGAATAAAGTTTGTGTTTGTGACGCCACCTGTGGTCTACGGCTATTAAGCCGCCGCTGCTGTGTGAGGCCTCCGGGGTGATGATACGGCAGCAATGGTGGTACTGCTCCCCACAGGTGGAGCGGAGCCCCGGGGACACTGTTAGTGCTCGTGAAAGTCTATGGTGTTGTGTGGCTAACACGGTGCAGGGCCGACAGGCAATGAAAGAACCAGGCACAAACAACAGTCTCTTTACCTTCTCCTCTTTTACTTTAGGAACAGTCCAATCCTGGGAGACCATCACAGGTGGTGAAGGGGATCCGGTCGGCCTGGAGGTACTTGGGGTGATCTTTCTGGCCAGCTGAGTATGAGGCCTACTCCTGTTCCTTTCTTTACTACGATAGGACCCTGCTTCTCTGGATCCAGCAATGGCCCTCTTTGCTGCTGGGACCGGTGGTACATCCCTTTCCCTCTGTGGTAGGCTGCGCAGGCCCTCTCTGGTGCTTCTCTGCTGGAGTCCACACCGGGCCCTGATGCTGCAGCTGTACCTTCGGGCTGTTTATGGGCCAGGTGCTTGCAGCTCTCCTGCCCTTCGGATTCGGCTACTAGGGAGTATTTTAAGCCCTGGTGGCCACAGACTCCGATGTCCGAGTCTCTTCTCTGCCTCTCTGCTACTTCTGCTTCCCTGGGCCAAGCTGTTCCAGCTCCAGGCCCCAGATCCACAGGACAGCACACTCTGCGTCTGCTTCCTTTCACTTCTCTCTACAGACTGAACACTACTTCCTCCCTCAGGTCAGACTTAAGGAATGCTCCCTGGAATTCCAGGTTCAGAGCTCCCCCTGCTGGCCGGAGGGAGAACTGCGTTGGATGTTAAACTTGCTGGCCAATGGACCTCCCAATTACCTCCAGGCTCAGCATTAACCCTTTGGGAGGGCAATGCTGTTGTGGCGACCAGGTCCTGGGGCGCCACACTCCCCCTTAGTTAAATCCAGTACTCCCGGACTGTAGAAAACAAAACAAGACATACATGTTACAACCTTAAACAACTATAAGAGTCCAGTGTGGCTCCCTGCCGGGTGTCCATTACACTGCTCCATGGGGGACCCGCCGCGATAAAACCCCCAACGTAGGCTCTGGGCATGCGTCAGAGCATTGATGACCCCACTCTATGCACGCCGGACGGGTTTTTCTTCAGGGGTTGCTGAGCACACTGGTGCTATGTACAGCTAGGTGTTGGCCACCCATAGTCCAGTGGCCTAATTGTCCATTTTCTCAACCAAAAAAAAACATTTTATACACAACATTACAGACATTTCACATAACTATTTACATTCTAATAAGTACTCTTTCTTTTTACTCTCTATACCTTGGAGGGGGCTGTTCCCGAGTGCTGCATTGGGACCTGCGTAGCTCTGGTGTCTGCCCCTGACTACTTGGTGTGTCTTCTACCTCAGCACTACAGGTAGGCCTAAAGCCTGCTTTACACACTTCAATAAATCCTTCAATCCGTCGTCGGGGTCAAGTTGTAAGTGACGCACATCCGGCATCGTTCGTGACGTGTTTGCGTGTGAAACCTACATGCGATCGATATTGAACGAAAATACGGTGATCGCATACACGTCGTTTATTCCTCATACATTGGACGTTTGCTAGTACGAAACTAGTGAATTGTAACGTGTGACATCCCTCATACGATTTTGGTGTCTGAGGCTATGTGCGCAGGTGTGCGCTCTGCACCGCAGCTTAAAAAAGGTCCGCTTCAGAGCGCAGCTGAAAAGCTGCGTTCTGAAGCGCCGCACAATGTCTGTCATGCACTAATCTCTGTCAGTCCGTCACTATCTCTGTCCCTCTCTCTCTGTCCATGTCAGTCTATCCCTCTTACCCCCTCTCTCATATACTCACCGATCCCCGATCTCCAGCGCAGCGCTGCACGGCATTCACACTGCTCCGGCGGCTTTTACTTTTTTGAAAAAGCCGGCCGCCCATTAAACAATCTCGTATTCTCTGCTTTCCCCGCCCACCGGCACCTATGATTGGTTGCAGTGAGACACACCCCCACGCTGAGTGACAGGTGTCACACTGCACCCAATCACAGCAGCCGGTGGGCGTGTCTATACTGTGTATTGAAATAAATAATTAAATAATTAAAAAAAACGGCGTGCGGTCCCCCCCAATTTTAAAACCAGCCAGATAAAGCCATACGGCTGAAGGCTGGTATTCTCAGGATGGGGAGCTCCACGTTATGGGGGGCCCCCCAGCCTAACAATATCAGCCAACAGCCGCCCAGAATTGCCGCATACATTAGATGCGACAGTTCTGGGACTGTACCCGACTCTTCCCGATTTGCCCTGGTGCGTTGGCAAATCGGGGTAATAAGGAGTTATTGGCAGCCCATAGCTGCCAATAAGTCCTAGATTAATCATGTCAGGCGTCTATGAGACACCTTCCATGATTAATCTGTAAGTGACAGTAAAAAAACACACACACATGAAAAAATCCTTTATTAGAAATAAAAAACACAAACACATTCCCTCATTACCAATTTATTAACCCCCGACAAACCCTCCATGTCCGGCGTACTCCACAGTCCTCCAGCGTCGCGTCCAGCTCTGCTGCATGGAGGTGACAGGAGCAGCAGAAGACACCGCCACTCCGGTCACCTCCACGCAGGTAATGAAGACAGCCGCGCGATCAGCTGATCTGTCACTGAGGTTACCCGCTGTCACTGGATCCAGCGGTGGCCGCGGGTAACCTCAGTGACAGATCAGCTGATCGCGCGGCTGTCTTCATTACCTGCGTGGAGGTGACCGGAGCGGCGGTGTCTTCTGCTGCTCCTGTCACCTCCATGCAGCAGAGCTGGACGCGACGCTGGAGGACTGTGGAGTACGCCGGACATGGAGGGTTTGTCGGGGGTTAATAAATTGGTAATGAGGGAATGTGTTTGTGTTTTTTATTTCTAATAAAGGATTTTTTCATGTGTGTGTGTTTTTTTACTGTCACTTACAGATTAATCATGGAAGGTGTCTCATAGACGCCTGACATGATTAATCTAGGACTTATTGGCAGCTATGGGCTGCCAATAACTCCTTATTACCCCGATTTGCCAACGCACCAGGGCAAATCGGGAAGAGCCGGGTACAGTCCCAGAACTGTCGCATCTAATGTATGCGGCAATTCTGGGCGGCTGTTGGCTGATATTGTTAGGCTGGGGGGCTCCCCATAACGTGGAGCTCCCCATCCTGAGAATACCAGCCTTCAGCCGTATGGCTTTATCTGGCTGGTTTTAAAATTGGGGGGGACCGCACGCCGTTTTTTTTAATTATTTAATTATTTATTTCAATACACAGTATAGACACGCCCACCGGCTGCTGTGATTGGGTGCAGTGTGACACCTGTCACTCAGCGTGGGGGGCGTGTCTCACTGTAACCAATCATAGGCACCGGTGGGCGGGGTAAGCAGGGAATACCAGATTGTTTAATGGGCGGCCGGCTTTTTCAAAACAGTAAAAGCCGCCGGAGCAGTGTGAACGCCGTGCAGCGCCGGGGAACGGGGATCGGTGAGTATGAGAGAGGGCTGCTCAATTCAGTCACTCAGGAGTTTAGCGGTCACCGGTGAGCCCTTCACTGGTGACCGCTAATCAGGACGCGACACAGACAGAGCCGCAGCATGACCGTGAAGTCGGGTGAGGTTCACCCGAGTTCATTCTGACAGTGCGGCTCTGTCTGTGTCTGCTGTCATCTGCCATTCAGCTCTGCTACACGGCTGTCTGTGTCTGCTGTCATCTGCCATTCAGCTCTGCTACATGGCTGTCTGTGTCTGCTGTTAGCGGCCATGTAGCAGAGCTGAATGGCAGATGACATAGTAAAAACGCATCCCTACACATTACACACGCTTGGCGAGTCAATAAATAAAAAAAAAAAAGGGTGCCCGATGCATACGTCACGGAACACATGATCTAAAGGATCGCACACAAAATTGATCAATTTAACATAGGCTACTAACGCACGTGTGACAGCAAATGAACGACCTACGTGCAATCTCATTCAATCGCATATGCGACCTGGGCGTGTCACATCGCATACGAGATCGCATCCCTAATTGTAAGGTGTAAAGCTGGCTTAACCCTGATAGGTATGCGTGATGATTGCCTACGTGGTCTGAGAGTCGCCAAGGGTATGATAGGTTCACCACTGACAGGGGGTTGATTCTCCTGTTCCACTGCTGGCGTGTCATCTCGTGTTGGAGCGGACGGTTCTTTAGGTGGATCTGGAACCTCTTCTGTTTCTGGCTTGACCAACTGCGGGAACGTCAACACTGGTACCACTATGGCATTGTTTATTCGGGTCCAAGTTTTGGGGAATTTTCCAAGGATTGTTTGGATCATCTCTTCCTCTTTTTCTGGACTTTGGGGACTTTCTTGTACTTCTTCTACTTCTTTTTGGGTTCTGCACCGTTCGGGGCACGCTTTCAGGCGGTCTCGAGAAACTGCTTGATAGGTCTTGCCTTCATCTTTGCTTATGAGGCATACCTTACTATTGTCAAAGCTGGAGGGGATAATGGTGTAGGGTTCATTCTCCCACTGATCATCTAATTTATGCGCCCTCCGCTTTTTCTTGAGGACCTGTTCTCCAGGTGCTAAGGGAGTTGCTGGAGCTGTTTGATTGTAATGCTGCTCTTGTCTCGTTCTTGCTTGGGACAGGCTCCTTTCTACGCATTCCTGGACCTTGCGGTACTGCTGTTGTCGCTCTGTATCCCAATCTTCTATCTCCTGAACCGCTTCAGGTGACACAGTCCCCATCTCAAAGTCTACAGGTAACTTGCCAGGTCTTGCTCGCATCAGGTAAGCAGGGCTGCAGTTGGTCGAATTTACTGGGATATGGTTGTACAGGTCTACCAGATCTGGTAACTTCTCTGGCCATTGGTTTCTTTCTTCCAGAGGTAGAGTCTTGAGCATATCAATAACCACATGGTTCATCTTCTCGCACAATCCATTGGTTTGGGGGTGGTGCGGTGTGGTTCTGATTTTCTTACAACTGTACATGTTACAGAACTCTTGGAACACTTCTGCCTCGAATGCAGGACCTTGATCAGTCAGTACCCTTTCAGGGTAACCGTGAGGTCGACAAAAGTATGCCTGAAATGCTCTAGCTGCTGTTCTGGCTGTCTGGTCCTTCACGGGCACTACTACCAGGAAACGAGAGTAATGGTCCACAATGGTGAGGGCGTACACATAGCCTGACCGGCTTGGTGTTAACTTCACGTGGTCCAGGGCCACCAACTCCAGGGGCTGCTTCGTGACAATTGGCTGTAGGGGAGACCTCTGGCTGGCATCATCTTTCCGCCTCAGGTTACACGGACCACAGTCTCGGCACCACTTCTCGACTGTCTTTCTCATGTGCACCCAGTAGAACCGATCACGGAGTAGGGTCTCCAACTTCTTCCACCCGAAGTGTCCTGCGTTATCATGGTAAGCTGCTAGGACCATTGGAGCATCCCTCTGTGGGACCACTATCTGCCAGATGAGTTCATTCATTCGCCAGTTGACATATCTCTTGCAGAGCTTGCCTTGGTATGTGAACAGTCGTCCCCTCTCCTTCCACAGCTGCTGGGCTTCTTCTGGAGCATCTGGGCCAAGATGGGTCTCAGCTTGTGCTAGCTTTTCTTTGACCAATCGCACGGCCGGGTCACCATTCTGTGTCTCTTCCCAATTATGGTGGAGTAATGGGTTGACCGAGACCTCGTGCTGGCTCGAGCGCTTCACTCCTACAGCATGCTCACACTGGGAAACACCTTGGTGATGGAAAGCCGGTAACTCTATCTCTTCGAGTTCATCCAGGTCTTCTCCAGACTCGGGTAAGGGAGGCATTCTGGACAGCACATCAGCATTGTTATTCTTCTTGCCAGCTCGGTACTTGATGGTAAAGTCAAAGTTAGACAGCCGGGCCATCCATCGCTGTTCCAACGCACCTAACTTGGCTGTTGCCAGACGTGTCAACGGATTGTTGTCCGTGAAGATGGTGAACTTGGCCGATGCCAGATAGTGCTTGAAGCGTTCAGTCACTGCCCAAACAATAGCGAGGAACTCTAGCTTGAAGGAACTGTAGTTTTCTGGGTTCCTTTCTGTGGGCCGAAGCTTCCTACTGGCGTAAGCTATCACCTTCTCTCTGCCTCCCTGCACCTGGGACAGAACTGCTCCCAGGCCCACGTTGCTGGCGTCTGTGTACAGTACAAACGGCTGGCTGTAGTCAGGGTAGGCCAGAATTTCTTCTCCCGTGAGAGCCCCTTTCAGCCGGACAAAGGATGTTTCTATTTGGCTGCTCCATTCAAATGGAGGGCTCTGCTTCCTAGCCTGCTTTGGCTGGCCCACCAGGAGATCTTGAAGGGGCGCTGCTATCTTTGTGAAACCATCAATGAACCTTCGGTAGTAGCCCACCAGCCCAAGGAACTGCCGCACCTCCTTTACCGTGGTGGGTCTTGGCCAGTCCTTGATTACGGTGACTTTCTCCGGATCAGGTGCCACACCTTCTGCGCTGACCACATGACCCAGGTACTGTACCTTTGGCTTCAAGAGGTGACATTTGGACGGCTTTATCTTCAGGCCATATTCCGACAAGGACTCAAACACTTCTGCTAAGTGCCTCAGGTGGTCTTCATAAGTCTTGGAGTAGACTATGACGTCATCCAGGTACAACAGCACGGTTTCAAAGTTGTGGTGGCCCAAGCAGCACTCCATCAACCTTTGGAATGTTCCTGGGGCGTTGCAGAGCCCGAATGGCATACAGTTGAACTCGCAGAGGCCCATTGGCGTCGTGAATGCAGTCATCTCCTTGTCCGCCTCTGCCACGGGAACCTGCCAATACCCACTGGTGAGATCCAAGGTGGAGAAATAGTTAGCTGACTTTAAGGTTGTTAGTGACTCCTCTATTCTGGGTAGTGGATAAGCATTTTTATGTGTAATGCGGTTAATTTGTCTGTAATCTACGCACATTCTCATTGTACCATCTTTTTTCTTTACGAGCACTAGTGGAGCTGCCAAAGGGCTACAGCTATCTCTGATAACCCCAGCCTCCTTCATTTCCCGTAACATTTCTTTGGCATGCTGATACTGTGCGGGGGGTACAGGGCGGTATCTCTCTTTAATGGGATAATGATCACCCGTGGGGATTTGATGTTTAACCCCTTTTACCTGCCCAAAATCTAGGGGGTGTTTGCTGAAGACCCGCTCGTACTCCTGTACCACCCGGTAAACCCCATGCTTTTGGTGTGAGGGGGTGGAGTCGGTGCCCACATGTAATTTTTGGCACCAGTCTTCCAGCTGCCCCTTGGAGCCATTGTCTTCCGCCTGGTCGGACGGGATCAAGGGTTCCACTGCTTTGATGGTATTGTTACTGACAGTGTACAGTTTTGCTACAGTGGCGTACCGGGGCAATTTGGCTTCCTCCTCCCCACAATTCAGGACACGGACGGGCACTCTCCCCTTGCGGACGTCTGCTACCCCTCTGGCTATCAGGACTCCAGGCCTACTGTCTGAATACACCGGTTCTACCAAGGCATGGTAATCCTGACCCTTGAGGCCTATTGCTGCCCGACACCATATCAACATTTCACTTCTTGGGGGTATTGCAATGGGGAGGGGGTCACTTACCCTCACACTGCCAATTTCTCCTCCGGCCAGCTCTACCTGCTGCCTCCTCCTCAGGGCTCTGATCTCCCTCTGTAGGGCACGCTGCTGCCCGGAGCTGGCAGTTTCAGACGCCTGTTGCAACAAAATTATCACTTCGGCAATACAATTTTCTATCACATTTGTACCAATGGTTAGCAGTGGGTCAGATTCTTTGCGATCAATATCTACAATTATCATCCCCTGACATGGCAATTCTACCCGCCCCACTTTAATGGTTACTTCTTTATACCCAATTTGAGGTAAGGGCTGACCATTACTGGCCACAATTGTTAAATCATCATCTGGGCCATGGTCAATGTCTGAATCAGCCCAATATCTTTTGTACAGTTTATAAGGGATGGTTGTTACCTGGGACCCCGTATCCAGGAGGGCATTCAACGGGATCCCATCCAGCACAATAGGAAGGACCGGGCGTCCTCCCACATACTAGCTGCGACTGGGGGTTGAGCCGGGCTTCCTTACACCTGGGGGTCGGCTCCTGGCCCCAGGCTCGGCCCATTTAAAGGACAGTGTCTTGCAATATGGCCCGCCTGACTGCAGCGGCGGCAGATCGGTTGTCCCGTTGAATCATACCGGTCTGTATCTTTTCCTCGGGTCGGCGGAATCCTCCTCTGTCGCATCCAGGGGACGTCATCTGGGCTGGAGGCCAACTCGATTCTTGCAGGCGATGGGGTCACTTGTAGAGACTGCACGGTCTTGGCAAGGGCAGCTACAGTCTTGGTCAGCTCCTGGACCTGCTGTCTGAGCTCTGCAGTGGGATCCTTATCCAGGGACTGCGCCTCAGCCCCTGCAGCGGCTCGTGTTGCAGGCACCACCCCTGGGTACGTGATAGCAAGAGGCCGGAGGGGTACTGGGTCATTCGGTGTAGATTCTCTCAGTACCCGGATGGCCTGGTCCTTAAACTTTGCAAAGTCCAGAGCAGGGTTCTGCAGGACCATGATACGCAGCTGGGTCCTGTGGGCATCTGACAGGAGCCCCTCTATGAACTGCTCAGTTAGGAGTTTGTCTTCTTCACGTACACTCTCTGGGTCCACCTGTTTAACTGCTTTCAGGGCCTCCTGCAAGTTTAAGGCATAGTCCCTTATGCTGTCTGTGGCCCGTTGTTTGCACCCAAAGAATCTCATCTTTATTTCTGCTGCGGTGCGGGTGTCAAAAGTACTCTTTAGCTTGGCCAGTATCTGGGTTGCTGTCCCTTTATCTGTATCAGGCCAGGACTTCACTTCACGCTGGGCCGCGCCGGCTAGCTGCCCCATTAATATGCCCACCTTCTGGCTCTCAGTCAGCGGATATGTGACGCCCTGGGCAAGCCAGGGGTCACAGGTCACAACACAAACACACCCCACATTCCCTGCAGGTACACCAGCTAACCAGAAATCCTTGTTGCCTTCCTCCAGGGGCTAGTGTCCACACCAGGGGGTGGAGCCAGGCGGTTGGTGTCCACCCACCAAGGAGTTCATAGCCCTGGAGGCAGGAAGGAGCATGCAGTTCAGCCAGGGAGGAGGAAGTGGAAGGAAGTGAAGTGTAGTGGAGCTGAAGAAGAAAGCTGAAGTGACAGAGAAGTGAAAGTAGAGAAAGTGCAAAGTGGCAGTTTAGTACAGCCTGAAGTGGTCTGAGGCTGTGTGCCTGGACAGAGACAGCAAGGTCAGCAGACGGCGGAGATTGTCTGGAGTGGGACTGTTTGGAGGTTCCTGGAAGGACCGCAGACGGGTGGTGACCCGGCAGTCTGGAGCAGCGTGCAAAGGACAGTCAGCACCAGGGCAGGGGCCTCTCAGACCCCGGCAAGGCTAGGAGTCGCCTTAATTTGCCGAATCCGTCAGTGAAGGGGACGTAGATCCCCCAACAGCCAAGTCCCGATTGAAGGCAACAGCTCAACCATTACAGGGGAGACACGGCCACCGCCAGGGCACCAGTTTCCCCAGGGCCAGCGCCTGCGGGCAAAGTGTGGAGCTCCTCCGGCCCAGATTGTAGTCGGGGAGCGGGTAACCGGTGGGAACCCATCGCTACCAATAGATGTAACATAGGTGCAGGGAAGAGTGACCATCACCGCCAACTGCAGGGAACCGCAGCACCGTGAACCGTCCGAGGGACCCGTCCAACCAGCCGTTTGTTTACCAAAAACTGTGTCAACGTCTCAGGCTGAGTGAGTACCACAGTGCCGCAAGGCACAGCGCTGCCCCCGCGTCCCTGCGCCCACCAGGCCCTGCACCTCCCAAGCCATCACCGGGCCCCGGGATCACCAACCCCTACCCACGGAGGGGCAACACAACACCTGGCTGCTCCGCATCACCATCCCCGGGATCCTCATATAGAGCAGCGGTGGTGAAATCACCACAACCGTGGGTGGCGTCACGGACAATAAACTATCCCCACATCCAACAAACCCCCTTTCACTCACGGGCGAGGAGTGCCGCTCGAGAAACCCCCGGGATCCGGCCCACAGCTCAAACCACCACTGAGCAGCAACCGCCGGACCCGAGCAGAAGGGGTGAGCGTAGTGTGCTGACACCCTCCTCCCCGCCCGCGACAACTTGGGGTCACGAACAGGATCTTACCGCTCTGCCGTCTGGTAGAGGTGCGCCTTGTTACCGCCGGAGGTATCCGGCAGGAAAATTTCAGAAGCCGCCATCTTTGGCGCGAAAAGTTCCCGCTCGAGCGTCTTCTCGAGTAGTAGAGGCGCGAAGGCCAAAACCCCGCCCCGAGAAAGGAGGGGCCGGAAAGAGCTAAGGGGGACGCGATGGCGGCTGGCTGCATGTAGCTGCAGCTATAAAAGCAGGGACGCCAGGACTCTGCAGACATACTGGGTTCCTGGAAGGCACGATTGCCAAGATGTACAACCCAACTCCCAACGAGGAAGCCCCTGCGCCCGGCACGGCGACGTGGTTGAGGGACCGGACCGTCCCGCTGAGTAACCGTCTGCAGGCTTATATGCAACTCCTCCTGGAGGAGTGGGAGACCGACATGGCGGACGTGGTGGCTGCTATGTGGAGACGCGAGGCTGAAGAGGAGTTGCAGGAGCGGGTAAGCGACCCACGCCCCTGTATTCCTGAGGGATCGGCCGTTAGAGCTGAGGGGCCCGGCCGGCTTCCGCTCACCCTGCCTCTCTCCCCGCTACCCGTGATAGTTGCTGCCGCCCCGCCATTAGGCCCGCTACCTGCCCAACCGGTAGCGATACCCTGCCCAGCCGCTCCGGCGGACCAGCCGGCTGGAGACGTCCAAGACGGTCCTGAAGTGTACCAAGGGGAACCGCTAGAACCGCGGCCCCTTAACAGCGTGGTGCCCGAAGTCCCAGTAGAGACTGTGCCAGATCCTGAGCCCGGGACCGTGGCCTGGATGCAGGCCCGGGTGATTCAGTTCCACCAGCGTCAACAGGAACAAATCCTCCAGATGATGGAGCAGTGGACCAGCGAGGTGGAGATGCTGACTACGACTACCCCGATGTACGGAGGGGGAATGGATGTAGCAGAGTCGACTGGTGACCCACGTCCCTATGTCCTACCTGGACCGGCCGCTGCGGCTGAGGGGCCCGGCCTAGTCTCGGCCTATACATCGCCCTTGCCGTTACTTATGGGGCGCCTCAGTATGAGCTCGCCTACTCTGCTGCTCCATGCTACCGCAGAAGGGGCTGAAGTGTTGGATGCTGGAGACCAGGAGGCTGCGGCAGCTGGCGGCAACCCGCCTGACGCAGGAACAAGAGATGACGACTCCTGCCCCAGCTCCGGGTCCGCTGTTGTAGTTGAAGGAGCAAGTGAGCGTTCCCACTGTGTAGGAGCCCCAGTGGTCGTCCATGCCCCGTGTACCGGTGGAAATGGGTACCGGGTGCCCCTGTCACCGCGGGTATGTCAATGCATGTTGGATACGCTGGTGGAGGGGAATGAAGCTGAAGGCCTGGAGTAGGGCAGCGGAGCACCGTTGTCCAGTCCCCGTTGGGACCAAAGTCTGTGTGAAGTGTTGTTGAAAAGTTTGAAAGAATGATGAAAATGATACCGAGTACATTACCTGATTTGCTTTGTGATTTGCAACCGGCTGGAGCCGGCACCGTTGTCCCCGTGGGGACCGTTTAAAAGTTTTGCATGGAAGACTATCCATGGACAAGCCTGTGAACTTGCAGGGCACCCACAAACGTTAAGTGGCTTGTAAATATGTTGTTTGCCGTTACCGTTTCCGCAATGCCGTCTCCGGAGAGGCAGGTTGGAGGGAGGGCCCTCAGCAGAGCAGGCTGGGGCCCAGCCACCAAAAGAACCGGTGACTACCCTCTGGAGGGGAAGGACAGATCCCGCTCGGGTGCCGTGTGCTGGACTGTGGGTCAAGGGGTGCTGCCTGGGCTTTAGGGGCAGCATCAGGGCCAGGTTGCTTGGGTGGGAGAGAGCGGAAACCGTAACCGTAAACCGTTATGCAACGTTTAAGAATGTGCCTCCCGATGTGGGATGATGTTATAATATATATGTGTTTATTCTTTTTACATTTACAGAAAACAAAAAGGAAAATAAAACCGGTGTTGGACGGGCAGCCCGAGGACGGTCTGCGTTTTGCTAAGGGGGAATGTGACGCCCTGGGCAAGCCAGGGGTCACAGGTCACAACACACACACCCCACATTCCCTGCAGGTACACCAGCTAACCAGAAATCCTTGTTGCCTTCCTCCAGGGGCTAGTGTCCACACCAGGGGGTGGAGCCAGGCGGTTGGTGTCCACCCACCAAGGAGTTCATAGCCCTGGAGGCAGGAAGGAGCAGGCAGTTCAGCCAGGGAGGAGGAAGTGGAAGGAAGTGAAGTGTAGTGGAGCTGAAGAAGAAAGCTGAAGTGACAGAGAAGTGAAAGTAGAGAAAGTGCAAAGTGGCAGTTTAGTACAGCCTGAAGTGGTCTGAGGCTGTGTGCCTGGACAGAGACAGCAAGGTCAGCAGACGGCGGATATTGTCTGGAGTGGGACTGTTTGGAGGTTCCTGGAAGGACCGCGGACGGGTGGTGACCCGGCGGTCTGGAGCAGCGTGCAAAGGACAGTCAGCACCAGGGCAGGGGCCTCTCGGACCCCGGCAAGGCTAGGAGTCGCCTTAATTTGCCGAATCCGTCAGTGAAGGGGACGTAGATCCCCCAACAGCCAAGTCCCGATTGAAGGCAACAGCTCAACCATTACAGGGGAGACACGGCCACCGCCAGGGCACCAGTTTCCCCAGGGCCAGCGCCTGCGGGCAAAGTGTGGAGCTCCTCCGGCCCAGATTGTAGTCGGGGAGTGGGTAACCGGTGGGAACCCATCGCTACCAATAGATGTAACATAGGTGCAGGGAAGAGTGACCATCACCGCCAACTGCAGGGAACCGCAGCACCGTGAACCGTCCGAGGGACCCGTCCAACCAGCCGTTTGTTTACCAAAAACTGTGTCAACGTCTCAGGCTGAGTGAGTACCACAGTGCCGCAAGGCACAGCGCTGCCCCCGCGTCCCTGCGCCCACCAGGCCCTGCACCTCCCAAGCCATCACCGGGCCCCGGGATCACCAACCCCTACCCACGGAGGGGCAACACAACACCTGGCTGCTCCGCATCACCATCCCCGGGATCCCCATATAGAGCAGCGGTGGTGAAATCACCACAACCGTGGGTGGCGTCACGGACAATAAACTATCCCCACACCCAACAAACCCCCTTTCACTCACGGGCGAGGAGTGCCGCTCGAGAAACCCCCGGGATCCGGCCCACAGCTCGAGCCACCACTGAGCAGCAACCGCCGGACCCGAGCAGAAGGGGTGAGCGTAGTGTGCTGACACCCTCCTCCCCGCCCGCGACAGATACACCCGGAACAAGCTGTGCAGCCTTTCTCTGAAGTCGCTCAAGGTATGGGACTCCCCGGAGTACTGCGGCAGCCATTCTGCTCCCGGGATGTACGGCATTGTGATCGGCATTACCGGCGCTACAGCGGGGGCTGGGGCGACGGCGACGGATTGCTACGGCTGGTGCTGCGGCGTCTCGGGCTATGGCAGCCACCTGCCCTCCCTCCGAGTCGGACATCTTCCTCCCCCTTAGTGAACCTTACAAGGCTCCGTTCACTTTTCAAATTCCCTTCTGGGTCGCGCGGGGTTAACGGCGCTCTGCTCTGATGGCGCGCTCCCTTCGCGCCATTTGTCAGGCACGCCCCCCTTCTTCCTGCGCTCGGCGAGGCTAATGGCGGCGGCAGTTTGCAAACAGTAACACAGTCTTTTAAGCACAGTTTCTGCAGGCGCACAGTACCCGGTGGGACCGGGCACGAAATCCTGTTCGTGACGCCAAAATTGACTCGCCCACCCCAGGGCTATGGGACACCCGATGCCGGGCCGGACTAGTCCGGGGGTCGTCAGTGGTGGCGGGGCCCGACTCCGTGGCCCTGGTGGGTGTCAATAAAATATGGCTGCAGTGTTGGGGGTGAATAAAGTTTGTGTTCGTGACGCCACCTGTGGTCTGCGGCTATTAAGCCGCCGCTGCTGTGTGAGGCCTCCGGGGTGATGATACGGCAGCAATGGTGGTACTGCTCCCCACAGGTGGAGCGGAGCCCCGGGGACACTGTTAGTGCTCGTGAAAGTCTATGGTGTTGTGTGGCTAACACGGTGCAGGGCCGACAGACAATGAAAGAACCAGGCACAAACAACAGTCTCTTTACCTTCTCCTCTTTTACTTTAGGAACAGTCCAATCCTGGGAGACCGTTACAGGTGGTGAAGGGGATCCGGTCGGCCTGGAGGTACTTGGGGTGATCTTTCTGGCCAGCTGAGTATGAGGCCGGCTCCTGTTCCTTTCTTTACTACGATAGGATCCTGCTTCTCTGGATCCAGCAATGGCCCTCTTTGCTGCTGGGACCGGTGGTACGTCCCTTTCCCTCTGTGGTAGGCTGCACAGGCCCTCTCTGGTGCTTCTCTGCTGGAGTCCACACCGGGCCCTGATGCTGCAGCTGTACCTTCGGGCTGTTTATGGGCCAGGTGCTTGCAGCTCTCCTGCCCTTCGGATTCGGCTACCAGGGAGTATTTTAAGCCCTGGTGGCCACAGACTCCGATGTCCGAGTCTCTTCTCTGCCTCTCTGCTACTTCTGCTTCCCTGGGCCAAGCTGTTCCAGCTCCAGGCCCCAGATCCACAGGACAGCACACTCTGCGTCTGCTTCCTTTCACTTCTCTCTACAGACTGAACACTACTTCCTCCCTCAGGTCAGACTTAAGGAATGCTCCCTGGAATTCCAGGTTCAGAGCTCCCCCTGCTGGCCGGAGGGAGAACTGCGTTGGATGTTAAACTTGCTGGCCAATGGACCTCCCAATTACCTCCAGGCTCAGCATTAACCCTTTGGGAGGGCAATGCTGTTGTGGCGACCAGGTTCTGGGCGCCACATTCCCATAATATTTTTGTGCAGTAAATATCAAACTGTCACATGGAGAACTACTGTGGATGTTTGCATCTAGTAGAGTCCTTGAGACGACATACACTATACCACAGAAGTGAGTACACCCCTCACATTTTTGTAAATATTTGTAAATATTTTATTGTAAATTTCCATGGGACAACACTGAAGATCTGACACTTTAATACAATAAAATTACTCAACATACAGCCATTAATGTCTAAATCACTGGCAACAAAAAATAGTACACCCCTACGTGAAAATGGCCAAATTGTGCCCAAAGTGTCAATATTTTGTGCGCCCACCATTATTTCAAGCACTGCCTTAACTCTCTTGGGCATGGAGTACACTAGAGCTTCACAGGAGCCACTGGATCCTCTTCCATCCTCCATGACTGCATCACAGAGCTGTTGGCTGTTAGAGACCTTGCGTTCCTCCACCTTCCATTTGAGGAGGACCCACAGATGCTCAATTGGCTTTAGGTCTGCAGATGCTTGGCCAATACAGCACCTTTACCCTCAGTTTGTTTACAAAGGCAGTGGTCATCTTGGGGTGTGTTTGGGGTCATTAACATGTTGGAATACTGCCCTGTGTTTCCAAAGGCAGGGGATCATGCTCTGCTTTATTATGTCACAGTACATGTTGGCATTCAAAATTCCCTCAATGAACTGTAGCTCCCTACAGCCGGCAGCACTCATGCAGCCCCAAACTATGACACTCCCACCACCATGCTTCACTGTAGGCAAGATACACTTGTCTTTGTACTCCTCACCTGGCTTCCACCACACACACTTGACACCATCTGAACCAAATAAATTTATCTTGGACTCATCAGTCCACAGGACATGGTTCCAGTAATTCATGTCCTTGGACTTCTTGTCTTCAATAAACTGTTTGCCGGTTTTCTTGTTCATCATCTATAGGAGACGCTTCCTTCTGGGACGACATCCATGCAAACCAGTTTGATGCAGTGTGTGGTGTATATTCTGAGCACTGACAGGCAGACCCCCCACCCCTGTAACCTCTGCAGCAATGCTGGCAGCACTCATACATCTATTTTGAAAAGACAACCTTTGTATATGACGCTGAGCATGTGCACTCAGTTACTTTGGTCAACCAGGTGAGGCCTATACTGAGGGGACCTGTCTTGTTAAGCCCATGTATGGTCTTGGCCACCGTGCTGCAGCTCAGTGTCAGGGTGGTGGCAATCTTCTTATAGCCTCGGCCATCATTATGTAGAACAACAATTCTTTTTTTCAGATCCTCAGAGAATTCTTTGCCATGAGGAGCCATGTTGAGCTACCAGTGACCAGTATGAGAGAGTGTGTGAGCCATAACACCAAATGTAACACACCTGATCCCCATTCACACCTGAGACCTTGTAATACTAAAAGTCACATGATGCTGGGAAGGTTAAATGGTTAATTAGGCACAATTTGGCCATTTTCACTTAGGGATATGCTCACTTTTATTACCAGCGGTTTAGACATTAATGGCTGTGTGTTGAGTTATTTAGTGGACACCAAATTTAACCTTTTATACAAGCTGTACACTGGTTACTGTACATTGTATCACAGGGTCAGATGTTAAGTGTTGTAGTATGAAATATATACTAAAATATTTACAAAAATGTGAGGGGTGTACTCACTTTTGTGATATATTGTATTGCATTGTAATGCTTTTGGCGAAGAATTTTCAGTAAAGGTGGGATCCAAAGTCAAATATTTTTCTTTTGTTCTCAGATGTATAAAATGATCAAAAAACCTATGTTTGCCTACGTATGAAAGAGATTCGGAATGACTCCACAGACATTTGTAAATGACATGTACTGTACAACTCATAGTTCATTGCATATGACCCAGGTTTCAGCTCCTTTTTCCTTCCTACATAAGTAAAAATATAGAAGAAATGCTTTTTTTTAACATGTCCTAGGAATTCAGAATGTAACATTTTATTTGTATTGCAGCCTTTATTAGCGAAGAAGACCGAGATTGAGAAGTGGAGAAAGGAGTTTAGGGAGCAATGGCTCCGTGAACAGAAAAGAATGGTGAGTGATCATGTCTTGACCTTGACTGTGTAAGGGTGGACATATGCATTAGTGTAAAGCGGAGCATTTCAGAAAATTTCAACCACCATGATAATTAACTGTTAGAATTTGACACCTTGTGCTAACTCGGATCATAAGTCCACGGCCAGTTCGAAGGAGTTCTCCGTTGCAGATGATCCATACTTGACAGATGGTCCCATTGATCACATAGCTTACTTGTGCTAAGACCCCAACCATTAACAGTAATCTATTGGAAATCCTATATCGCCTTCGCAGGGAAAATTTGACGTTACACAACGTCCATTGAACTCAAAGGGTTGTCTGGATAATGCAGAACTCGACAGGTGTCAAGCTGCCACCAGGGGGAGCCGGAGCTCTGCAGCAGAAGACACTACACAGAGCAACAAGAACCAGGAAGTAGATGCACAGTTTGTGCTCGTACACTGCCTCACAGTACAGCTGGGGAGCAGAGCTGCAGGGCGTGTGAGGAATGGTCGGGCAGGCTGGGTCAAAAACAGATGGGCAGAAAGAGGACCAGAGGAAAGAGTAGAACTGGAGTCGAGGTCAGGCCGAGGTCAGTACCAGAGGAAGCAACTGAGTGGGGAGGTAGGAGAGGGGACAGAGGAATGGGGGAACGACTAGGGGACGGAACGGAGGCACAGGCACAGACGGATCAGGATAACACTTACAGGACCAGCAATCACAGGCAAAGCAGCGCTAAGCTTATAGCCGGCGCTGGTTCACTGGAGATGTCAATTTTTAAAACATCCAAGCTCCGGAAGTGAGGCTCAGGAGAAGGCTCCACCCCCTAGCCATGTGGACGGGGAGGCAGAACAGTGACAACAGGTTCTTCAAAGCTAGAGATCGTCAATATAACTACTATCCACTAAGCAGGGGTCCCAATATGGTCCTGAAATAAACAAGGGCACCACAAGAGCATCTAGTTATGGTTGTCGGCCACACAAACCCACTATAGGAACCTGTTAATGACAGCCTACAGCCAAGAGCACGACAAGAGAATCTAGTTATGGTTGTCAGCTACACAAGGCCACCATAGGTACCTGTTAATGACAATCAACCTATAGCCAAGAGCACTACAAGAGAATCTAGTTATGGTTGTCAGCCACACAAGACCACCATAGGTACCTGTTAATGACAACCAATCTATAGCCAAGGCCACCACAAGAGAATCTAGTTATGGTTGTCAACCACACAAGGCCACCATAGGTACCTGTTAATGACAGACAACCTATCCGCAGATTCATTGTGTCCTAACTATGTACAAATAGAAAAAATGTCTTCCACTCACCTCCCATAAATGAGTAATGGTCAAACCATGAGGACTCCACGATAAGTAATCCCGGTTGGAAAGGGATGGATTCAAATCCGAAGGAACCGATTAAACAGATGAAAAATCCAACATTCATGAAATGAACAAGCACTGTTTACACTAGGCGACCAGGGTTATTTTTTCCAAGATGTTCTGTTTTTAACTTGTGCATTTTTTTTCTTCTATCTCTGGAAGTATCAACAAATGTAAGTTTTTAATTTTCATCGGAAATCAAATGCTGGATTTTTTTATTGGTTTCTCCTGATTTGTGTCCTATGTGCAGCATGAAAATTAATTGCTAAGAGTAAAATGTACCAAACTTATTAAGATGCTCATATCTGTTAATAAATGTGGTGCACTCTAGCCTCATCACTCTTCAAAAGTTATTATTTATTTTTTAGAGCACCATTGTTAACATTGTGCTGTATATGAGAAGGGGTTCTATATAAAATACAGATATAATGACAGTAATCTAACTAACAATGATAGAGTGGTACAGAGAGGAGATGGCCTTGTCCTTGCGGGCTCATAGTGTACAGGATAATGGGGATAATGGGGGGTTGTAGCAGCTCCAGTGGTGACGAGGTGGCAGCGGGGTCCTTGCATGCTGTGATCTTTCTTGAAGAGATTGGTTTTCAAGTTCCATCTCAATGTTCCGAATGTGGCGGATAATCAGACATGTCGGGGCATTGACATCCCAAGGATTGGGGATACTCAGGAGAAGTCTTGGAAGCCATTGGGTGAGGAATGTATAAGTGTGAAGTAGACAAGGAGATCTTGGGAGGACTAGAGATTACATGTTGGAAGATACTTGCAAATCTGTAGGAAAGAAAACCAAAAGTTTTGTATCCAGCTCACCGTGTTCCTGGGAAGTCCATATTACTGGATGGTGCAAGTATGATAATGTAGAAGACCACGGCACTACAGGAGGCAGGAGGGTGATCCAGCAACAACATACAAATCCATAAAAGTATGATTATTAAATAATCCATTAAAAAACATGATAAAAATCAAGCCAGGGTAGCCAGAGAGGATGAGTTTTGGAACTGTGTCCTTATTTAGAGTCTGAATAAAGACAGTTCCGAAACGCGTCCTCTCTGCCTACTCTGGCTTGATTTTTATCATGTTTTTTAATGGATTATTTAAAAATCATACTTTTATGGATTTGGATGTTGTTGCTGGATCCCACGTCTGCTTCATGCAAAGCTTTAGGTAGTTGGAAATTATAGTGCAAATAAGTGGCAGAAAGCTGTTGCTAAATCCATCCCCACATACTGTAACTTTAAAAAGAACTGGGCTAAGGGGGAGTCTTCCCTAGACAGCTCCCGCTCTGATCTCCTCTTGATTGACAGTTCTCTCCCTATGCTTCCAGGGATTTCATAGTTATACATGTTCACCTTATAAAGAGACTGTAATCTTGAATGCTTCCCATCATGACACACTTTTCTGTTCCATCACAGTCAGATTCTCTGTCCTCATTGCGTAAGGCCAGGACACAGTATGTACAACGCTGTGAAGACCTGGAGAAGGCCAAGCAACTGAGTGCCAAGATAGAAGAAGAGCAGCACATGGGCACCTACCCTGGAAGTGCAAGCAAACTTCTGGAGAAACGCAGGAAGTCCCGTGAGGAGGCTCAAATTAAGGTGAGGATGGTAGGACGTGGTGAGATCAGTTTACTGACGGGATGCCACGGTATACAAATTAGTACATATTGATAATGCCCAGATAAGATGTGGACAATCTGTTATGTGAATAAATTGCTTTTTCCACATGGCCACAACACAGATCAAAGTAGGACTTGGTGCATGACAGTCTTAATGAAGGACTTGCTAGAGTACAGTGCTCCAAAATCATAAAGAGGTGCATGCCACTCATTGAATTCGGCATATCCTCTGGGTGGCCTATGCCTCTGTATGCCTTGTCAGAAAACCTACTCCAGTTAGGGACTGGAGAAGGATATCTGACATACAAAACTCAATAATTTTTAATGAATTGAACTAGCAGGCATGACCTGTCCTGTCCCGGCTCCTCCCAAGCACTGCCCATTTCAGTGGCGCTTCTGTAGGCTAGCGTGCAAATGGCAAAAGATTCAACATTAATGTCCCACATTCTTGGCTTTCTCTTTCCACCTCAGGCTCATGAAGCTGAGGTTTTATACAGATCCTGTGTGTCAGAAGCAAATGCCCGCAGTGACCAGCAGGAGAAGGTCCGGCAGAGAATAATATCACACATCCGAAAACTCATTAACCAGGGGGACCAGGTGATGAAAGAGGTATGAAAGTAAGGCCAAATGGATGGCGTTTGTAATGCTAATGTAGGAAATCTGCAGGTGCTGATCCACTGCGTCCAAAAATATGATACGTTACTGGCACGATTCTATGTAGAGCATACTTTTCCAACTTTCCTGAATCGTTTTGGATAGAGATGAGCGAACCCGAGGTTCGTTGTTCGCTCTTCGTACCAAACACAAACATTACAAAAATAAAAACAGAGTTCGGGTGCTTTACGTATACTGACCACTCGCGCGAGCATCGCTGTGCTCGGGTTACACCAGGGAAGAAGTCACCACATATGGAGTATCGGCGTACACAGGAGGAATTGCACAACAAATTCTATGGTCTGTTTTCTCCTGTTACCCTTGTGAAAATGAAAAAAAAAAAATAGCAAAAGCAATATTTTTGTGAGAAAAAAATTACATTTTCATTTTTTCCTTCCACATTGCTTTAATTCCTGTGAAGCATCTAAAGGGTTAATAGATAGAGATGATCGAATACCTAAAATATTCGGCTTCGCGAATATCCGACGAACAGATCGCCGCTATGTGAATATTCGATGCGCTATGTAAGTTTATGGGAAGCCCGAATAGTTCTGAATAGTTGTTATTCGGGTTTCCCATAGACTTACATTGCGCATCGAATATTCGCGAATAGTCGAATAACGGCGACCTATTCGGCAAATATTCGCAAAGCCGAATATTTGAGATATTCGATCATCCCTATTAATAAACTTTTTCAATATAGTTTTGAGCACTTTTAGGAGTCCAATTTTCAAAATGGGGTCACATTTGGGTACTTTACGTGATGTGGTCCCTAAAAAAATGCTTTTGTAAATTTTGTTGAAAAGAGAATCTTCTGATAAAATTTTAACCCTTCTAACTTCCTAACAAAAAAAATAATGTTCCTAAAATAGTGGTTTTGTAAAGTAGACATGTGGGAATGTTATTTGTTAAAGATTTTGTGTAAGATAACTATCTGGTTTAAGAACATATCAATTCAAAGTTTGAAAATGGAAAAGTCTTCAATTTTTTGTCTAATTTTCGATATTTTCATAAATAAACGCAAAAATTATTTACCAAAATTTATCACTATCATGAAGTACAATATGTCATGAAAAAACAGTCTCTGAATCACCGGGATATGTTGAAGCGTTCCAGTGTTATTACCTCAAAAGGTGACACTGGTCAGAATTGTAAAATTTGATCTTGTCATTAAGGTGAAAAAAGGCTGAGTGGTGAAGGGGTTAAAATACTGTCCCTTTATCAAGTCCTTAATTTCTTGAGCCTGATACAAGAGAAATTTGCCTTGGTCTCCACCATCAGTTTCCAGCCCTTTGGTTTTAACTTCTTATGTAGCTGGAGACCTTTGGGCCTCCTGCACCAGGATCTGGGAGCCCTGACCTGTTACTGTCATGATTCCTCCGTGCAGAGCATCTTGCACACAGGTGATGCTCTGCTGTGCCTTTCAGAACTACAGAGCCAGCAGTGACATGTTTCCTTTGTGCAGAGCATCTTGAATTTGTAGATACTCTGCTGTGTTTCTTTGAGCACTTGCTGACAGGTTGTGTGATAGCTCAGGATTCCATGCAGGTTCTGGGAGGTGTTTTTACTCAGGTGTCCACTTTCCTGGTAAATGCTCTGTTTCTTTACTGAGCATGCTCTTCCAGAACATCAACAGTCTTAGGGGTACTTTGCACGTTGAAACATCGCTACTGCGATGTCGTCGGGGTCAAATCAAAAGTGACGCACATCCGGCGCCAGTAACGACGTCGCAACGTGTAAAGCCTAGATGCAGCGATAAACGATCGCAAAAGCGTCGTAAATCGGTGATCTGTGTATTGTCGGTCATTTTCATAATTTCGCTGCAGCGACAGGTACGATGTTGTTCCTCATTCCTGCGGCAGCACACATCGCTGTGTATGAAGCCGCAGGAGTGAGGAACTTCTCCTTACCTGCCGCCACCGGCTATGCGGAAGGAAGGAGGTAGGCGGGATGTTTACGTCCCGCTCATCTCCGCCCCTCCGCTTCTATTGGCCGCCTGGCGTGTGACGTCGCTGTGACGCCGCACGACCCGCCCCCTTTAGGAAGGAGGCGGGTCACCGGCCAGAGCGACGTCGCGGGGCAGGTAAGTGCTTGTGAAGCTGCCATAGCGATAATATTCGCTACGGCAGCTATCACAAGATATCGCATGTGCGACGGGGGCGGGTACTATCGCGCTTGGCATCGCTATCATCGGCTAGCGATGTCGCAGTGTGCAAAGTACCCCTTACTCTCTGGTTCTGCAGTTGTGCTCTTGGCTTGTGTTTGTGTTCTGATCTAAGTTTCTTGACCCCGGACCGTTGTTTGACTTCTCTCTGCCTGCTTCCTGTTCTTGTCGTTACCTCCTGGCTTCTGACCTCGGACCATTACTTGACCACGTCTCTGTCTGCTCCCTGAATCTAATACATACTCTCATGTAATTCTGACCCTCGGCCTGTGACTTGACTGAGTTTCTGCTTACTCCCTGTGTCCTGTCGTGACCTCCTGTTTCCTGACCCCGGCTTGTCTGACTACCTTCTGTCTATACTATCCGTAAGTAGTGACTAGCATCACAGATGCCTTGTGTAATAGCAGTTATCTAGGTATCTAGGTATTACTGGAAGTTGTAATTTTGCAGCAGCTTGAGTGCCACAATGTGCAAACCACTAATCTGAAGCATAGGATGCTTAAGACATGACGGTGATAGAGGAAACACCTCCTACTTAGTTTCTAACCATGACACCACAGAGCATGGCTGCTTCCTTCTGGCACTCTAGAAAATGGTTTACCATCAAAACAGGCCTTTATTGCTATTACTGAAGAGCAGGAAGAATGTGATTTTTTTTTTTTAAATACTCCCCAGGTCATCATAAGTCATCAGTTTTTGCTGACATTTTATTTTCGCTGCTCCCCCTGAGTTTGCCGTTTTTGTAGTCTTCAAATCTGCCATAGGGTTCCGGAGATACCGACCTTTTTATTTAGTGCTAATTTTTATGGTGGCGGCGCTCACAGGGTAAAAATGCAAAGCAGCGTTAAGACACGCCCCCAGATATACTGTTAGTCCCGCCTCCTTGGTAAATACCAAACGTAGTACTGGATAAAAAGGCCCATATCTATAGACCTGTATGATGGATTTAACAAAAATAACCATTACTTAGTGGAACAGCAGAAATAAAATAAGGAAAAAAAACTGGAGACTTTCGATTTTGTGACTGGTCCTCTTTATGGTCGTAGTAGGTCCATCGCTTACATGATTCCCAACCATTTTATCTTTGGTGTCACAGCTAAAAGACTATATCCACTCCGGGGGATACCAAAAACTATCCCATCCTTACTGTGATATTGAAAGCAATGGTGTACCGCCAATGACGGAAGACCATGCGGTCTCTATTGGACCGTTGAGTCGAGGGGTCCCAGTGCCATTACACTTTCAACCGTATCCTCATCACTGATGCTGATACAGTTAAAAATAAGTACGAAATAGCGAGGACGCACCCCCTTCATCATTCTCCTGCTGTGTCTGTGCTTTGACGTCTCAGCACAGTGGGCGCGATGACGTTACTACTACACGCCTGCTCCACCGAGATGTGCAGAGCTGCAGAACATGCAGTCAATGAGCACACTCATGGCGGCATATGAAGTGTGCATTATAATATATGGAAGACTATGGGGGTGTAATTTACTCTATGGAGGACTATGGAGGTGCATTATACTATATGGAGGACTATGGGGGTGCATTTTAATCTATGGAGGACTATGGGGTGAGGATTATAATTTATGAAGGTCTATGGGGTGTTCATTATAATATTTGTAGCTCTATAAAGGTGCATTATAATATATGGAGAACTATGGATGGTGCATTATAATATAAGGAGGATTGTGGGGTGAGCATTATAATATATGGAGGACTATGGAGTGTATTATACTATATGGAGGGCGATGAATAGTGCATTATAATATATGGAGGACTGTGGCATGAGCATTATAATATATGGAGGACTATGTGGGGTGCATTATAGCATTATAATATATGGAGTCCTATGGAGGGTGCATTATACTATATGAAAGACTATATGGGTGTGCATTATACTATATGGAGGACTATGAGGGTACATTATAATATATGGGGAACTATGGATGTGCATTATAATATATGGAGGACTATGGATTGAGCATTATAATATATGAAGGGCTATGGGGTGTTCATTATAATATTTGTAGCTCTATAAAGGTGCATTATAATATATGGAGGACTATTTCAATTCTTTTGTGCCTATTGACCACAGCAAGGTGACTTTTCTTTGATGTACAAAAATTGGCCAATTCTTGTGTGCCCATCAACCGCGGCACGGTGATCTTCTTTAATGAAAAATTGGCCAATTCTTGTGTGCCCATCAATCGCGGCATGGTGACCTTCTTTAATGAAAAATTGGCCTTTGGTACCTGTTCTTACTTGCTATGTTTTATTTCCGCATGCAGTATTTTGCAGTATATATTGCAGGTGGAGGCAGCCTCCTATTCTGACTGTGCTCTCTGCCCATCAGCTACAGGGTGGTATTAATTGGTGCCAGATCCTATCTGCCTATATATTGTAGACTTTTAGTCCAGGAGAGGTAAGACACTAGGATAGGGTCCAATCAAAGAAAGGTCACCTTGCCACGGTAGATGGGCACACAAGAATTCATTTTTCTAACTATATTCTCAAAGAGATAGTCTTAGATCTAAAGACAGAAAGTCCAGGTCCAAATTCTTCAAACATCCCCAATCTTGATCATACTGGGGTTAGGAGGCCTAAGCTTTCCATCCTCTTGAAGCAAAGATTCTGTTTTCGGACCAAGCCTTGTATCTAAGGCAAAGCGGCTTCTTGGCATTCACCTTGGCACCCAGTTCTAATGCATATTTGCCAACTTATCCAAATTTGTCAGGACTGTTCCGAATTTTGAAACTTGAGGCATCTTGGAGAAGAAGAGGATGCAAGTGACCCGAACAGGGGCTGTGAGCATTCTTAGGAGGTTTGGCAAATGTTCATGGGTTCGGTTGGGGACAGGACTTAATTTTCCTTTTTATATCAACATTGGTGGGTATGACTTGGACCAGGGCTGGACTGGGACTAAAATTCAGCCCTGGCATTTCTAGGTACACAGGCCCACTTGTCATGTGGTGAATTTGTAATATCTTTGTGCACTTGTAGGTGAGTGTGACACGACCATATAACATGTAGTCACGGCTGCGTCCAGTATTACAGCTCAGGCCTATTTATTGCTCTTAGTAGCAGGACCTGGTGAAGCCGCTATTTTCCCTACAGAGCTGGGTCTCGCAGATAATGAAGAGGATGCTGCTCTCCATATAATGCTTTAGCCTAATCATATATCATACATCATATATATATATATATATATATATATATATACTAGAAGGTGGCCCGATTCTACGCATCGGGTATTCTAGAATTTACGTATTGTGTAGTTCATGTATGATTTTTGTTATATATATATATATATATATATATATATATATATAGATGTTGTTGTGTGTAGTTACCAAGTGTTTGTGTAGGGCGCTGTACATGTTCTGGGTGTTGTCTGGGTGTGACGGGGGGTGAGAGCGGTGTTGTATGTGTGTTGCGTGTGTTGCGTTGTTTGTGGAGCGCTGTGTGTCTGTAGCGTTGTGTGTGTGTGTGTTGCGCGGTTTGTGTGTGTGTGGTGTGTATTGGGGGGAGGTATGTGTTGTGCAATGTGTGTGTTGTGCGGTATGTGCGTATATTTGTGTGTGCCGCGGTGTTTGTGTGTTGGGTGTTGTGTGTGTGCAGCGTTGTCTGTGTGTGTGGGTGTCTGTGTAGGGCAGTTGTTTGTGGTTCCCAGTGTGTGTGTGTGTGTGTGGTGTGTTGTGCAGTGCGCGCGCGTGTGTGTGTGTGTGTTGGGGGGAGGTGTGCACTTCCCATCATGCTCCATCCCCCATGCAGCGCACTCCCCATCGTGCTCCATCCCCCATGCAGCGCACTCCCCATCGTGCTCCATCCCCTATGCTGCGCACCCCCCATCGTGCTCCATCTCCCATGCTGCGCACTCCCAAACGTGCTCCATCCGCCATGCTGCGCACTCCCAAACGTGCTCCATCCACCATGCTGTGCACTCCCAAACGTGCTCCATCCGCCATGCTGCGCACTCCCAAACGTGCTCCATCCGCCATAGTCCGCACTCCCCATCGTGCTCCATCCCCCATGCAGCGCACTCCCCATCGTGCTCCATCCGCCATGCTGCGCACTCCCAAACGTGCTCCATCCGCCATGCTGCGCACTCCCAAACGTGCTCCATCTGCCATGCTGCGCACTCCCAAACGTGCTCCATCCGCCATGCTGCGCACTCCCAAACGTGGTCCATCCGCCATGCTGCGCACTCCCAAATGTGCTCCATCCGCCATACTCCGCACTCCGAAACGTGCTCCATCCACCATGCTGCGCACTCCCAAACGTGGTCCATCCGCCATGCTGCGCACTCCCAAACGTGGTCCATCCGCCATGCTGCGCACTCCCAAACGCACCCCCCATCGTGCTCCATCCCCCATGCTGCACCAGCATCAGCCTCTCTACCCGCAGCATCAGCCTCTCTGCCCGCAGCATCAGCCTCTCTACCCGCAGCATCAGCCTCTCTGCCCGCAGCATCAGCCTCTCTCCTCCCAGCATCAGCCTCTCTACCGCAGCATCAGCCTCTCTCCTCCCAGCATCAGCCTCTCTGTCACGAGCATCAGCCTCTCTCCTCCCAGCATTAGCCTTTTCTGTCCCCAGCATCAGCCTCTCTGTCCCCAGCATCAGCCTTTCTCATCCCAGCATCAGCCTCTCTCCTCCCAGCATCAGCCTTTTCTGTCCCTAGCATCAGCCTCTCTCCTCCCAGCATCAGCCTCTCTCCTCCCAGCATCAGCCTCTCTCCTCCCAGCCTACCCCAGCCTCAGCCTCCCCCAGCATCAGCCTCTCTCCTCCCAGCATCAGCCTCTCTCCTCCCAGCATCAGCCTCTCTCCTCCCACCATCAGCCTCTCTCTTCCCAGCATCAGCCTCTCTCCTCCCAGCCTACCCCAGCCTCAGCCTCCCCCAGCATCAGCCTCTCTCCTCCCAGCATCAGCCTCTCTCCTCCCAGCCTACCCCAGCCTCAGCCTCCCCCAGCATCAGCCTCTCTCCTCCCAGCATCAGCCTCTCTCCTCCCAGCCTACCCCAGCCTCAGCCTCCCCTAGCATCAGCCTCTCTCCTCCCAGCATCAGCCTTTTCGGTCCCCAGCATCAGCCTCTCTCCTCCCAGCATCAGCCTCTCTCCTCCCAGCATCAGCCTCTCTCCTCCCAGCCTACCCCAGCCTCAGCCTCCCCCAGCATCAGCCTCTCTTCTCTCAGCCTCCCCATTCCAGCCTTCCCCAGGATCAGCCTCTCTCCTCCCAGCCTCCTCCAGCACGCCGTGCTCCTCTGACGACACTCACAGATCCGATCGCATACACACTCACACACACCCACCCGATCGCATACACTCACACACACCCGATCGCATACACTCACGCACACACACATTGACGATACTGCACATACGCGCTCACACTCACAACATCCGGAGATACCACATGCTTCTGGCCATGTGATCCTCCGGCAGATCCTGGAAGCTCACAGCACAGTATCGCCGCCGAGAAGCAAGCGATATCCCAGGATGTTGTGAGTGTGTGGATGCGATGTGATGTGTGTGTGAGGTGTGTGTGAGAGTGAGTGTGATCTGATGTGTGTGTGTGTATGTGTGTGTGTGTGCTGTTATGTGTGTGCGTGTGTGTATGTTCCGCCGCTGCAGGACCTTGATGCGCTGGTAACTATGCTACCATGGTTACCAGCGTATCTGATCCCCCGCTCGCACGGGAGCCCACACCAGCATACGCCGGCCAGCCCCAGCAATGCGAGGGTATGTGTCGGCTGGGTTGGCGGCGTACGCTGATGTGGGCTCCCGGGGGTACAGTACTCACCTGGGAGTCGTGGCTCCGTGACCATGTCGGTTCGGGGAATGCGTGGGGGGGCGGGGCCAGAGCTAGCGTGCATTGCGTGAGGGGGGCGGGGCGTGGCCGAGTTGCCAATGCCTGCAGGGTGCCGGGGCGAGAGGCCAATCTGTAGGGGGGCGGAGCCTGGGCGAGCGGCCGGCCAATCCGTGTGGGGGCGCAGCCTGGGCGAGCAGCCAATCCGTGCGGGGGGCGGGGCCATGGCGAGCTCAGCGGCCAATCAGCTTTGTGTCACCGTAAGGACACAATTTTGGAGCATGACAGACAGACAGACAGACAGACAGACAGAATACCATTTCCATGGCGCTATAATAATAAATAATAATAATAATAATATAACTGGTGGTCAGGGATACAAAATCAGATCCCCTTGAACTAATATTGATGATCTATTCTATAGAGAGGTGATCAATGAAGCTGTAGTTTGTAGTTTTCACTGGTGCTAATTTTGGGTGCATGCCACTTAGGGAATGTGCAATGACATTTTTGGGGGCAGATCCCACCATGTAAACCACTATGAAAAATACTCAAAATGAATGACCATCTGCATCTACTCGCTGTGCCCAGGTTCAGAGTTTTGAGTATTCAGGTTTCTAAAACCACCAAGCGGTCACATAAGTGACCGATCCATTCTTCTGGTATTTTCCACTCAGAAGACGCTCTGTACTTTACAATACAGGTCAATGGGAAGGCTCGGGAGATGCCTGGACGTCTTTTGTTGTGTTTTACCATCGCTTTTTCTTAAAAGTGCAGTAAAAAATGTGACAAAAACAATGAGAAAACACTAAAGGGTGCTTTACACGTTGCGACATCGCTAGCGATTGCTAGCGATGTCGCATGCGTTTGCACCCGCCCCCGCCGTTCTAACGATATGTGGTGATCGCTGTCGTAGCGACAATTAACGCTACGGCAGCGTCACACGCACATACCTGTGCAGCGACGTCGCTGTGACGGCCAATCAATCCCTCCCTCAAGGGGGAGGTGCGTTCGGCGTCACAGCGACGTCACTGCCGCGTCACTAAGCGGCCGGCCAATAGAAGTGGAGGGGCGGAGATGAGCGGGACGTAACATCCCGCCCACCTCCTTCCTTCCTCATTGCCGGTGGAGGCAGGTAAGGAGATGTTCGTCGTTCCTGCGGTGTTACACATAGCGATGTGTGCTGCCGCAGGGACGACGAACAACATCGTACCGGCAGCAGCAGCGATATTAAGGAAATGAGCGACGTGTCAACGAGCAACGATTTTTCACGTTTTTGTGCTCATTGATCGTTGCTCATTTGTGTTACACGCTGTGATGTCGGTAACGGCGCCGGATGTGCATCACGAACGACGTGACACTGACGATATTTTGTTATCGATATCGCAGCGTGTAAAGCACCCTTAAAAAAAACAAAAGATGGTCAAAACCATAGAAAAAATGCACAGAAAACTACTGTAAAACTACGCAGAAGATGGGTCAGGAAAATAACACCATGGTTTTCAACATCTTCTGCTTGAAAAATTTGGCAGTTTTGCTTGAGTTTAAATACCTTGTGTTCACATACCCTTAGGTTTTCTGTTTTTGGAATCTCATTCCTGCCTTTGTTTCATTCATTCACTCCCCAGGTCTGCTATTGTCTGCAGCGCTAATGTCACATCACAATAACAGCGCTGCAACCAATCAACGAGCTCAGCAGCTAACTGATTGGATTTGGAGACATTCTGCTTAACAATATTTGTGTAAACATATGCTAATTTACACTGTTTTTGGAGCAGAAACTGAGCAAAATCTTGCCAAACTCTCATCATAATCTCAAAACAAAGTTTTGAGGATTTTTAAGCTTTAACATAGCCATAAACCTTGTTTTGGATTGTCAAGTTCAGAACCACCATCAGCACATGAATGCAGTGCCAGGGCCATTATCCGTACATAAATGCAGCACCAAAACATGAATACAGTGCCAGAATCATCATCAGCACATGAATGCAGCATAAGAACCACAGTCTGTATATAAATGTAGCACCAGAACCACCAGCAGCACATGAATGCAGGGCCAGAACCACCATCAGCATATGAATGCACCACCAGAACCACCACAGCACATAAATGAGGTGCGAGAACCACCATCAGCACATGAATGAAAGGTCCGAAGCACAGTCAACACATGAATGCAGCGCAAAAAACACCGTCCATACATTAGTAAATCACCATGCTTAGCCCCATGTACAATTGTATTGCATAACCCGTCAACTCCCTGCTTGTCCTTAATAATGGTAAGGAGATTCTGGGAGTTGTTATCAATAATTATCAGACTACAGACCATACAGTAACCACAGTACTGATGTGATGCAGGGAGTCTCACAAATAATCATTTACATTCAGGTAAATTATAGATGACATCTTCTCTGATATGAGTCTTTCCAGTCCCTCATGTCTCCCTATAGTACAGATGCCATGATCAGGTTTCATGTCCACAGCTCGTCTCTGAAGACCTCCCTCTTTGTTCTTCAGCAGCACTTCCAGACACAGTGCCTTTAAAAATTAAAGTATCATTACTCTGACCCATTAATCTTAATATCTCCCATTCCGCACCCCTGAATTATATAATTGCTGTGCTTCCTTCTCAAAATTATCTCCACCCATATACACACTGCCCTTATCCAAAATGAACCCCACACTGCTCCTTTTCATAATAAACCCCCAACACTGCCCCTCTTCAAAACATCCCCCCACACTTTCCTTCTCCATAATATTCCCCCTAAACTACCTCTCTCCAAAATATCCCCACACACTGCCTTTCTCCATAACATTCCCCCATGCTATCACTCTCCTTAATATACCGCCACGCTGCCTCTCTCCATAATATTCCCCCATGCTGCCCCTCTCAAAATTATACCCCTCTGCATTGCCTCTCTCCATAATATACCCCCACGCTGCCTCTATCCATAATATCCCCCATGCTGCCACTCTCCTTAATATACCCCCACGCTGCCACTCACCTTAATATAAACCCCATGCTGTCTCTCTCCATAATATACCCCCATGCTGACCTTCTCCATAATATTCTCCCACATTGCTTCTCTACATAATATACCCCCATGCTGCCACTCTTCCTAATATACGGCCCACGCTGCCTCTCTCCATAATGTACTCTCTATGTTGCCCCTCTCCATAATGTCCTTCCACATTGTCCCTGTCTATAATATTCCCCCACACACTGCCCTTCTCTATAATGTCCTCCCACATTGCCTCTCTCCATAATATTCCTATACACTGCCCCTGTCCATAATGTCCCCACACACAGCTTCTCTCCATAATGTACCCCCCACACACTGTCTCTCTTTATAATGAACCTCCCACACTGCCTCTCCCTATAATATATCCAAACACTTCCTCTTTATTATATACCCCCACTGCCTCTCTTTATAATATACCCCCCACACTGCCTCTCTAAATAATATACCCCATTGCCTCTCTATATAATATACCCTCACTGCCTCTCTATATAATATACCCCCCACATTGTCTCTGTTTAAAATATACCCTACACACTGCCTCTATATATAATATGTACCCCCCACACTGCCTGTCTATATAATATACCCCCACTGCCTCTCTATATAATATAGCACCCCAAACTGTCTCTGTTCATAATATTCCCCCACTGCCGTTTTGTAAAATATCCCCCCCTCACACAGACACTAACCCTGTGGATAAAATACTCCCCCCACTGTCTCTCACAAAGCTGTGTCCTTTTCACAAATATTCCCCTGTTATGTGCCCTAACCCACTCCTCACTCATCCACAGTGATTACATCTTTCATCTTGAGATCTTGAGCTCCTTCATGGGTCACTTACCGCTGCCTAATGTGTGTTTGTGGCGCCTGCAGCAGTGTGAAGATGTCAATCAGCAAGGTGCTGACCTCATCACGCTGTTGCGTGTCCGAGCCCCAGGCAAGGCGCTATCACACGTCTGAGAAACATAAACACATTTGAATAGGAAGGAGAAAACTGCGGTCACCGCCGCTCTCCTCATCAGTGTGTATGCTGGGCAGCCTTAGTTTGCCTTGCGCATACGATTACACTGCAAAGCAGGGCTGGGGCAGCGCAGCACAGCGCGCTGCCTCCTGGTCCTGCAGCTTTCAGCAATACTACTGCGCGCAAGGCAAATTAATGCTGCACACTGCTGAGGAGAGCGGCGGTGACTGCAGATTGAGTGGCCCACTACAGGGACCGGCCCTTTTGGCATGTGTCAGAATTGCCCAATGGCCAGTCTGGCCCTGACTTGGACATATGACTGCCTGCTTCCTTCTATAGGTCATCCATATTTTAAGGTATGTGTTTTTACAAGACAACCTCTTGTACTAGATCTGTTTCCTCATCAACTTGGAAATCATTGTGCATCTGACCTTAACAATTAAGCCATGTGATCTTTTCACGTGGATCTAGAATATCAGCAGATATTTTTTGGCTGAAATGTCTCTTTAAGGACATCACATGAAATAGAGGGAAGTAGCTATCTATATAGAAATTACATCCTTCCCTAAAAAAGGATCGTTACCATGGTCTTTAGTAATTTTGCATGTAGGATCTATCTAAAACTACTTTCTGACACAACTTACTTACAACTTTACAGTGCCTTGAAAAAGTATTCATAGCCCGTGAACTTTCCACATTTTTTCATGTTACACTCACAGACTTAAATGCATTTTATAATGATTTTATAGCAACACAAAGTTGTGAAGTGTAAAGGAAATGATACATGGTTTTATAAATATTTTACAAATATAGATCTGATAATTGTGACGTGCATTTTTATGTAGCCCCCTATAGTCTGATATAGTCTATAGTCGGATACCCCCTAAATAAAATTCCAAGTGACCAATTGCCTCCAGAAGTAGTAAATTGAATCCAAAACCAAATAAAACACCTGACAGATCAGGGATAAATTTAGAAAGAAGAGTAAAGCTGGGTTAGGTTATAAAAAAAAAATAGCACAAACTGTGAACATCTCACAGAGCACTGCTCAATCCATCATCCAAAAATGGAAGGAGTATAGCACAACTGCACACCTACCAAGACATGGCCGCCCACCTAACCTGATATCCCAAGCAAGGAGAGCACCAATTAGAGACGCAGCAAAGAGGCCCATGGTCACTCAAAAGAAGCTGCAGAGATCACAGCTCGAGGGGAGAATCTGTCCACGGGAAAACTATTAGTCGTATACTCCACAAATCATGCCTTAATAGAACAGTAAATATAAATGTTGATTTGGCTACTTTGGTGCCATATTGATCTTAAAGGGATTGTCCGGAGCCACTCATATTTCCTCATCGAAGCTGACTGGTGCTGATGATATTACAACCTGCACTTCTGCCAAGTCGAGTACATGGTTGGCAGGTATAGTAATATCTGGACGTGTGCACAATAGCTGCCGATCATGGACGCATCTTGGCATGTGTGTGAGACCTTAAGGGCACGTTACACGCTACGATATATCTAACGATATGTCGTTGGGGTCACGTCGTTAGTGACGCACATCCGGCATCGTTTGACATATCGTAGCGTGTGACACCTACGAGCATCTGTGATCGAACAAAAATACTCACCTTATCGTTGCTCGTTGACACGTCGCTCATTTCCTAAAAATCGAACATCCTTCTGCTCGCCGGTTGTTCATTGTTCCTGAGGCAGCACACATCGCTCCGTGTGACACCCCGGGAACGATGAACTTCAGCTTACCTGCGTCCCGTCGGCAATGCGGAAGGAAGGAGGTGGGCGGAATGTTATGTCCCACTCATCTCCGCCCCTCCGCTTCTATTGTCCGGCCGCTGTGTGACGTCGCTGTGACGCCGAACGTCCCTCCCCCTTCAGGAAGTGTATGTTCGCCGCCCACAGTGAGGTCATTTGGAAGGTAAGTACGTGTGACGGGGGTTTACGACTTTGTGCGACACGGGCAAGAAATTGCCCTTGCCGGACAAACGAGGGGGGCGGGTGCGATCGCACATGCGATTGCACGATAAATTGACGCGTGTAAAGCAGCCTTTACTGCCATCAGCTCCACTCACCTCCAGTACAGAAACGTGAGTGGCCCCGGACAACACCTTTCGAGATATAGTTATGTTGAATGAGCCGAATTACAGTAATATTACATGTTTTTCCCAACTATATTTCGAATTCAAAGGGTGGAAGTGACAAATTTTCCAATAACAATGGGGAATGTGTCTCATTTTAACATTTTAAGAGTATGTGCCCACGATCAGGACTCACTGTGTCCTGGACTCAGCAGACCTGACCTGTAAGGCAGCAAGTCTCCTCTATAGGAGAACTCAGGAGACCGCAGCTGTTCGTGTCCACGATCAGGGTTCGGGGCACTGTGGTCTCTTGCTTGTGTTCTCCCTATGGAGGACACATGTGACTCTGCAGGAAATAATTGACATGCTGCGGCCTTTGAAAGCCGCACTGCAGGTCAGTTTATGCTGCTGGCCGTACATGCACAGTGGGCACGGGATTTCTAGAAAACCCATCCACCATGCTTGTAATGTACAATAATTTTGGTAAAAAATGACACCAACATAAAGCAATCCAGAAAAGGCATCCGTGGAGAAAATAATAAATTGCTCACAAAAAAAATCACCTGTGTAAAGTGCAATAAAGTGCATATAGGTTTAATTATTATCCCTGACGAAGGAATATCAAAACGTACGTTGGGGTCGGCGTTTGTGGTGGTGCACACTGCGGGTTACCTTGGTATGTTCTAATTGCTCAGTTTTTGGTTATTTTGGCCTCTTTTATCTCTCCTGACTAAACGGCTGTTATATGCATGCAGGGTGTTTTCTATTCCTATCATCCTGCATTGCATTGGGCTATTGATATTTCATTGGCCCCTGTCTGTGCAATATAACTTTGATTGTGCTGCTAGATACCTTAATTGTGCAATAGTTATTGGTCTTGGTGCAATAGGGTATGTGCAATATATGTAAAAAATAATTTTTCTATCATGCAATATTGTTTTTTATTGATGTAAGAAGCCTCCATATGTTGGATTGATCAGTGCAATAGATATATAAAATATTTTTTTGGAGTGATATATATTTTTACATCGATGGATTTGTGCAATAATTCAGATTTACTATGGAGATTCTCTTATATTTATTGAAATTATTTATTATATTGCATATTGTTATTAATTAAACCTATATGCACTTTATTGCACTTTGCACAGGTGATTTTTTTGTGAGCAATTTATTATTTTCTCCACGGACGCCTTTTCTGGATTACTTTTTGTTGTTGTCATTTTTTACCAAAATTGTTCCTTTATTGTTTATTAAAATTTATTTGAACTACATCTCGGTTTTGGTTTTTGTTTTTGTGTTGTAATTAGGGATGATCGAATATCACAAATATTCGGCAATATTCGGCTTTGTGAATATCTGATGAATAGTTCGCCACTATGCGAATATTCGATGCGCAATGTTAGTCTATATGCCACTTTACACGCAACGATATCGCTAACGAGATATCGCTGGAGTCACGGAATTCGTGACGCATATCTGGCGTCGTTAGCAACGTCGTTGTGTGTGACACCTACAAGCGTCCGCTAACGATCAGAAATACTCACCAAATTGTGAATCTTTGACACGTCGTTCATTTCCCAAATATCGTTGCTCGTTCTGGACGCAGGTTGTTCGTCGTTCCTGAAGCAGCACACATCGCTACGTGTGACACCTCGGGAACGACAAACAACAGCGTTCCTGTGTCCTTCGGCAACAGGGTGGGTGTGTCGTTAATGCGGCTGCTCTCCACCCCTCCGCTTCTATTGGTGGGCCGCTGTGTGACGGCGCTGTGACGCCGCACGACCCTCCCCCTGAAAAAAAGAGGTTGTTCACCGGACACAGCGTTAGGAAGGTAAGTTGGTGTGATGGTTACCGGCGATATTGTTTGCCACGTGCAGCGATTTGCCCGTGATGCACAAACGACGGGGGCAGGTGCGATCGCTAGCGATATCTCATAGACTTACATTGTGCATCGAATATTCGCAAAAAAGTCGAATAGTGGCGACCTATTCGGCGAATATGGACGTTGCCGAATATTTGCGGTATTCGATCATCCCTAGTAATGGTTTTTCTAATTTGTCCTATATGAATACACATTAATTTATATTGTATTTATTGTTGATTTTTTTTGGTGCTTTGTATTGACAAAAATAGCTTTAATTTGTACTGCACAACGCAGCATTTTGGAATCAGCTGAAACATGCAGCATCCAAAACGCTGCAAACACTGATCGTGGGCACGGACCTGAACTGTAGAGAACTCTTATTGCCTCTTGTTCCTTTCATCTCCAGAGGTGAACTTTTGCCTGGTGCCAAAATCCACACAGATGTTAACCCATAAAACCATTTTTTCTATTCTCTGGCAGGTGACGCAGAACCTTATGCGCATGAAGCGCTCACAGTGTGAATCTGTGCCCTCCGGATACGGCAACCTGCTCAGCCTGTGCGAACCATATGAAGTTGGGGACCGATATCTGCAATTTATCTTGACTTTACCACGGAAGTATACAGAGCCTGAAAAATTCACTTTCCAGGAGCACACCCCTGCAAGCCAAAGGTGACGTTACCATAAGGATATTCCTCTGTACCCCCTATCTAGTTGTGCTCTATGATTTATCGAAATTACTACCATATTGTGCGCCAACTAAAATAATACTGCAGCAACAGCGACATCTGCAGGTTGAACTGAGGTACAGCAAGAACATACAATTTAGAGTAACTTGACACTTTAAACAGTGGCACTGATACGTTGCCCCCAATGGATGCTCACCTTAGAGAACTGCTGAATCTGGATTAGGCTGCTTTCACACATCAGTGTTTTTACCATCAGGCATGATCCGGCGAAAAAAGTGATGCAACGGATCCGGCGAAAAAACGGATTAGTCGCATCAGTTTTTTTCATCCGTTTCTTCCGTTTTTTGACGGATCCGTTTTGATACTGAGCATGCTCAGTTCAAAAAAACGGATTCGGCGGCCGTAATCTGTTTTTTGCCGTATTACGCCGGATCCGGTGTCCATAGGCTTCCATTATAAACATGCCGTACGGCGCCGTATCCGGCGCGATGCGGTTTTTCGCCGGAGACAAAAAACGTTCACCTCAACGTTCCATCTGGCCGCCGGACAAACGAAAGCCAGATGGAACGCAAGACCATCCGGCGCTAATAGAAGTCTATGGTGGAAAAAACGCATCCGGTGTCAAAAGACACCGGATGCGTTTTTTCATGTTTCTGCCGGATTGCGCCTGATGGCAAAAAACTGATGTGTGAAAGCAGCCTTAGGGGGTCTGTGCTCTGAGATTTTCCTTTTGACTTCCACATATCTTTTTTACCAAACCCATTGTCAACGATCCTACATGAGCTGTCGGCCGAACGATCGTTCAGCAGGTATCTCTCCCCAACTCTAGCTGCCACATTCCGCTGGTGGAGTCTTATCGCCCGAAAAAAAAAAAAAAAGATCAGTCAAAAATTGGACATGCCAGATCCCTTTCTTTTTTTACATTATTACATTATCAACTAATCCTACCAATAGTGGTCGATGTTACGCCTTCTTTACACCTTACAATTTCGCATACGATATCATACGCGATGTGACCCGCCCCCATCGTATGTGCGACACGTTCAATTTGTTGACCGTGTCGCACAAACGATTATTTGCTGTCACACGTACTTACCCGTCCATACGACCTCGATGTGGGCGGCGAACATCCACTTCCTGGAGTGGGAGGGACGTTTGGCGTCACAGCGATGTCACGCGGCAGCCGGCCAATAGAAGCGGAGGGCCGGAGATGAGCGGGACGCAAACATCCCGCCCACCTCCTTCCTTCCGCATTGCCGGCGGGAGCCGCGGGACGCAGGTAAGATCTGTTCATCGTTCCCGGGGTGTCACACACTACAATGTGTGGTACCTCGGGAACATTGAACAACCCGACGTGCAAGTTTAAGGAAATGAACGACGTGTATGCGATGAACAGTTTTACGTTCAATCGCAATCGCACGTAGCTGTCACACGCTACAACAACACTAACGATGCCGGATGTGCGTTAGATTTGTTGTAGCGTGTAAAGCCCGCTTTAGTATAATGTGCACAGGGGTGTAACAGACAGGCAGAGGATTATCCCCCCTAAAGATGTTGCTATTCTGACTTTATGCTGTGATGTGTTATACTATTGAATCCTTTGTATGTTGATGTTTGATGCGACTGTTATTAATATTATTGTGATTATTATGGATTCCAAATGTAATGATATTGGGGATAAGTGAAAGCAACATTGCAGTGTCACTCTAGGTATGGGGAAATACCAAGCGAACAGTGAAAAAGGAGGGGAGGGAAGAGGCAAACCCTGTGTTTAGGGGAGTGGGAGATGGTGACCCCTGGTAAAACATTCCGCTGGCCCCTGGCTCTCATGACGTTCATAGATAGGTTCCGCATCTATGCGCCGAGCAGGATACCTGGCCCTGGCTGACCCTGAATTGGGCCCTAGATAATGAACGGACAGGATGAGTTCTAGTCAACCCCACTAAAGGCCCCGTCACACACAATGAGATCGCTAACGAGATCGTTGCTGAGTCTCCGTTCCTGTGACGTTGCAACGATCTCGCCAGCGATCTCGTTATGTGTGACACCTACCAGCGATCAGGCCCCTGCTGTGAGATCGCTAGTCGTTGCCGAATGGTCCGGACCATTTTCTTCAAAAGGTGATGTCCTGCTGGGCAGGACGCATCGCTGTGTTTGACGCCTACCAACGACCTCCTAACACGGTCCCAACGCCCGCAGAGATCGTTATACAGGTTGCTCATCGTTACTGCGTCATTGGTAAGGTCAACTGTGTGACATCTCACCAGCGACCTCCCAGCAACTTACCAGTGATCCTTATCAGGTCGTATCATTGTCGGGATCCCTGGTAAGTCGTTGTGTGTGACTGGGCCTTAAGTTCTAAAGAACAGACTGGGAAAACAAATAGGGTAAAAGCAAACAAACAACTTATCTCCAAGATGATTTAAGCTGGGTTTACACACTGCAACATCGCAAAGGACATCGCTGTAACGTCACCGGTTTTGTGATGTAACAGCGACCTCCCTAAGTCTCTGTTGAGTCGCTGGTGAGCTGTCAAACAGGCAAACCTGGCCAACAACTCAACAGCGATCCGGACCTGCAGAGCGACCTAGCTGGTTGTTGGGGACATTGATAAGCAGCTTTTTGAAAGGGAAGTTGCTAACAAAGTCGCTGCAAAGTCTTTCACACACTGAAACTTTGTAGCGATGCATGCTGCACAGCGGGAAACAAAGGACCTAGGAATGGTCCTGAACGATTTGTAGCGATCAGCAACTTCACAGCGGGGGCCAGGTCACTGATGTGTTTCACACACTGCAACATCGCAAACAACATCGCTATTGCGTCACATGACCAGTGACGTTACAGCGATGTCGTTTGAGATGTTGCAGTGTGTAAACCCAGCTTTAGGGAGAGGAACAGCAACATACAACAATGCTTCTCCAAATAAATACAAGCCGACTGCTTGCAATCAGGATTGTATAGAAACTTAACTTTATTACCAGCAACATACCAAGTGGTAATGCAGCTATATAAAGACACAGCAAGGGGATAATGATTAGTAGCTGAAAGGAAAAGATCTCCACTGGGTCCTAAAGGGGAAAGAGTAAATCCTAATAGAGAAGACAAACAAAACTTCATTCACACCACAAAGGAAAGGATGGAATATCAAATTGCATTTTGTGCAGCCACACACTGTGACCTTCTGCAGCCGGACACCACAGGGTTGTCTGTCAACTGTGACACACCCGTGACATGTAGGTACAAGATGATTAATGGTTAGCCAGGCCCTGGAGCTGGAAAAAAAATTTAGGAGGAAAAAAAGAAGACTTTTGCTACCAAGTTTCAGAGAGCTCAGTTGAGTGGAGGAATGTGAATTCAATCAGAGAGAGTATGACAGGGTAATCTGCATTTAGTGTGTGTGAGAGGAAGGAGACACAGGTAGCAAGCCTGCCATTGGATAGGAAACGTGGTTATCTGGATTTCAATCTCGTAGGCAAATCTGGGAAGAGTAGGACGAGAAGCCTACAGCCAATCTCTGCCTCCATGTAACAGCCATGATTGTGGGGACCCTGAGACAGCACAGGAGGTGATGGACCAGAGGCTGCATGTAGACCGGACCTGGAGGTGGTGGTGCAGAAATTCTGGGCGCTCCAGGCTGGGGCACAGGTACTACACCAAACTAGGCTGCAGTTTTAAGGAATCAAGCTCAGAAAAATGGAGGGCTCTCTTCAAACATTCTGTATACCTGAAATGCCTCTCATATGTGTCACCATCTGTAATCACAAGGCGTGTGACGCTGTGTAAAGAAGAAGACACACTGACCAAGCTTTGGACCTGCTACCAATTCTATATTCTTTTCATGAGTTCCTGCAGCAAACTGCAGTTTTTTTCCTATGTACTGGAGTGGCTCCTTCTTTACTTAAGTGCTGGCTCCCAGTTTGCGGCAGCATCAAGCAACAGGCGGTCACCGGAGAAGATCTTTGAAGGAGACGTGGTCAGACAGCCACACATCCAGGGATCTGCTTTTCCAATGTGTAGGGTCATAGCCAAACACCTTGGCTTGGGCCTTATCTTATAGGGCAGAAAACCGAATGTACTCATGAAATGTATATCTTTCCTAATCAATTGCCTATCAGTGTATGATTATAGAGGGTCCAACTTCTTGGACCTCCCCTGATTAGCAGGGTAAAGGATGTGACCCAGGCTGATCTGCCGGACCGGGTACAGTCACGTCATGTACAGATATACCTGGTAAATGGACAATGTTGCGTCCTCTTCTTCTGCTGATGGATGAGAGTCTTACTGATAGTGAGGTTGGGGTGAGGTGAGGGCGGTTTTTGGCCAGTGCATGGTGTTCCTGGTTGCAGGTATAAAACAAGGGAAGATATAATATTGGGGTCCATTTTACTTACTCCACAGTCTATACTTTTGAAAGCTTTTAAGGAGCATTACTTGTTATTATTGCTTTGAAAATAATTCAGCTATAACGGTGGGAAATAACTTTCCCTACATAAAGTGATTATGGCGCAGACAGGGGGTGACTGACCACGTCAGGGAAGGCTACCCGAGGCGCTCGGATCCGGGATCGTGGCTGGGGCTCGAGTTGCAGCCGAATCCGGGGCTTGTGCACCGCTCCATCACCCACAACAATAAAAAGGGGTATTTACAGGGGAAGAGTTTGTCAGTGACGCCACCCGTGGCTTGCGGTGATGGATGTTGACACCGCCGCTGCCTTGATATGAGGTGCTCGGGGCTGAAGGAGCGGGGCAGCAGGATGGTATCCCCTCCATGGGTAGTGGAGGTGTTGTCCTGGGGCTCAGGTATACGGGATGGAATGCTGCGGAGCGTGTTCTGCAGGGCTGGACCGGGTGGTAAGGGTGTACTCCAGTTCCAGAGAAATTCACATAGAGTCCAATGGTAAACCAAATTGCCAGTGACTGGTGACCTCCGGCGGGTGTATTCGGGTCCCACACCCTGGTACAGCAAACAGGGATCTGTCGCGGGCGGGGAGGAGGGTGTCGGCACACTACGCTCACCCCTTCTGCTCGGGTCCGGCAGCTGCTCAGTGGTGGCTCGAGCTGTGGGCCGGATCCCGGGGTTCCTCGAGCGACACTCCTCGCCCGTGAGTGAAAGGGGGTTGTTGTTGGGTGTGGGGGATTGTTATAGTTCGTGACGCCACCCACGGTTGTGGTGATTGCACCACCGCTGCTCTGAGTGGGGATCCCGGGGATGGTGATGGGGAGCAGCCAGGTGTTGTGTTGCCCCTCCGTGGGTAGGGGTTGGTGATCCCGGGGCCCGGTGATGGTTTGTGAGGTGCGGGGCCTGGTGGGCGCAGGGACGCGGGGGCGGCGCTGTGCCTTGCGGCACTGTGGTACTCACTCAGCCTGAGACATGGACACAGTTTGTACGGTAAACCAAACGGCTGGTAGGACGGTCCCACAGACGGCTGCACCTACACTCCCGGTAGGTGACGGTGATGTCCCTCTTCCTTGCACCTATGTTTGACTGATGGTAGCGGTGGATTCCCTCCGGTTACCCGCTCCCCGACTACAATCTGGGCCGGAGGAGCTCTACACTTTGCCCGCAGGCGCTGGCCCTGAGAAACTGGTGCCTTGGCGGTGGCGGTGTCTCTCTGCTTCAGGTTGGGCTGTTGCCGTCAATCGGGACTTGGTTGCTGGGGGATCTACGTCCCCTTCACTGACGGATTCGGCAAATTTGGCGACTCCTAGCCTTGCCGGGGTCCGAGAGGCCCCTGCCCTGGTGCTGACTGCCCTTCGGAACACTGCTCCAGACCACCGGGCACACAGCCAACGGGGTCCTTCCAGGAACTTCCAAACGGCCCCCCTCCAGACAGTCACCGCCGTCGCTGACCTTGCTGTTCTGGCCCTACACAAAGCTGGACCTTCAGGCTTTCCTCTCACTGTCACCACTCTTGCTTTCCTCCTTTACTCCTTTTTCTTTCTTTGCTTTTACTTAGTTGTTTTCTTTAGCCCTGCCTGGGCTACTCTCTCTGTTTACTCAAGCTCGTCCCTGAGCTGACTGCCTGGTTTCCCCCGCCTCCAGAGCTGTGATCTCCTTGGTGGGCGGAGCCAACCGCCTGGCCCACCCCCTGGTGTGAATCATCAGCCTCTGGAGGAAGGCAACAAGGATTTCTGGTTAGCTGTGATGTGCCTACTTGGAGTGTGGGGTGTGGTGGTGTTGTGACCTGTGACCCCTGGCTTGCCCAGGGCGACACATTCCCCCTTAGCAAAATGCAGACCGTCCGCGGGCTGCCGTCCTACACCGGTTTTATTTTTCTGAAAAAGGGGTAACAAGGTTAAACAAACATGAATAACATTTTTAATAACTTCTTCCCAAGACGGGAGGCACATTTCTTTTAACGTTGCAACGGTTTACGGTTACGGTTTCCGCTCTCTCCCACCCAAGTAACCTGGCCCTGATGCTGCCCCTAAAACCCAGGCAGCACCCCTTGACCCACAGTCCAGCACACGGTACCCGAGCGGGATCTGTCCTTCCCTCCAGAGGGTAGCCACCGGTTCCTTTGGTGGCTGGGCCCTGGCCTACTCTGCTGAGGGCCCTCCCTCCAACCTGCCTCTCCGGAGGCGGCCTGCGGAAACGGTAACGGTAACCAACATATTTACAAGCCACTAACGTCTGTGGTTGCCCTGCAAGTTCACGGGCTTGTCCATGGATAGTTCCCATGCATTTTTAAACGGTCCCCACGGGGACAACGGTGCCGGCTCCAGCCGGTTGCAAATCACAACAGACAATCAGGTAAACTTCGGTTAATTTTCATTTTCATCATTTTTCAAACTTTTCAAACAAATAACCACTCCCTCACATTTGCGGACCCCTTTTACTCATAGAACGGTCTCCCTGTACCTAAGTGGGGGTCTACCTAGGTTGGAACGGGTGGACCTTCGGGGCCCGGTGTCAGTGTTGCTAGACAGTGGGGTAGAGGGAACAATCGGTTCCTCCTCCCTGCTATAGTGTGGAGCAGGCGGAGGTGTAGGGGGGCTGGGTACAGGTTCATCCCTGGGCACTGGCACTGGTTCCGGCTCACGGTTAACCGCTTCCACTACTTCTTCATCCACGGGTTGTGGGAACAGTATCACTGGAAGTATCACCGCGCCGTTCTGTGTAGGCCAGTTTGCTGGGAAGTCACCCATCACAGTGTGGATTACCTCTGCCGCCTTTTCCACTGGTGGAGGAACCGGTACTTCAGCCTCTGCCTTCAACGCTGGGGGGCATTTTTTCAGATGGTCCCGAGAAACGGTGGCCAGGGTACCCCCTTGGTCACGACTGATCTGGTAGGTCTTCCCATCGTCCCACTCTGTGGGTTGTATGACGTAAGGGACTTGCTCCCACTGATCATCCAGTTTGTGGGCTTTCCTCTTCCGTTTCAGCACCACATCTCCTGGCTGGAAAGGACCTGCGGGTGCCTTCTGATTGAACCGGTGCTCTTGCTGTTCTCGACTCCGACTGAGGTTTTTCTCCACATACTCCTGGATTTGCCGGTATTGGGCCCTCCTCCGACTTTCCCACTCTGCCGTTGAAGGGAGTGCTTCCGGGGCCTCCAACCCCATCTCCAGATCCACCGGCAGGCGGCCAGGACGAGCCCTCATCAGATACGCTGGGGTGCACTTCGTCGAGCTGGACGGGATATTATTGTACATGTCGACCAAGTCGGGTAACTTTTCTGGCCACATGTTCCGTTCTTCCAGCGGTAGCGTCTTGAGGAGCCCCAGGACCAAATGGTTCATTTTCTCGCACATGCCGTTGGTCTGGGCGTGGTACGGAGTGGTCTGGATCTTCTTGCAGCCGTACAACTGGCAGAATTCGTGAAACACTTCTGCTTCAAAAGCCGGGCCTTGGTCAGTCAGCACCTTCTCGGGGTACCCATGGGGTCGGCAAAAATAGGCCTGGAACGCTCGAGCAGCGGTTCGACCAGTCAGGTCCTTAACGGGGACTACTACCATAAATCTTGAGTAGTGGTCTACCATGGTCAAGGCGTAGGTGTATCCACTTCGGCTAGGGGTGAGTTTGACATGGTCTAGGGCGACCAGCTCCAGCGGCTGATGGGTGACTATGGGATGTAATGGTGCCCTCTGGCTAGTCTCGTCCTTTCTTCTCAGCGTACAAGGACCGCACTCTCGGCACCAGGCTTCCACCGATTTGCGCATCCCACTCCAATAGAACCGCTCCCTCAACAGCATCTCCAGCTTCTTCCACCCGAAGTGGCCAGCACCATCATGGTATGCCTGTAGGACAGTAGCGACATCAACTTGAGGAACGATTAACTGGCATATTTTCTCATGGGTCTTCGGGTTGATCAGCTCACGGTACAGCCTCCCTTGGTGTAGGTAAAGCCGTTTCCGTTCTTTCCACAAGCGTTGGGCTTCGGCTGGAGCGGCAGGGTCTATTCCCATAGCACCTTGTTCCACCAGGGTCTTGACAAGGCGGACAGCCGGCGCTTGGTCCTGGGCGTCCTGCCACTCTTGACTGGGCCGCGGGTCCAGATCCACCCTTTGCTGACATACTTGTACCCTCTCAGTAGGCGGCTGGTGAAACGCAGGCAACTCAATCTCCTCGAGGTCGTCATCCTCGCACCCCTCTTCTGACAAATGGGGCATCCGGGAGAGTGCATCTGCATTGATGTTGACACGACCAGCTCGGTACTTTATGGTGAAATCATAGTTGGCTAACCGGGCTACCCACTGCTGCTCCAGCGCGCCCAACTTGGCCGTGTTCAGGTGAGTCAGCGGATTGTTGTCCGTGAATGCGGTGAATTTTGCTGCCGCCAAATAGTGACGGAACCGCTCCGTGATAGCCCACACCAACGCCAGTAGCTCGAGCTTGAAGGAGCTATAGTTCTCAGGGTTCCTTTCGGTCGGCCGGAGTTTTCGGCTGGCGTAGGCAATCACCTTCTCCTTTCCATCCTGGATCTGGGATAGGACCGCTCCTAGCCCCACGTTACTGGCGTCCGTGTGGAGGATGAATGGGCGCCCATAGTCAGGGTACGCCAGGACCTCTTCTCCGGTCAGGGCCGCCTTCAACTGGCAAAAGGACTCCTCATGCTTGTCCTCCCACGACAGTGGGGCTCCGATGGGTCTACCACCTTTGGTCTGTCCCACGAGGAGATCTTGCATGGGGGCAGCCATCTTCGTGTACCCCTTTATAAAGCGCCGATAGTACCCCACCAGACCCAGAAACTGCCTTACCTCCCTCACTGTAGTTGGTCTCGGCCAGCTTTGGATGGCAGTGATCTTCTCAGGGTCGGGGGCGACACCATCCGCACTCAACACATGCCCTAGATACTGCACCCTGGGTTTCAGCAGGTGGCATTTTGAGGGCTTCAACTTCATCCCGTACTTGGCAAGGGACGCGAACACCTCGGCCAGGTGCTCCAGATGGGCTTCATACGTCTGGGAATAAACAATCACATCATCCAAATACAGCAGGACGGTCTCGAAGTTTAAATGTCCCAGACAGCACTCCATCAACCGTTGGAAGGTCCCAGGGGCATTGCACAGCCCAAACGGCATGCTATTGAATTCGCAGAGCCCCATCGGGGTGGTGAAGGCGGTCTTCTCCCGGTCCTCTGGAGCCACGGCCACTTGCCAGTACCCGCTGGTGAGGTCAAGGGTCGAGAAGTAGTTTGCGGTCCTCAGTGCGGCCAAAGACTCTTCAATACGCGGTAATGGATAGGCATCTTTATGGGTTATCTGGTTGATCTTCCGGTAGTCCACACACATCCGCATAGTACCGTCCTTCTTCTTAACCAGTACCAACGGAGCGGCCCAGGGACTACAGCTATCCCCAATAACCCCCGCCTCCTTCATATTCCTCAACATATCCTTGGCACACTGGTAATGTGCAGGGGGAATAGGTCTGTACCTCTCTTTGACAGGGGGATGTTCACCTGTGGGAATGTGGTGTTGGACCCCCTTGATCTGCCCGAAGTCTAGGGGGTGCTTACTGAAAACCTGTTCGTACTCCTGCACCACCCTGTGTACCCCTGCCCTGTGATGTGTGGGGGTATCATCAGTGCCTACATGTAGCTGTTGGTGCCACTCTTTTATGTCCCCCTGGGGTGGGGGAGTGTTGGTGGCAGGTTGGGGTGTGGATGGGCTGGCTTCATGGATAGTGTGAGGGTCCAGGGTAAGCAGCTTGGCAATGGTGGCATACCGGGGAAGCCTGACTTCTTCCTCCCCACAGTTCAACACTCTCACAGGCACTCTCCCTTTCTTCACATCCACCACCCCTCGGGCGGCCATTACAGTGGGCCAGTGCTCAGAAGGCATGGGCTCCATCATTGCGGGGTAGTCACGCCCCTGAGGCCCTACTGCTGCCCTACACCAGATCATCATCTCACTCCTAGGGGGCACAGTCAATGGAGCAACATCCATCACTCTCACTCCACCAATCTCCCCTCCTGTTGAGCTTACATGCTGGCGGTACATCAGGGCACGGATTTCACGCTGCACAGCCCTCTGCCGGCTCCCCGCCGCTGTGGCGGCCAGCTGTTGCAATAGGGTCAACACATCAGCCATGCAGTGTTCCATCACATTGGTTCCCAGCACTATCTTCGGGTTATGATCACTGGGTTCATTCATGATCACAATCATACCCTGGTGTTGTAGTTCAGCTTGCCCCACTGTCATAGCCACTTGTTTATACCCCACCTGGGTCAATGGAAGTCCATTAGCGGCTATCAACGTTATGCTATTGTCTGGGGGCGCCAGCTCGTCTACGGCCCAATACCGCTGGTACAACTTGTACGGTATAGTAGTTACCTGTGATCCAGTGTCCAAGAGAGCCATCACTGGTATACCGTCCACAGCCACGGGGATGATAGGGCGGGCCCCGATATATCGGTCTCGCCAGTCCGGGGGGCCACGATGTTCTACTCCTGAGGATTGGGCCGGGGCCCCAGGGGTTGCTCGTTTAACGGGCACTGTCGGTAGTAATGGCCCGGCTTACGGCACTTGTAGCAGATTGGAGGTCTGCTCCGCGGGTTGTTAGCACTTCTCTGCTGCATCCAGGGAACATCCTCGGGACTGTCAGCAAGCTGTATCTGCGCTGGAGGCTGAGATCTGGTCAAAGGTTGCAGTGCAGCAAGGATTTTGGCAAGGTCTTCGTCCATGCGACGGACCTGGGCTGCCAACTCTTCGACTGTGCTGCTTGGGGCTGCAGGCATTACAGAGGTTGGTTTGGCTGAGGCCGCCACAACAGGAGCTGTCTCGACGGGCCACAGGACGGGTTCCAGAACTTCAGCAGCCGGGGGCTGGAGTGCTTTGATAGCCCGCTCTTTTAACACAGCAAAGTCCACATCAGGGTGTTCCAGGGCCCACAGCCGGAGTTGTTTACGATCCTCAGGGGACCTCATCCCCTGCGCAAATTGCTCCACCAGCATCTTGTTGCTATCCGCCTCATTAATAGAGTTCACCCGCTTCAGCGTGCGGAGGGCGGTCTGCAGACGTAGAGCATAGTCCCGAATGCTATCCCCGGCTCGTTGCCGGCACTGGTAAAACTGCATCCTCAGCTCAGCTTCAGTCCGGGTCTCGAAGGCAGTCTGTAGCTTCTCAAAGATGGTGGCTACAGAGAGCCGGTCCCCCTCGGCCCAGGTCTCCGCTTCCTGCTCCGCCGCACCGGTTAGCTGGCCTAGCACTATCGCCGCTCGTTGCTTATCAGTCAGGGGGTACAGCTCCAGCAACGGGTTAAGCTTTTTCCGGAAGGCCTGTAGGGCATCCGGTTTCCCATCATACTGCGGTAGCCAGGCAGCTCCGGGTGCATAGGGCAAGGAAAACGGCATGACCTGAGCGAGCGCGGGGGTCGCGGCACCTCCCGCCGGTACAACCGGGGCTTGGGCAGGCCCATTCCCATCCGCAGGTGCCGCTGCGGCTGCGACCACCGCTCCTCCAGCGGCTCCGTCGGGCGCAGACATCTTGTTTTCGTCCCCCTTAGCTCTTTCCGGCCCCTCCTCTCTCGGGGCGGGGTTTTGGCCTTCGCGCCTCTACTGCTCGAGAAGACGCTCGAGCGGGAACTCTTCGCGCCAAAGATGGCGGCTTCTGAAATTTTTCTGCCGGATACCTCCGGCGGTAACAAGGCGCACCTCTACCAGACGGCAGAGCGGTAAGATCCTGTTCGTGACGCCAAGTTGTCGCGGGCGGGGAGGAGGGTGTCGGCACACTACGCTCACCCCTTCTGCTCGGGTCCGGCAGCTGCTCAGTGGTGGCTCGAGCTGTGGGCCGGATCCCGGGGTTCCTCGAGCGACACTCCTCGCCCGTGAGTGAAAGGGGGTTGTTGTTGGGTGTGGGGGATTGTTATAGTTCGTGACGCCACCCACGGTTGTGGTGATTGCACCACCGCTGCTCTGAGTGGGGATCCCGGGGATGGTGATGGGGAGCAGCCAGGTGTTGTGTTGCCCCTCCGTGGGTAAGGGTTGGTGATCCCGGGGCCCGGTGATGGTTTGTGAGGTGCGGGGCCTGGTGGGCGCAGGGACGCGGGGGCGGCGCTGTGCCTTGCGGCACTGTGGTACTCACTCAGCCTGAGACATGGACACAGTTTGTACGGTAAACCAAACGGCTGGTAGGACGGTCCCACAGACGGCTGCACCTGCACTCCCGGTAGGTGACGGTGATGTCCCTCTTCCTTGCACCTATGTTTGACTGATGGTAGCGGTGGATTCCCTCCGGTTACCCGCTCCCCGACTACAATCTGGGCCGGAGGAGCTCTACACTTTGCCCGCAGGCGCTGGCCCTGAGAAACTGGTGCCTTGGCGGTGGCGGTGTCTCTCTGCTTCAGGTTGGGCTGTTACCGTCAATCGGGACTTGGTTGCTGGGGGATCTACGTCCCCTTCACTGACGGATTCGGCAAATTTGGCGACGCCTAGCCTTGCCGGGGTCCGAGAGGCCCCTGCCCTGGTGCTGACTGTCCTTCGGAACACTGCTCCAGACCACCGGGCACACAGCCAACGGGGTCCTTCCAGGAACTTCCAAACGGCCCCCCTCCAGACAGTCACCGCCGTCGCTGACCTTGCTGTTCTGGCCCTACACAAAGCTGGACCTTCAGGCTTTCCTCTCACTGTCACCACTCTTGCTTTCCTCCTTTACTCCTTTTTCTTTCTTTGCTTTTACTTAGTTGTTTTCTTTAGCCCTGCCTGGGCTACTCTCTCTGTTTACTCAAGCTCGTCCCTGAGCTGACTGCCTGGTTTCCCCCGCCTCCAGAGCTGTGATCTCCTTGGTGGGCGGAGCCAACCGCCTGGCCCACCCCCTGGTGTGAATCATCAGCCTCTGGAGGAAGGCAACAAGGATTTCTGGTTAGCTGTGATGTGCCTACCTGGAGTGTGGGGTGTGGTGATATTGTGACCTGTGACCCCTGGTTTGCCCAGGGCGACACAGATCCCTTCCTCCTGCACTTAGTGTTTGTGTCTTCAGTTTGACTACTCCGCTTGAAACGGGTGACTCGCCCACCCCAGGGATATGGGACACCCGGTGCCGGGCCGGACTAGTCCGGGGGTAGTCAGTGGTGGCGGGGCCCAACTCCGTGACCCTGGCGGGGTCAACTAATATGGCAGTGATGGTGGTGGTGATATATAATAAAGCTTTTAGGTTATTCGTGACGCCACCTGTGGTTTGCGGCTATTAAGCCGCCGCTGCTGTATGGGGCTTCCGGGGCTGGTGAAATGGCAGCTTGGATGGTCCTGCTCCCCACAGGTGGAGCAGTACCCCGGGGCAACAGTTGGTGCTTGTAAGAGTCTATGAGGGTGTTGTAGATGGTTCAGTGCAGGCGAAATAATGGAGGCAACACCAGGGGGTGCAGTTTCAAGATGTTTACTCACAGTTCCAGGGCTGCAGCACACTGGTGCCTTTGGACTGCTGGGACCCACTGTCAGGGACTTCCGCCGATCCTGGATAGATCTGGGAATAAAAGCCGGTGCACCCCTCTGTTGTGTCTCTTCCCTCAGCTGTCTTCAAAGCCTCGACTTTTCTGGATAAACCTGTCTTGGCCTCCACTATAGGTTCTGGACAAGAAGGCTTGCCTGGATGGTACTCTGCCCTCTTTCCAGGGGTTCTACAGTGGGATGTGGCCCTGGGCGCTTGCAACCACCCTGAGCCTCGGTGTTCACCTTTGGAAATGACTTCTCTTCCTCCAGTTTCTAGGGACTGTTCCCTGTATGCAGCCTGATCCCTCCACCCAATGACTTAGTGGAACAGGCCACAAGCTTGAAAGCCTTGCAGTGGCCCTGGAATCCTTTCTGTAGTTCTCTGCTGTGGTTTCACCTGGGCCTAGCTGGGCCCCAGGGTCTCCACCAGGAAGCGTCACTTTCTCTTGCTGTTTCACTCCTCACTCCTTCAGACTATCTGCCTCCTCTGCCTCCCGCAGACTTCTCACTTCAACTCCAAACTCTATCTCCCAACTAATCTTGACCTTCCTGTCTCTACTCTACTCTCTGTTGGCTCCTCCCACCTCCCCAGTTGCTAGACCCCACCCTATGGGAGAAGGGATGGGTCTTACGGCCCCCCCAGCATGCAACATGGGGAGTAGCTGCCACTATCCCCGGTCCCTGTGTGTGCCTAACAATGGGTGTAGTGCAAATTTGCCTGTAGACCGGCGTTTATTCCTTTCCTTACCCAGGATGGGACATCACACCTCTGGCTGAGGTGCAATGTCTCTGTGGCGACGGAATCCTCAGGGGCGCCACACTCCCCCACAGCGAATCCCAGCACGTCCGCGGGCTGAAACAAAAAAGACTGTGAAGAAACTGCAAGTTTTTATATATGCATGTAACAAGAACATTTGTAATACTTTACATCCCTTTATGGGAGGTGCATAGCTTGAACGTTGCAAAAATTTTAAAATTAAATAAAACTTTAGAGTCTTTTGGGCACTCCCATCAGAATTCTGGTAGGGGGCACAACAGGTGCAACTATATACAAGGGGATATTGACCACGCATAGTCCAGTGGCCCAACTGTCTTTGTAACTTTTTAACTTAGGGGCAAAAGGAAGAACCAGCCACTAAGTCCAGTGGCCTGGTTAAACATGCCACAAATATAACAGTGGACCACATTCCAGTCTAGTGGCCCGGTAACACATAAACAAGGGGGTGACATCTTCGCAAAGAACAAGAGGGCAAGACATTAGGAATGGGTGTCATCTTCAAAAAGAACAATGGGGTGGGGCAATTCAGGAAAGTCTTCAAGGAATGATGAGGGACAGACAGGGGCTATGTAGAGTTCTGCATCTTCTTACATTTTACATCTCAGTGCTGGAGTTCCGATGTGGCAGGGCCCTGGGCAGCATGTAGGCCGTGCTCAGACTGGTCTGAGTCCCTTGGTCCTGTTCTCCAGCTGTTGTGGGGCTGCTGCGGGGTGATGGTATCGGAGCTGCGTTCTTGTCTGGCCTGGCCGGACGGGATGCCGCTACCCGGGACGTCACAGCAGGGACTTCAGTCGGGATCGCAGCATGGATCACAGCTTGGGTCTCAGCGGGCATCGCAGCATGGATCTCAATGGGCATCGCAGCATGGTTCGCATTCGGGATCGCATTCGGGATCGCAGCAGGGTTCGCGGCGGGCATCGCAGCGGCCTCTGGTAGTAACGCCGGCGGGGTCAACTCACCCAGGGCTAGGCCGGAGATGTTCTGCAGCAGGATCGCCATCGCTGGTGTGGGCTCTGGATGGGCGTGGGCGGCACCTCCACGCAGGCCTTGCTGCACAGACACCTGCAGATTCCTCATGGCCAGCACCATCTCCTTCCCCCACACGGCTATCTCCCGTCTGCTCTGCTCCTTCATCCTGTCAGCCGTTCTCCCGAATTCAGCCTTCAGCTCAGCGGCAGTCACAGGCACGATCCAGGTGAGCTCCTCCTGGCCTCTGCTTGCAGGAGCCATCTTCTCTCTTCCTCCAGACAGCATTAACTGCCAGGTAGACACTTTCTTAGCGCGCCATTTTGCATCCGCTGTTCTGCGTAGCGGGCTTCACTTTGCGCTCTTTTGCAAGACCAAAGGGGTGGGGCTTACTTTTGCGCCCTTCTCCAGGCACTCCCCTCTTTTTTCCCGCGCTTAGCGGTCTCAATGGCGGTGGCTGCTTTTTCACACAGTAAAACACAGTTCTTTCAGGCGCACAGTACCCGGTGGGACCTGGCACGAAATCCTGTTCGGGGACGACAAGGTTGACTCGCCCACCCCAGGGCTATGGGACACCCAGTGCCGGGCCGGACTAGTCCGGGGGTAGGCAGTAGTGGCGGGGCCCGGCTCCGTGACCCTGGCGGCGTCAACTAATATGGCAGTGATGGTGGTGGTGATATATAATAAAGCTTTTAGGTTATTCGTGACGCCACCTGTGGTTTGCGGCTATTAAGCTGCCGCTGCTGTATGGGGCCTCCGGAGCTGGTGGAATGGCAGCTTGGATGTTCCTGCTCCCAACAGGTGGAGCGATACCCCGGGGCAACAGTTGGTGCTTGTAAGAGTCTATGAGGGTGTTGTAGATGGTGCAGTGCAGGCGAAATAATGGAGGCAACACCAGGGGGTGCAGTTTCAAGATGTTTATTCACAGTTCCAGGGCTGCAGCACACTAGTGCATTTGGACTGCTGGGACCCACTGTCAGGGACCTCCGCCGATCCTGGATAGATCTGGGAATAAAAGCCGGTGCACCCCTCTGTTGTGTCTCATCCCTCAGCTGTCTTCAAAGCCTCGACTTTTCTGGATAAACCTGTCTTGGTCTCCACTATAGGTTCTGGACAAGAAGGCTTGCCTGGATGGTACTCTGCCCTCTTCCCAGGGGTTCTACAGTGGGATGTGGCACCCTGAGCCTCGGTGTTCACCTTTGGAAATGACTTCTCTTCCTCCAGTTTCTAGGGACTGTTCCCTGTATGCAGCCTGATCCCTCCACCCAATGACTTAGTGGAACAGGCCACAAGCTTGAAAGCCTTGCAGTGGCCCTGGAATCCTTTCTGTAGTTTTCTGCTGTGGTGTCACCTAGGCCTAGCTGGGCCCCAGGGTCTCCACCAGGAAGCGTCACTTTCTCTTGCTGTTTCACTCCTCACTCCTTCAGACTATCTGCCTCCTCTGCCTCCCGCAGACTTCTCACTTCAACTCCAAACTCTATCTCCCAACTAATCTTGACCTTCCTGTCTCTACTCTACTCTCTGTTGGCTCCTCCCACCTCCCCAGTTGCTAGACCCCACCCTATGGGAGAAGGGATGGGTCTTACGGCCCCCCCAGCATGCAGCATGGGGGGTAGCTGCCACTATCCCCGGTCCCTGTGTGTGCCTAACAATGGGTGTAGTGCAAATTTGCCTGTAGACCGGCGTTTATTCCTTTCCTTACCCAGGATGGGACATCACACCTCTGGCTGAGGTGCAATGTCTCTGTGGCGACGGAAGCCTCAGGGGCACCACACGGGGAAGTCCACTCGCTTTGATTCTATGTGTTGGGAGCTGTGGCCCGCGAGAACTGACCAGTGGGATCTTAGCAGGCAATTGCGGAGCCCTATCCCCCTCGTTGGGCTTCCGTGTCCCTCTCTGGGCTTGCTGGTGGGACAAGACGTGGAATCTTGTCCCTGGCTGGCTAATTGATAAGGGGCTTGAAGCAATCCTTGCCATAGGGTCCAGGAACCCTGACTGTGCACGGCCTCCGGACCGGATTCCCGCTGTCGGCACCAGCGGGCTACAACCCTGCCCCGGTCCACTTAAGGTCTCCCGCGACCGGATCTCCATCACCTGTGGCCCTGTCTGCCATCTGCCACCTAGTCAGTAGTCCGGTAGTCCAGGGGCTCCAACCCCTGACTCCGCTCTCACTCCACACTCCTCTCACTTCCTCTGTCAGTACTGTTCTGTCTTCTTCCCTCCCATTACACCTCAGGACCCCTAGGTGGGCGTCACCATCCGCTTGGCCCCGCCCACTGGTGTGTCCCTATTGTCATGGGGGGTGACTAGGCTTTGCTGGCTGGTGTTGTGTACCTGGGTGTGGGTTTGTGTTGGTATGCCAAGGAGGATGGAGTCCTGCACCTGGTAGATTCTAGTGCGTCACAATTATGTGCTATCAAATATTGCTGAAGCTGCTTTACTTTGCATACATTATGATTGGTTGAAACTAGTGATGAGCGGGCACTACCATGCTCAGGCACTTGGTACTAGTAACAAGCAGTTGGACGCTCGGACGGGTGTGACTCGTGTACCTAGTATAATGGAAGTGAATGGGGAACTCAAACACCATTGGCCCAATGCCTGAGTTCTCTATTGACTTCCATTATACTCGAGTACTTGAGTCGCACCCATCCGAGTGTCCAACTGCTCATTACGTTACAAGTACCGATGACCCCGAGCATGGTAGTGCTCCCTCATCACTAGTTACAAGTATCAAGTACCCGAGCATGCTAGTGCCTACTCATCATTAGCTACAAATACCGAGCACCCTAACATGGGAGTGCTCACTCATCACTAGATATGAGTACAGAGTACCCGAACATGGTAGTGCTCACTCATTACTAGTTACGAGTATCAAGCACTCGAGGATGGTAGTGCCCGCTCATCACTAATTACGAGTACCAAGCACCCGAGCATGGTAGTGCTCACTCATCACTAATTACGAGTACTGAGCACCTGAGCATGGTAGTCCCCGCTCATCACTAAATACGAGTACCAAGCACCCGAGCATGGTAGTGCCCACTCATCACTAATTACGAGTACTGAGCACCTCAGCATGGTAGTGCTCGCTGATCACTAGTTATAAGTACCAAGCACCCGAGCATGGTAGTGCCCGCTCATCACTAGTTATAAGTACCAAGCACCCGAGCATGGTAGTGCTCGTTTATCACTAGTTACGACGAGTACCGAGCATGGTAGTGCTCACTGATCAGTAGTTATGAGTACTGAGCACCCGAGCATGGTAGTGCTCGCTCATCACTAGTTACGAGTACTGAGGACCCGAGCATGGTAGTGCCCGCTCATCACTAATGAAAATGTATGCAATCAATAATATAACTTTTATTGTTACTTTACTGCTTTCCTTTATCTACGGCCTCATTATAATTTTATCCTGTGATGATTTTGCAGGTTGTCACCTACCGGTAAACAGAAAAGTGCTGTGCAGCTGGTCAGAGTGTCATCTTCTTTGTCTGACCTCAATGTCAAAATGGACGAGACAGGAATGAAGATATTGGCAGGTATTGTGTAGAATTTGTTCCACACTTTCATCACATGCACCGCTATTAAAATGCAAGGTTTCTGTCATCTAAGAATATTATGCCAAGAAGAATAATCTTTAAAATATTTCGATATTTAATGTCCACCATAATCTGTAGAAATCCATTGAAAAATAAACTGAAATCTTTTCAGGTGGAAAACTAAAAATAAAGAACTAAAATAGTATAGTTGTACAAATATGTATACTGATATGCCAATACTTTGTTAAAACACCCTTTGAACTTATGATAGCATTATGTCTTTTTGGGTTGGAGTCTATCAGAAGGGCACATCTAGTATTGGCGATCTTTGAACCCTCTTCTTTGCTCCAAAGCTATCAGTGTATGGGGTCATCTCCTGTGTACAGCGAACTCTTCAAGACATCCACAGATTTTCGATTGGATTCAGGTCTGGGCTCTGGCTGGACCATTCCAAGACTCTGATCTTTTTCTGGCAAAGCCATTCTTTTGTGATTTGGCGGTATGCTTAGGGTCCTTGTTGTACTGTAAAGGGAGATTCATCTTCAGCTTTTTAGCAGAGATCTGAAGGTTTTGTTGCAAACTTAACTGATATTTTGAACTTTTCACAATTTCTTCCACAAAGACTAAAACCCCAGTTCCAGCTGCCAAAAAATAGCCCCAAAGCATAATGCTGCTTCCATCATGCTTCACTGTGTGTAGGGTGTTCTTTTGGTGACGTACAGTGTTGGTTTTGCACCAAACTTACTATTTGGCCAAAAAGTTCAACCTCAGTCTCATTGGACTAGAACATGTTTTCCCACTTTTTTGGCAGACTCAATGTAGATTTTGGCTGCTTTTCAGTGAAATATAAATGTTTCCATTTTGCCACCCTACCCCACAGGCCAGACATATGAAGAATACGGGAGATTGTTGTTACATGTTGTACACAACCAGTACTTTCCCGAAATTCCTGCAGATCCTTTAATGTTTTTGTAATGCCCCTTGGCAGACTAATTATCTCCTTGTCATTTCATCAATTTATGAGGGACATCCATTTGTAGGTAATGTTACTGTTGTGCCAATTAAAGCCGCTTCTTGATGACCATCTTCACAGTCTTCAATGGTATGTCTAATGCCTCAGAAAATTTTATTTGTATTCTTCTCATAACTAATAACATTCAACAATAAGATCCCTTAATTGTGCTGTAGCTGTTTACGGATCATGGTTTTTGCTGTAAATCACATTATTTTAGTTTTGATATTTTTATTTCCCCTTTAAAATTATTTCAGTTTGTTTCTCTACGTATTTGTACAGATTATGGTTAAAATTAAAAGGAATCTGTCGGCAGGTTTTTGCTATGTAATCTAAAGACAGCATGCTGCAAAGGTTAACGCACAGATTTCAGGGATGAGTCTGTTATCATACTGTTTGCAGTTGTTTACCTGCTTACCTGCAGTGTTTGTTTTAGCTTCAGAAGATTATCATTGCCAGACTTGGTCAGATAGAGATCAAGTAGTGTGGTTATACTATGATTGCCAGCTCACTTTCTATAGACTTTGTCTATAGAGAGCCTGGTTTGGGCCAGACAGCTCTCTCAGCTCTGCTGCATTGCTAAATCTAAAAACTCTGTGTCAGAACGGCTGCACCCAGTAATCTAAGTGATACATTGTTGGATTCAGGGTCTCTTTGTCAACATCATGCTGCTCTCAGATAAGAGCAAAAATCTGCTTACAGATTCCCTTTAAAGGTGGAAAAAGTTCTTGGTATGATACTTTTTTACACCAGGGAATAAGTGCAACTGCTAAAACCTTAGCGGCTATAGGTATCCGGGGGGATACATGTCATTGTTGGTGAGAGCTCAAAGAAAATGAACAGAATAAAGGATTCCACCACTTCATGTACATTGGGCCACATAAGTAGGGAAAAAAAATAAAGATGTTGTATTTAATTTGTTTTCATTTAACAACTTCCATTTTTTCCCCTTTAAGGAGAACGAAGCTCCTGGGGTAACAAGATTGTGCCCAGCGACTGCGAGAGTGTTGGGGGGAGCAGTGATCACAGGTCTTTCGATTATCCCTTAGAAAGTCCAGGTAATGAAAATTTGGAGTCACCATGTAAGACAGTGTCCTTTCTCTTGACAAAAGCTTTGGACAGGTCAAATCTAACTTTGGTTCATCCAGTCTGTTTTATTCAGCCGAAGAGTTGGTGGCAACTCATTCTCATATGTGCCGGTCCATCCATCACTTTAATAATGGTGGATACTGGATGGAAGCCCTGAGAACCTCCTCCTAACTTCTGGCATCCGCTTGTCTCCTGTACGATATATGAATTACACCTATACCTTAATTTACATCTATTTGTTCTTGGTCACCCTTAGTTCACTTGATGAGAAAAGTGGCCAAAGCATCGTCCACGGGTACCATGTCTTCTGATGACCTTGATGATAGAGATTCCTTCCATGCAGAGGATGCAGGTGAGTAATTTTCCACTCAAAAACCGTTATGCCGTAGGTCTTATATTGCCCGTCCAGTACCTACCTCACTGTTTACATGACTCCATAGACTCCACCGATGCTTCCTCGGAGAACGGCATGCACCTGCACTTCTTGGACAAGCTGGCCATGTCTACAGCTGCCCAAACCCATCGACTACGACGTACTAGAGTTCCAAGCAAATGCAGAGAGTGTGAAAACTTCATGGTTTCGGGAGTTGAGTGTGAGGAGGTAAGATGTCTATGTAGTAGAAGAAACATATCGCATATGTTTAGGAACGATACGTCTATAAATTCAATCTTTTCTTTTTACTTTAGTGCTACTTAACATGTCACAAGAAGTGTCTGGAGAGCTTATTGATCAAATGTGGTCATCAGAAACTTCCACCCAAAATACCTCTGTTTGGTGTCGATTTTAGTCAATTTCCACGATACTTTCCTGAGGAGGTTCCCTTCATCATTGCCAAGTGTACTTCTGAAATTGAGTTAAGGGCACTTGGGAAACAGGTAAACCCATTCATCATGGCATACTAAACTTGGTCATAGTAAGGCACTTCTATAGAATCATAGAATGGTAGAGTTGGATGGGACCTCAATGGACATCATGTCCAACCCCCTTCGAGTGCAGGTTTTCTTAAATAATGCCTGCTATATGTTTATCCAGCTTCCACTAGAAGATTTCCATTGATGGAGCGCTCACTACCTCCCTTAGTTGCCTGTTCCACTCTCTGACTGCCCTCATAATCATTTGATTCTTTAAAATCCCATCTTATAAGGGTTGTCCGGTTTAAAAAAACCCTCAATAAATACCTTTTTGGGTATTTTGAGTTCATGGAGTTTTAGGAGTAGACAACAGCTACAAAGATCATCTCTCGCTCTCGGGGACCTGTCCGGTCTGCCATAACACTGACAACTTTTCGATTTGGTTTAATTGTGCAATGCTTATTTTCCCATTGTGGGGGCACTGTAGATATATACACTGTGTGCATAATTATTAGGCAAATGAGTATTTTGATCACATCATAATTTTTATACATGTTGTCCTAATCCAAGCTGTATAGGCTTGAGAGCCAACTACCAATTAGGAAATCAGGTGATGTGCATCTCTGTAATGAAGAGGGGTGTGGTGTAATAACATCAACACCCTATATGAGGTGTGCTTAATTATTAGGCAACTTCCTTTCCTTTGGCAATATGGGTCAGAAGAGAGATTTGACGGGCTCTGAAAAGTCCAAAATTGTGAGATGTCTTGCAGAGGGATGCAGCAGTCTTGAAATTGCCAAACTTTTGAAGCGTGATCACCGAACAATCAAGCGTTTCATGGCAAGTAGCCAACAAGGTCGCAAGAAGCGTGTTGGGCAAAAAAGGTACAAAACAACTGCCCATGAATTGACGAAAATCAATCGTGAAGCTGCCAAGATACCATTTGTCACTAGTTTGGCCATATTTCAGAGCTGCAACGTTATTGGAGTATCAAAAAGCACAAGGTGTGCCATACTCAGGGACATGGCCAAGGTAAGGAAGGCTGAAAAACGACCACCTTTGAACAAAAAACATAAGATAAAACGTCAAGACTGTGCCAAGAAATATCTTAAGACTAATTTTTCAAAGGTTTTATGGACTGATGAAATGAGAGTGACTCTTGATGGGCCAGATGGATGGGCCAGAGGCTGGATCACTAAAGGTCAGAGAGCTCCACTCCGACTCAGACGCCAGCAAGGTGGGGGTGGGGTACTGGTATGGGCTGGTATCCTCAAAGATAAACTTGTGGGACCTTTTCGGGTTGAGTATGGAGTGAAGCTCAACTCCCAGACCTACTGCCAGCTTCTGAAAGACAACTTCTTCAAGCAGTGGTACAGGAAGAAGTCGGTATCGTGCAAGAAAAACATGATTTTCATGCAGGACAATGCTCCATCACATGCATTCAACTACTCCACAGCGTGGCTGGCCAGTAAAGGTCTAAAATATGAAAAAATAATGACATGACCCCCTTGTTCACAAGATCTCAACCCCATAGAGAACCTGTGGACCCTCATAAAATGTGAGATCTACAGGGAGGGAAAACAGTACACCTCTCGGAGCAGTGTCTGGAGGCTGTGGTGGCTGCTGCACGCAATGTTGATCGTAAACAGATCAAGCAACTGACAGAATCTATGGATGGTAGGCTGTTGAGTGTCATGATAAAAAAAGGTGGCTATATTGGTCACTAATTTTTTTGGGTTTTGTTTTTGCATGTCAGAAATGTTTATTTCTAAACTTTGTGCAGTTATATTGGTTTACCTGGTGAAAATAAACAAGTGAGATGGGAATATATTTGGTTTTTATTAAGTTGCCTAATAATTCTGCACAGTAATAGTCACCTGCAAAAACAGATATCCTCCTAAGATAGCCAAATCTAAAAAAAAAAAACACTCAAACTTCTAAAAATATTAAGTTTTGATATTTATGAGTCTTTTGGGTTGATTGAGAACATAGTTGTTGATCAATAATAAAAAAAATCCTCTAAAATACAACTTGCAGAATAATTCTGCACATGGTGTAAAACGCCTAATCTCCATTTACACAGGCCATGCTAGGTCACTAAACGATCATCGATCAGCTGCTTGTTTGATGATTAAGTGGTTTAATAGTCTATTTACACAGCCAGATGGCATTTTTTTTAGTTTACCACTGGAGTGGTGCTTTTAATCTAAGTTATTTGCGCCTACTCTAATACTTAGCCACCACCTTCTTCATCTTCTATACATTGCTGCTCCTGTCAGTTTCCAGACATCTGTGAGTTGCCGGCTGCTCCAGTATTTCAAATCAGTGCATCTCTATGGGAGCCTCGTTCTGGCTCCTATAGACTTACATTGAAAGCTCAAGATGGAACTTCTGACTTTTGGTCACAAGATGGCGGCGCTTATAAAAGGTGAAGATGCCAGCAAGTAAGTGTAAGAGTAGGAGCAGGGACCCTAGATTAGAAGCACCATGTCACAGATGCAACAGGGACTCCCAGGCTGACCCTAAGGCTGGGGCCCCTGTGCTGTCCCTTATCTCAAAGATAGGCTCAATGGTAGCCAGGTTCGAGCCCCCAGCATGGACCTGTCTCCTGTCTGAGCCCTGATACTACTCACTTCCACCCTGGGAGTGGGCCAGAAACCCAGTAACCCCAAAATACCACAAATAGGCACAGACAAGCGTAAACAAAAACTCGCACACACTGCACTTAAACACGAAGGGGGGGACAGTATGTGAACAGCGTAGTAAAGCAAAAGAAGTAGGGTAACTGGAGGACTCACACACAATGCGAAACCGCAACTTGTAGATCACCATATCACAGGAACAAGGATGCAAAGCTATATCCGGCAAACAGCCCCGGAATTCAGAAGCTTATAATGGCTTATGATCAGCAGCCTGAGCTCCCAGCAGCTGATCACAGGCCAGCAAAAAATAACTCTTGTTGTACTGGAGAGCAGTGAAGCCAGAAGCAGCTGACGCCCATGACAGGCTGTGCAACTAAAGAATCCCAGGCAGCTTGTCGGACTCTGCAGTGTGAACAGAGTCCGCCGCTGCCGTGAAACCCAACGAGTGTAACGCAGAACACCACACGACACACCACTCCAGCACCGAGGAAAAAAATGTTGGGGTAGGGCTTTAACAGATGAAATCTAAAGCAAAAATCCCAAAACGTGATTCTGCTCCTCAACCTACCTATAAATTCATGTTTTCATTCTCTATTTGTTCCAGGGCCTTTATCGTATCAGCGGGGCCAAAGCACGGGTGGAAAAACTTCTACAGGCATTTGAGAACGGCAGAGAACTTGTGGATCTGTCGGCACATTCTCCTCATGATATCACCAGTGCTCTCAAACACTTCCTGAAAGAGGTACGGTGGTACGGTACACCGGCATTGTGCCGAGATATTGGTGGAACAGCACCAGATTATAGAAAAGCAGCAAAAAATGAGGCTTATGGGGATACAATATTAGGCAAAGTAAGGATGGTGTTCCATACTCCGCACTGTATCTATGGACCTTGGAGTCCTAGTATGTTTCAGTTGCCTTTTACAGCCAGGACACATTATATAACAGTGAGGCTCCATGTCTTTCTCTCCAGCTTCCAGACTCTGTGGTCTCCCATCATCTGTATGAGAAGTTTATGGCCTTCTCAAGAGACTTCCCGGAAGACAAGAAAGAGCCAGATGTGCGACAAGAGGCGATTCAGCAGATGAAGGATATTCTCTGTCAGCTTCCAGCCAGTAACTACAACACACTGCGCCACCTGACAGCCCACCTGTACCGGTGAGGGAGACCATCTATATACACAACACTGCCCCCAAGAGATGATATCTTGTTACTTCAGATCAGCTTGGATGTGTAGTCTGGAGCCCCCTATAACAGCAGTCTGGATGTGCAGTCTGGAGCCGCCTATGACAGCAGTCTGGATGTGTAGTCTGGAGCCCCCTATAACAGCAGTCTGGATGTGTAGTCTGGAGCCCCCTATAACAGCAATCTGGAGGTGTAGTCTGGAGCCATATAACAGCAGTCTGGATGTGTAGTCTTGAGCCCCCTATAACAGCAGTCTGGATGTGTAGTCTTGAGCCCCCTATAACAGCAGTCTGGATGTAGAGTCTTGAGCCCCCTATAACAGCAGTCTGGATGTAGAGTCTTGAGCCCCCCTATAACAGCAGTCTGGATGTGTAGTCTGGAGCCCCCTATGACAGCAATCTGGATGTGTAGTCTGGAACCCCCTATAACAGCAGTCTGGTATTATATTCTGGAGTGCCCCCCCATTTGTTGTGGCACACTGCTCAATATTAATCTTTACTTTCCAAATTCCCCAGCGTTTCTGAAAGTTTTGAAGACAACAAGATGAATTCTAATAACTTGGGCATTATCTTTGGGCCCACACTGATCCGCCCCGCTCCTGATCAAGATAAACCTATGACCTGCTTGTTAGATTCTGGAAACCAAGCCCAAGCTGTAGAGTTCCTTATCAATAACTATGAGAAGATATTTGGGATGGATGAACTACCTGCAGCGGGGCGTCAGGAAGCATCTGAAGACCCATCTGAAGCCGAAATGGATGTGTCTATGATATCTGAGGTAAGAAATGCAGAACAAAACATCTCAAAAAGACTATCTCTTTCATAAGATCCCTTCTCATCTAGACCATCCTTTTCTGGTGGACTTTCTATTCCCTTAGACTAATTACAGTATATATAGTATATTCACCTTTGATTTGAGAAGACCATGTTAGGCCTACATTTCTGGCAGATTTTTTAAAGTTGTTTCTCTGCATATCACACATTCCAACTTTCCCTGAATGGAAAAAGGGGAGACCTCATGGACTAGTGGAAGAGTTGGCAAACTCCTTAGTGCCGCAGAAGCCTCCCCTGTATCCTGCGAAACAATTTTGAAAAGTTGATAAGTCTACAATTTATCGAGTTCTCTTAATCTGTAAATCTCTAGGAGTGTATCTCTCGCCCTCCTGGTACTTCCTTAATTTAGTTCTAGTACATACAGGGGTCTGCATTATTTAACTGTCGTCTTGACCATTTGGTAAATTTTTTGCGGTTCTTTGGCTAAAGTCACAAAAGATAAAAAGTAATTTGCTCATGTGCTCTGTTCTTTAGGATCCAACGGAGGGTGCCGATTACTGCGCCGATATATCAGGTAAAAATACATTGTCGATCCAACTAGACAAGTTATCACTTATCTACAGGATAGCTGATAACTGGCTGATTACTAGGGGTCCAACTACTAGGACCCCCTCCGATCTCGAGAACTGGATGTTGAAATGTCCCATTAACATGATGTGATGGCATTCTCGGGATAGGTGGGATTGGTGGTATGACCCATGCAAATCGGCAAGTTATCATGTATTCTATATATAGAATATATATGAAATTCTTCAACCTTTGGATGTCACAAAGGCCGTTTCTGTATATAAAAGTATAATAAAAAGGGATACAATTTTCTATATACAATAATATAACTCTTCACTTACCATTTCCAAAATCCCTGCAAACTGCCGAAACGGAAGCATTCTTGGTTACATCCAAAGGATGAAAAACTACACCGATCGATTACAATGGCTCAACATATCTGATAATGGGCAATAATTCAATAACACTTATTTTTACAAAAAAAAAGAAAAGAATATGTAAAGATTTTTTGATACTCTGTTGTGAGATATCTATGATATATGCGATTGTGATGTGGATTGTGATTTGTCGAAGATATTGTTAGCATGTCCAATATTGTGTTAGATTTATATCAGGAAAAATTGGAGTCCTTTACCACATTCAAGGGGGTTGACTCATTGACAGGAAGCATCTCATATCTAAAAAATGGAAAAATTGGACAGTGACATTTATCAAAAACATTAACGGCTTAGTTTATCATTTGTTTTTTTAAGTCACTTTTCTTTTTAAACTTTCGCTGTCAATTTTTGGGCCAAATTCATCAAAATGGTGCAAGACATTAATGAGTTTTGTGTGTCTTTTTTTCTGTCTTTAGCTGTCTTTGCAACTCTTTAACGGGAAATGTGTCACGCTGGGTGACACGGAAATATGGCACACGATGCAACACACTACAACACAAGGGGTACACCAGAGACACTTTAACAGCAGTGGGCCCTACCGCTAGTGGGGGGATAGATGGGACAACTCCTTCACTCACCTGCTGCTGTATCCCACACTCCTAGGCAGTCCCTATACAGATTCCGCACCTGTCGCCGAACAGGATACCTGATTCCCTGGCAGACCCTGAAATAGCCCTGGCTAGTGAGCTGGCAGGTGAGGGATGCTAGCCCCACCGCTGCACTAATAACACACCAAGGGATTGAAAGACAGACAGGATGAAACAGAACAACAGACTGCTGCAGTCAGCACCAAGACTGCAGCCACCACCGCAACTTACAGAGAGGGCTCCACCAGCTCCTTCCTCCTCCAGTCCAAGCATCCAAATGAGTAAGAGAATAACTGGCACCCTCTACTGGGAGCAGAGTGTATATATAGGGATTGGGAGTGGTCCAAACTGGAAACACCTGGTAAGGTAATGGAACACTTGCTGGCAAGGAATACAGACATTAACCCCCTGTTTGCCAAAAAAAAGGGAATACGTTTAGTCTGCAGAGTCTCAAAACAAACAGACTCTGGCCCACAACCGGTCACTAGTATATACAACAGGGCAACGACCATGATAAAATGTCAAATATTTCACAAAATGTAGCAAAAAAAGTGTCTAAATGACTGGAGCACATAAAACCAAACTAGTGTAACAAAAAGGTGCATTTCATGAATTGGTCCACTACTGGAAAGCCACAGTGACATAAAATTCAGAAAACTAAACCATAGAAGACAACTTGAAAAAAAAGGCGAAAAAATTGTTCAATGGATTGGTCGCAGCTCAATAACTCACTAATTGCGAGGTATTCAAGGCAATAAAGGGCGGACTTGAAATAATTAAGTGCCCCCTTAATCTTTAGTGTAGTCACTTCAATGCTGCATTTCCATATTTAATGGTAAATTTGGAGCAAATTACAAAACCTCAACTTTTTTTAGCATGGTATTGCATCTGTCAATGGTCAATGTTAGATAAAAGCCTGAGACCAATGTGTCAAATGTTACCAGTAAATGCAAATTTTTTGGTGCAAATTGGGTGTTTTCCATGCATCAGATATGCTTCCCAATATTAGAGTTGCATACTACTGTGACAAACATTGTACTTTAAAGTAGAATTTCATGTAAATTGTGGCTTTTTACGGATAATAAAATGGATGCAATATATATGTATTTATTCTACACTTTAAAAAAAATACATATATATATATAATATATATATGTGACTTTTATTTATAAATGGTCATAAATAAGTCATTGTTGACACCAAAGTGTTAGCTACATTCCAATTTATTGACATTTTTAGACAGGTAGTAAAAAAAGGGTGTCATAAATAGTGCAAAACATTGATAAATTTGGCATAGATATTTATAGGCAATAAATTAATGCAAATTGGGGCAAATATTTTGGCGCAAATGCAATGATAACTATTCCCGATTCTCTGTCCACTTTCAGCAACTTCACCCTACAGGAACGTTGATAGATCTTCGCTTTTTTTTTTTCATTCTAGATTTTGATGGAAAAGATGGTGAAAGAGTCTATCTGGAAGAGGAAGAAGATGAGAGCCTGTCTGAAAGCTTAACATATTCCAGGGGTCACTTCAGCCGTTTGCCAGTCAAAGCTTCGCGCGGTGAACAGATCAAAAGATCGGACAGTGACGCTGGAACTGAAGATTGAGGATGAGGGAAGCTAGAAATGTAGGAAGGAATCGGTGACGAGAGCACCATGAGTTGAAAGCATCAAAAACATGAAGTATTCGTTGTTCTTTCCTACAAGGAACCATCTGGTGTCCTTCAAAGTAGATCCAGACAATTTTCATAAGACGTATTTCTTTTATTTACATGTGAAAATAAATACTGAACCCCATACCCATTATGGGATCTACCAAAGGTAAACCAAATTTTGAGATACAAAGTTCTGGTTGAAGACCCAACCTCAAGATCTTCTAAGGAACTTTGAAAAGAGTCAAGAACGTCAAAGACTATCAAGGAATGAGATACTATATATAACACTGTGATAAAAATCCAAGAGTGATCTGGATGTTCACTTTAAATATATATTAAAAAAAAGCTAAAATAATTTTTACGAAGGCGGATAATGTGGTGACAACACAAGGTCTTCACATCTTACGAATGTAATGGAACTGTCCTATTTTTTCCTATGGATATTAGGAGCCTTCAGAAGATCGTATTTGACCTTCATTACCTGCACTATCCCCAGAACATTGTTGGGTCACGGATAGGATCGACCGACAAAGAACCTGATGTTCTGTTTTAAACTATCCAGATTCTTTCTAAAACAGTGGACTTTAAAGATGAGAAAAATTGTCAAAAATTGTAAATCGTCCAGGTGACATTGTAAGAGTGGTACAAACTACAAGCAGCTGTTTATGTTTTAATCACTTTTGGGGTCATTTTTGCAAAAATATTTATGTAAACAACCCCCCACAAATTAACATATATACCTGGTAAAAAAAAATGTCTAATGAATGCAAGCCCCTTCACTAGAACATGCAGCTTTTTCGAGAACAGGATGCCATAAGAAATCATTCCAATCAATGTTTTGCCGGACAAGAGCCCTTATAACCAACTGTTACTGACGGCATCCCCAGTTCCTCTTTTGATAAGTTTTCCTGGTGCAACATCATTGTTGTGGCGTGACTCACATTGCACATGCCAGCTAACCAAAAGAAGAGCCAAGGATGCTGGTAGACAAGACATGGTCCTCAGGGCTCCCGTCTGCGGCCACAAATTACTGACGTGGCTACTGTACCTGGTCATGCAAATCAATTTGCATCATCATAAGACTCCATCTGTTAATGGAGATGTGGCCAGCCATGCTGTTTTTTTTTTAAATTTTCATTGAAGTGAATTTCGGCATGAGAAGAGGCCCAGTTCTCAAGGTGGGACCAACATCTGTCAGGCATTAAAGGGAGCCTGTCACCAGATTTTTGAGTTCTAAACCAAAACTAGCACCTTCAACAGCGCCTGTGCTGCATTTTATAAAGGTGCATGTTGTTCCCTGACTCCCCCTGTAGACCCCACAAATACCTTTATAAAAACTCACACCATGTATGTAAATCCTTAGGTCCAGTCTGATGGGCATACTAGGTTGCGCCTCCTGTCCCTCCTTTCAGCGCTGATCACCATCTTCCTTTGATGATTGATGTGGCTGACACCTCACGTGCCATCCATGTAACCAGGGAAAGTCTTGCTCCTGTGTAGAAAATTCACTGGGTCGTGCAGGTGCACCTATGTTTTCAGCTTTGCCCGCAATAGGGCAGAGCAAAGTGTAACAGAAGAGTAAGAAAGAAAGGAGTGGGCTCAGCACCAATTCAATAAAATATAAAAAATTTTTTTATTGATATCCGGTTAAAATAACAACGGGGAACTCACTGTACAAAAATATGTATAGCAGGTGAAAGTTTTACGCGTTTCGGACGGAAAAATTATCTAAAATCAGAATAGTCCTTAAGCTGGGTTCACACTAAGCGACAGCGACAACGACGTCGCTGTTACGTCACCATTTTCGGTGACGTAACAGCGACCTTGTAAGTCGCTGTTATGATCGCTGCTTAGCTGTCAAACACAGCAGAAGCAGCGATCATAACGTCGCTGTGCTACATGTGCAGAGAGCAGGGAGCCGCGCTTAGCGCTGGCTCCTTGCTCTCCTAGGTACAGTACACATCGGGTTAATTAACCCGATGTGTGCTGCAGCTACATGTCACAGTGCAGAGAGCAGGGAGCCGCGCGCACTGCTTAGCGCTGGCTCCTTGCTCTCCTTGCTACAGTATACATCGGGTTAATTACCCGATGCGTACTGCAGCCACATGTGCACAGAGCAGGAGCCGGCACTGGCAGCAAGAGCGGAGGCTGGTAACGAAGGTAAATATCGGGTAACCAGGGAAAGGTCTTCCCTTGGTTACCCGATGTTTACGCTGGTTACAGCTTACCGCAGCTGCCAGTGCCGGCTCCTGCTCGCTTCATTTCGTCGCTCTCTCGCTGTCACACACAGCGATGTGTGTGTCACCGCGGGAGAGTGACGACCAAAAAATGAAGCTGGACATTCAGCAACGACCGGCGACAAACAGCAGGGGCCAGGTCGTTGCTGGATGTCACACACAGCGACAGCGACGGGACGTCGCTGCAACGTCACAGAAAATGGTGACGTAGCAGCGACGTCGTTGTCGTTGTCGCTGTGTGTGACACCAGCTTAAGTCATATGGATTTTAGATAATTTTTCCATCCAAAACGCGTAAAAGTTTCACCTGCTATACATATTTTTGTACAGTGAGTTCCCCGTTGTTATTTTAACCGGATATCAATAAAAAAATATTTTTTTATATATCTTATTGAATTGGTGCTGAGCCCACTCCTGTCTTTCTTAATCTTCTGTTACACGTACCGGTATGGACTGACCGGCAGGACTCGTGCACCCCAGAGGGAAGTATGAACTACAATAACAGGTGAGCTGGATGCATTTTCTTCTTTTTACAGAGCGAAGTGTGCCTGCGCGAGTCGGCAATGTCTCTGGACAGGCGCGAGATTTTGCCCAGCTATGTGGATGGCGCGAAGTGTGCCTGCGTGAGTCGGCAATGTCTCTAGACAGGTGCGAGACTTTGCCCAGCTACGTGGATGGCGCCGGAGGTGTCATCCACATCAATCATCAAAGGAAGACAGTGATCAGTGCCGAAAGGAGGGACAGGAGCCGTAAAATAGAATGCTCATCAGATCGGACCCAATGATTAGCATACATGGCAGGAGATGTTATAAAGGTATTTGTGGGGTCTGCAGGGGCAGTCGGGGACAACATACATCTTTATAGAAGGCTGCACAGGCACTGCAGCAGGTGATAGTTTTGGTTAGAACTCAAAAATCTGGTGACAAGTTCCCTTTAATGATGTATCACTTGGAATGATTCTTTAAGTTATGTCCTATCTTCATTTTATTCCTTCAAGTCACAATTATTGCAGTAGTCTTGTTGATGGCTGGTCTTTACAATGGGGGGGGGCAGACAAGCATTTTATCTAATGAGTCAACCATGTGACTGGCGATCAAGTGCGAATCTGGAGATCCTTAATGGACAACCATGTAATTCATAGACAAACGATATCTACCAGGAGCATCTGTCTCCAATGTCTCCATTCAGAATATGGTACAGAACAGGAGTGTTTTTCGCTATGATTTGCCCAGTACCAGCACCAATGGAAATAACGTCTGTGGTTACAAAAACATCCAGACAAACCTTGCTTTCATTGAATTTTTTCTTTCTTATTTATTTCTGCACGGAGATGACCTTTTACTGTTCCTTATTTGTATTTTCCTCATTTGTACAGCGCTGATTACATATAAATTGTTATGTATAAAGACATTTATGATTATTCAATTCTGAGATTATTTCTGGCAGCTCATATACACTGATATACACTCCTGAACTTTGATGTTGCAACCAAGAAACGAAAGTTATGAAGCTATGGAAATCACAGGATGGATAGACAGGTTACTGGTCTGCAAATGGAAAACAAAAAGTCAAAATATCTCAATTTAGCCTGATCCCTTTAGTCATTATTCCAGGTAGAATAACAGCTCATTGTTACATTGATTTGGTCGTGGAACCAGTGGTACGGCCATTTCTCCAAAGTGTCTCAGGAGCCGTTTTTTCATATAACAAGGTCAATCCGCATGTTGTCTAAACGTGCTACCATGTCCTGCAGCGTCTCCAGACTTTTATCCTATTGAGCCGTCATTGATCGGCAATTACAAAGGGAGCTGCCAGCAGCGGATCTTGATGATTTTCCTATCAAGTACAGTACAACATTTCTCAGACAACCATTAATAACCTCATTGATAGTCGTTGTCAAGGGAGAAAATTAGGTAAGACTGCTAATGGAGTCTTTGTTCAGGACAAATCCAAAGGACGGGTCAAAATTAGCTATCTGCGCAGATATATTAGATAACTCAGACAATGATCACAAGATGTGTTCACTGTTTTGAGCCAGTACAGGTGACTGAGTCTTGTATTTCAAAAGACTCGTAATTATACCATACAACATTCGACTTCGACCTTGAAGCAAGAACAGGGAGTGATCATCCCACATATAACATCCCTTATTTCAGCTGTGAGAAAATCATAATTATAAAATTCTTTCAGCATATTATGAAATACCTGTCTGTTCATTATTTATTCTGGCTTCATTATCTAGTTAGAACATTCTTTCTTTGTGTGAAATCACTGATAAGACTTTCACTAAGAAGGGCTTCACCGTTAATTATTTATACATCTGTTCACTCGTCCTTGGTTAACCCTTTCTTGAACATACAGCTTAGAGTCATATTATGGCGTCTGTGCAATTGTCATATAGACACACAGATAATTACGCAATGACATTGGGGGGAACAGCAACAATGTAGAGTCAGTATGGGTAAATGTACATGGGGAGGAGAATAATGGAAAAATGCTAATTGGAGTTTGCTATAAGCCTCCTAACATACTTGAACAAATAGAGGGTGAAATGCTGGAACAAATCTAAAAGGCAGCTAATAATAATAATCGGGTTCTTATTATGGGGGATTTCAACTATCCAGACATACAGTGGGACATAGAATCTTCTGGTTGTGCTAAAAGCTGTAAATTCTTATCTACCATTCAAGACCATTTCCTCTCTCAGATGGTAGATGAACCAACCAGGGGAGATAATTTGCTAGATTTGGTCCTGTCAAATAGACCGGATACAATTTCAGATCTACAGGTCCGGGAGCACTTGGGCACCAGCGATCATAATATGGTAAGCTTCAACATAATATTCAATAGAACATTTCAAAGGGGAAATGCTAAAACCTGGAATTTTAGGAAAGCTGATTTCAAGAAATTAAGGGAAGAGCTTAAATGTGTAGATTGAGACAAAGTCATGGTAACTGGGGATACCGAACATAAATGGGGAAAGTTTAAGGATATATTGCTAGAGTCCTGTAAAAAACTTATACCCTCTGGTAATAAAACGTCCCGGAATAAAAAAGAAACCACTATGGATAAATAAGACTGTACAAAGTATAATAAAACAAAAACAAAGGGCGTTTAAAATCTTAAAGGCTGAGAATACAGAAATAGCATTGCAGGAGTATAAAGATATCAATAGGCAATGCAAAAAAGAAATCAAACAAGCAAAACTAGCTACTGAAACAAAAATCGCCAATGACATTAAAATAAATCCCAAAATCTTTTATAAATACATTAATGCCAAAAGGAAAACAAAGGATAGTATTGGCCCCTTAAAATATAATAACAAGTTAGTTATAGATGACAAACAAAAGACTGAGATATTAAATAGGCATTTCTCATCTGTGTTCATCAAGGAACTGACTGTACCAGGGATCATTCAACAAGTGAAAAATCAAAGTTCACCACCCGATATAATTTATTTAACACAAGAAGAACTACGCCTACGTCTGAGTAAATTAAACATTGACAAATCCCCAGGGCCAGATGGCATTCATCCACGAATATTGAGGGAATTGAGCTCCGTAATTGACAGACCGCTGTATCTCATCTTTTTAGACTCGCTTGTAACAGGGTTGGTGCCTCAGGATTGGAGGATTGCTGATGTGGTACCGATATTTAAGAAAGGTAAGAGGGTAGATCCAGGCAACTACCGTCCAGTAAGCCTGACATCAGTAGTATGCAAAGTTTTTGAGGGCATTTTAAGGGATGACATGCAAAAATATATTGCAGAAAATAATATGATAACTGACAAACAGCATGGATTCATGAAAGATAAGTCGTGTCTAACCAACCTGTTGGGGTTCTATGAGGGGGTAAGTGCAAACCTGGATATTGGTAATGCAGCTGATGTGATTTATTTGGACTTTGCAAAGGCATTTGATACTGTACCACATAATAGCCTTATACTAAAGCTCCAGAAGCAAGGACTGGGGGAAACTATATGCAACTGGGTAAGGAATTGGCTAAAAGATAGGAAACAAAGAGTAGTCATAAATGGAACATTCTCTAAATGGGCCATAGTCAGCAGTGGGGTGCCGCAGGGATCTGTGCTAGGACCAATTCTTTTTAATCTCTTTATTAATGACCTTGTGGATGGGATTGATAGTAAAGTGTCAGTCTTTGCTGATGACACCAAACTATGTAGGATATTAAAAACTGACCTTGATAGTATAATATTACAAAAAGATCTAGATAAGATATCAGAATGGGCAGATACTTGGCAAATGAGATTTAATGTTGATAAATGTAAAGTAATTCACCTAGGACGGAGTAATCCTATAGCTGCGTATACATTAAATGGAAGTAAACTCGGGACTACAGAACAGGAGAAGGACTTGGGTATTCTCATTACAAATAAGCTGAGCAGCAGCACTCAATGTCAAGCAGCAGCTGCAAAAGCAAACAAGATTCTAGGGTGTATAAAAAGAGAGATTAGATCTCGGGATCCCAACGTATTGTTACCTCTCTATAAATCACTTGTAAGGCCACATCTGGAATATGGGATTCAGTTTTGGACTCCACATTTTAAAAAGGACATTCAGAAGTTAGAGTCAGTTCAAAGGCAGGCAACTAGACTATTACAAGGAATGGAAGGCCTCCCATATGATGACAGGTTGAAAAAGTTAGATATGTTTAGCTTAGAAAAAAGACATCTCAGAGGAGATCTCATTTATATGTATAAATATATGTGTGGTCAATATAAAGGACTGGCACATGACTTATTTCTTCCGAAAACAATACTAAGGACCAGGGGGCACTCACTGCGAGTGGAAGAAAAGAGATTCCGACAGCTAAATAGGAAAGGGTTCTTTACAGTTAGAGCAGTCAGATTGTGGAATGCCGACCACAAGAGGTAGTAATGGCAGACACTATAACAGCTTTCAAAAAAGGGCTGGATGATTTCCTCAGTACACACAACATTGTTGGTTATAAATGACTAAGTGACCAAATGTAGAACTGGTGGAGGAAGGTTGAACTAGATGGACCTAGGTCTTTTTTCAACCTTAGTAACTATGTAACTATGTAACTATGTAACTATGTAACATCTATATTTTGATTATCTACATACACAGATAATCTTATTACATCTGAACAAACAATCTATAGCCCAGGCTACCTTCACATCGTTATATCCATTCAATAGTGATAACTCACCTACAGTTAGCCAATACCATTAATAGGGCACTAAATAAGTTCACCCACTTAAAGGGAACATGTCAGGTCCAATATGCACCCAGAACAACGAGTAGTTCTGGGTGTATACTGCTTATCCCTGCCTAACCATCCCTGTATCTAGTAGCATAGATAAATAGATCTTTAGAAAAAGTATTTCTAAAGATCTTTTATCGTATGCTAATGAGCGCAGGGACTAGTCCCAAGGGCGTTGCTTCCCTTGCTAGTCAGCCCCGTTAGCATGTTAGCATGCCCACAGGGGTGTACTATCATGCTAATGAGTGTGCAGTATCATAGGAGATCTCCCTCACATCTCCACCGACGCTGGATTTCAGCTCAGTGCGCATGATCCCGAAGTTTCTGTCATGCCTTTATGGACAATGCTTTTTGCCTTTTCTAAACTGTTCCCACAAAATTGGAAGCCACAAATGTCCACAATGTCATGCATGTTGATGAACTAATATTTCTTTTCACTGAAGTTAAGAGGCACAGAACGATCCCTGAAAAACAACCCCATAGAATTATCCCTCATCCTCCACACTGTACAGCTAGCACAATGCAGTCAGACAGATAACGTTCTCATGAATTCCTCAAACTCCGACTCGTCCATCAAATGTCAGCTAGAGGAGTGTGGTCCATCACTGCACAGAACACATTTCCACTTTTCCCGAGTCCTTTAGTTGTGGCTTTAAACAACTTCATCTGACGCCTGCCATTGATCTTGGTGATGTAAAGGTACCGTCACACTAAGCAACATCGCTGCTGAGGCACACCTTGCTAGCGATGTTGCTGTGTGTGACATCCAGCAACAACCTGGTTCAGCAACAACGCTGCTGTGAGGTCGTTGGTTGTTGCTGAATGTCCTGGACCATTTTTTAGTTGTTGCTGTCCCGCTGTGAAGCGCACATCGCTGTGTGTGACAGCGACAGAGCAACAACTAAATGTGCAGTGAGCAGGAGCTCACCTTCCCTTGGTTACCCGATATTTACCTTCGTTAAAAGCGTCCGCCGCTCTCACGCTGTCAGTGCCGGTTCCCTGCTCTCTGCACACTTAGCCGGAGTACAAATCGGGTAATTAACCCAATGTGTAGTCTGGCTATGTGTGCAGGGAGCAGGGAGCCGGCACTGACAGCGTCAGAGCGGCGGACGCTGGTAGCGAAGGTAAATATCGGGTAACCAAGGGAAGGGCTTCTTGGTTACCCGATGTTTACCGTGGTTACCAGTGTCCGCAGAAGCCTTCTCCATGCTGCCTGCACACGTAGCAGAGTACACATCGGGTAATTAACCCGATGTGTACTGTGGCTAGGTGTGCAGGGAGCCAGCGCTAAGCGGTGTGCGCTGGTAACCAAGGTAAATATCGGGTTGGTTACCCGATATTTACCTTAGTTACCAAGCGCAGCATGCTTCCACGTGTAGCGATGCTCCAGCGATCCCTGCCAGGTCAGGTTGCTCGTGGGATCGCTGGAGCGTCGCTTAGTGTGACATCTCACCAGCGACCTCCTAGCAACTTACCAGCGATCCCTATCAGGTTGTATCGTTGTTGGGATCGCTGGTAAGTTGTTTAGTGTGACTGGGCCTTAAGACTTACAAGCAACTTCTCACCCATGGAAACCATTACCATGAAGCTCCCTGCAGGTGCATAGCTTTTGTGTTGATGTTAATACCAGAATAGGACTAGATTTTGCAGTTATGGAGTCAGCAGCGCGTTGGTGACTTTTCTGCCCTCTGTTGCCCAACACTCGGTGACCCCTCTTTGTAACATTACATGGTCTCCAAATCGTAGCTGAGTTTTTGCGGTTCCTTACACTTCTTAATAATATCACTCACAGGTGAAGGAGGAATATTTAGAAGTGAAAAAAAGATTTTTGGTACTCACCTTAAAATCTCTATCTCTGAGCCTTTATTTGGGGGACACAGGAAACCATGTTGCTGCTGTGTCGCCCTGGGCAAGCCAGGGGACACGGGTCACAACACCACCACACCCCACACTCCAGGTAGGCACACCATGCTAACCAGAAATCCTTGTTGCCTTCCTCCAGGAGTCTGTTGATGCACACCAGGGGGTGGGCCAGGCGGTTGGCTCCGCTCACCGAGGAGCTCACAACTCTGGAGGCGGGAAAAACCAGGCAGTCAGCTCAGGGACGAGCTTGAGTAAGCAGTCCAGTGAGGGACATGAAAGAGGAAACAGCAGAGATTAGCCCAGGCAGGGCAAGTGTGAGGAGCTAAGTGAGAAAGTAAAACAACTAAGTGCAAGTGAAGGAAAGCCTGGAAGGTCCAGCTCTGTGTAGGGCCAGAACAGCAAGGTCAGCGACGGCGGTGACTGTCCGGAGGGGGACCGTTTGGAAGTTCCTGGAAGGACCCCGTTGGCTGTGTGCCCGGTGGTCTGGAGCAGTGTTCCGAAGGACAGTCAGCACCAGGGCAGGGGCCTCTCGGACCCCGGCAAGGCTAGGAGTCGCCAAATTTGCCGAATCCGTCAGTGAAGGGGACGTAGATCCCCCAACAACCAAGTCCCGATTGACGGCAACAGCCCAACCGTTACGGGGGAGACACCGCCACCGCCAGGGCACCAGTTTCCCCAGGGCCAGCGCCTGCGGGCAAAGTGTAGAGCTCCTCCGGCCCAGATTGCAGTCGGGGAGCGGGTAACCGGAGGGAATCCACCGCTACCATCAGTCAACACAGGTGCAAGGAAGAGAGACATCACCGTCACCTACCGGGAGTGCAGGTGCAGCCGTCTGTGGGACCGTCCTACCAGCCGTTGGTTTACCGTACAAACTGTGTCTACGTCTCAGGCTGAGTGAGTACCACAGTGCCGCAAGGCACAGCGCTGCCCCCGCGTCCCTGCGCCCACCAGGCCCCGCACATCCTTCTCCACTACCGGGCCCCGGGATCACCAACCCCTACCCACGGAGGGGCAACACAACACCTGGCTGCTCCGCATCACCATCCCCGGGACCCCCGAAGTGAAATCACCACAACCGTGGGTGGCGTCACGAACTATAACAATCCCCACACCCAACAAACCCCCCTTTCACTCACGGGCGAGGAGTGTCACTCGAGAAACCCCGGGATCCGGCCCACAGCTCGAGCCACCACTGAGCAGCTGCCGGACCCGAGCAGAAGGGGTGAGCGCGGTGCGCTGACACCCTCCTCCCCGCCCGCGACAACTTGGCGTCACGAACAGGATCTCACCGCTCTGCCGTCTGGTAGAGGTGCGCCTTGTTACCGCCGGAGGTATCCGGCAGAAAAATTTCAGAAGCCGCCATCTTTGGCGCGAAAAGTTCCCGCTCGAGCGTCTTCTCGAGCAGTAGAGGCGCGAAGGCCGAAACCCCGCCCCGAGAGAGGAGGGGCCGGAAAGAGCTAAGGGGGACGCGATGGCGACTGGACGCCTGTAGCTGCGGCTGTAAAAGCAGGGACGCCAGGACCTTGCAAGAATACGTTCCTGGAAGCAAACAGAAGAGCCATCATGTGGATGCCGTCCCGCGACACCGTAGCCCCCGCGCCTGGAACCGCGGCGTGGGTGGAGATCCGAACCGCGCAGCTCTATCAAAGGCTGCAGGTCAGGATGCAGCTCCTCATGGAGGAGTGGGAGGCCGACATGGCGGACGTTGTAGCCACCGTGCGGAGACGCGAGGAGGAGGCGGAGAAAGGGAGGGTGAGTGACCCACGTCCCGATGCCATTGCAGGGCCGGTCATCGCAGCTGTGGGGCCCGGTCCAAGCCCTCTCCCCCCGTTGCCTCCCTCGCCACCCGTCCCGGAGGCCGTGACCCCGCCACTAGGCCTGCTACCACCGCAACCGGTAGCAGTACCCAGCGTCCCCGCCCAGGCGGGCCGACCTGTAACCGGAGCCCGCGGCACACCGGAGGTGTTACCGTGGAAGACGCCGAAAGTAGAACCGGAGGCATCCCTTGAAAAACCCCCCGAGCCGGAGCCGACGATCCGTTCCGAGCCGAAGGCCCGGCAGCGGAAAGCCCCTATGCCCATCCCCCACACCTCGGCTGAGGTGGCGCCGGGTTGTTGCTGCAAGGCAGCGCCCAAGGCCATGACACTGCGGGATACGCCGCCCACCTTCCTGACAGTGGGTAACGTTTTGGATGTCCCGCGGGGCCCGACCCGTGCGCCGGCGCTGGCAGCAGCGCCGTACTGGGATAGGGAGCCGGTACCGCTGGGCCTGGAGATCGAGGAGAGGGAGCGGAAAAAGGCTGAACTGGTGGCCAGAGCGATCCGGGAGAAGGAGCACCTCCGGCGGGCGACCTCCCGTGCCCGAGGACCGTTGTACGTGGGGCAGGTGAAGCGGTTTGATGTCCGCCGGGGCTACGGGTTCATCTACGAGCCGGGCCTGGAGGCCGAAGTTTTTGTAGCCCGGCAGGATGTGAATGCCCACCTGCCCGAGGAGCACCCTGGCCGTAATCTGATGCCGGGTGATATTGTCGAGTACACTTGGTTCTTTGGGGAGCGAGGGTGGTTTGCGCTGGACGCTAGATTGAAGGGCAGCCCGGAGGCCCGAGCGAGCACCGCGCCCCCTCCCTTGGAAGGAGCAATGGAGCCGGGAGGACCGGAGTAGGGCCGTGGGTGCCCGTAGCAGCAGTCCCCGTTGGGACCACCAGTGAGTTCAAGTTTGTTTAAAAGTTTTAAAAATGATGAAAATGAAAATGCCTGAAGAAGTCACCTGATTTGTTTGATGATTTGCAACCGGCTGGAGCCGGCACCGTTGTCCCCGTGGGGACCGTTTAAAATGCATGGGAACTATCCATGGACAAGCCCGTGAACTTGCAGGGCACCACAAACGTTAAGTGGCTTGTAAATATGTTGGGTACCGTTACCGTTTCCGCACTGCCGCCTCCGGAGAGGCAGGTTGGAGGGGAAGGACAGATCCCGCTCGGGTAACTGGTGCTGGACTGTGGGTCAAGGGGTGCTGCCTGGGCTTTAGGGGCAGCATCAGGGCCAGGTTGCTTGGGTGGGAGAGAGCGGAAACCGTGACCGTATACCGTTGCAACGTTTAAGTAAATGTGCCTCCCGTCTTGGGAAGAGTTTTGATTAAAAAAATGTATTTATGTTTTGCTTAACCCTGTTATCCCCTTTTTACAGAAAAATAAAACCGGTGTAGGACGGCAGCCCGCGGACGGTCTGCATTTTGCTAAGGGGGAATGTGTCGCCCTGGGCAAGCCAGGGGACACGGGTCACAACACCACCACACCCCACACTCCAGGTAGGCACACCATGCTAACCAGAAATCCTTGTTGCCTTCCTCCAGGAGTCTGTTGATGCACACCAGGGGGTGGGCCAGGCGGTTGGCTCCACCCACCGAGGAGCTCACAACTCTGGAGGCGGGAAAAACCAGGCAGTCAGCTCAGGGATGAGCTTGAGTAAGCAGTCCAGTGAGGGACATGAAAGAGGAAACAGCAAAGATTAGCCCAGGCAGGGCAAGTGTGAGGAGCTAAGTGAGAAAGTAAAACAACTAAGTGCAAGTGAAGGAAAGCCTGGAAGGTCCAGCTCTGTGTAGGGCCAGAACAGCAAGGTCAGCGACGGCGGTGACTGTCCGGAGGGGGACCGTTTGGAAGTTCCTGGAAGGACCCCGTTGGCTGTGTGCCCGGTGGTCTGGAGCAGTGTTCCGAAGGACAGTCAGCACCAGGGCAGGGGCCTCTCGGACCCCGGCAAGGCTAGGAGTCGCCAAATTTGCCGAATCCGTCAGTGAAGGGGACGTAGATCCCCCAACAACCAAGTCCCGATTGACGGCAACAGCCCAACCGTTACGGGGGAGACACCGCCACCGCCAGGGCACCAGTTTCCCCAGGGCCAGCGCCTGCGGGCAAAGTGTAGAGCTCCTCCGGCCCAGATTGCAGTCGGGGAGCGGGTAACCGGAGGGAATCCACCGCTACCATCAGTCAACACAGGTGCAAGGAAGAGAGACATCACCGTCACCTGCTGGGAGTGCAGGTGCAGCCGTCTGTGGGACCGTCCTACCAGCCGTTGGTTTACCGTACAAACTGTGTCTACGTCTCAGGCTGAGTGAGTACCACAGTGCCGCAAGGCACAGCGCTGCCCCCGCGTCCCTGCGCCCACCAGGCCCCGCACATCCTTCTCCACCACCGGGCCCCGGGATCACCAACCCCTACCCACGGAGGGGCAACACAACACCTGGCTGCTCCGCATCACCATCCCCGGGACCCCCGAATTGAGCAGCGATGGTGAAATCACCACAACCGTGGGTGGCGTCACGAACTATAACAATCCCCACACCCAACAAACCCCCCTTTCACTCACGGGCGAGGAGTGTCGCTCGAGAAACCCCGGGATCCGGCCCACAGCTCGAGCCACCACTGAGCAGCTGCCGGACCCGAGCAGAAGGGGTGAGCGCGGTGCGCTGACACCCTCCTCCCCGCCCGCGACACTGCCACTAGGAGGCTGACACTATGATTTAAAAAAGGGAGCTACTCCTCAGTAAGATACATCCACCAAGTGGAGTTAAGGTGATCAATTCGTGTGAAAGCAGTAGGAGTACCCAGAATCTTCTTTTCTTTATCACTTCATTGGGGGTACGGTAAACTATGGGACGACACAAAGCAGTCCCCAAAGGTCGGAAGAGAAAAGACTAGAAAAATTAAAGCGCAAAGGCCAGAATCTCATGTTGGAAATCGTCAGGGAAAAGGTCAGTATACTGTAGGGCCTGGAAAAGGAAAAAGAGATGACTAGAAGCAGTTTTGAGAACTGCCAATATAGGCCTGACAACAACAAATGGTGCAGGAGGTCCCAGGTACAGGTGAATGGAGCAGGAATGAAGAGAGCGCTCTGTCCTCTGCCAATATGCATCCAGCATGGCATAGCAACACCAGACTAGAGCATTAAGATGACTTTCTAAATCACAAACAGGGACTGTGAATGTGTGAGGAAACTGTCCTAGACAAATAGGAGCACTAGACACACTCTGATCAGATGCAATATGACCAAGAGACTAATCAGGAGGAGCAGGAGAAGAACAGAGCAAGAGAAGGCGATCATTGTAAGGAAGAAAGTGAGAGAAGAGAAAAGCCAATATATAGACACCAAGGGCAGGTGAAGGTCAGGGAGTAGGGCTACAAGACAGGGCTGCCAGCTCTGAGACTCGCCCATGGAAGTGATTGTGGCTAGAAAAACTTTCCAGGAAACAAGGAAGTATGATTAGAATTGAAGCAACGGATGAGCGTTCAACACCCTATGGGGTCCGGACATCTATGGGGGGCTGCAAGAGATTTACCAGAGTGCGCACCTCACAGGAACTCTCTGATGGATGTGAACCGGTGAAGAACACTTGCAGACCATATACCTCTACTAACATCAAATGGACCGTAGCAGGTATAAAAAAATCTAATCTTTATTGTGAAAAGTTAAAACATAGGTTGTAATAGCAAGAACAGTACACAAGGTGGCAGCACAATACTGCAGGAGGAGAAGGGTCAGTCAGAACATAAAATGCAAATATACAGTATCACCATAGATTGTGTGAAATCCAAATACCTCGGTGTATACACTACAATAGAGCCAAAGCATAAGCTAATGGCTGAGGTACAGAGAGGATAAAAACAATGGCGCACAATATAAATGTAAACAGTTCAGCTAACCTGTGGACATTTCCGCCATCTTGTGTACTGTTCTCGCTATTACACCCTATGTTTTAATTTTTCACAATAACGATATTTTTTACTCCTACTATGGTTCAGTTTTTGTGAGTTGGTTTTGGATGTTCCTATTTGAACTATTACACCCATATTTATTTCAGAGCATAGGAGGTGGAACTTTACCTTTTACACTTTATACAGATATCTTAACTGTACTCTGTAAATTTGGCTGAATTTTTTAATTTAACATCGAATGGGTAGGGTTCAGCCCTGAAGAAGACAAATAATGTGGCGTAAATGTAGTAGATACCAAAGCCAGCTTGAAGAGACCGCCTTATTTTCGCCAAGACCTAGGAAGAGAGGCCTATCTTGAAGACCCATATCCATCTTAGCAGCATGAAAAAGAAGATGGTCTTCAGGCATCCTGGAGCTGTCTCTCGGACAGTTTCTGAAATTCCCTACCTGCACGGCAGGCTCTGGAAGGCGAGCAGGCTGGGAAATGGTGGCCAATACCGAATTAGGGAGACCCCAAACACTCTTGATGTGTTTGGGTTGTTAAGAGTCCTGCCAGACAGACCAGAGAATCACCAGTAGTGTCACGGTCCCCGGATGCCGGCGCCGCCTGTCACTCACCACTCCGGTCCCCGTTCCTCCTGCCCGCGGCCGCCCCTCTCACTCCTCCTCCTGTGCGTCCTGCATGCCTCCCGTCCACCGGTCTCGGCGTCCCGCTGCGACCAAGGACTCTGTGCCTGGCTCCCCTGCATCTCCTTCACCTTCCTCCCTGCTTACTGCACTGGTCTCCGGCACTCGGGCCTTGTGCATGCGTATTAGGGCGTGGGCGTGCTCACTCACCTCTTCTTAAAGGGCCAGCGTCCCGGGAACAGGATATGGCTGATTACAGGTACAGGGTATATAAGACTTCCTTTTCCATGTGGGCGGTGCCTGTTCAACGTGTTCCTGTAGCTAGGTGTTTAGGTCCCTCTGTCTTGTGTACCCAGATTAACCCTGTCTCCTCCTCAGTGCCCGTCTGCCGTCCCGACTGTGTCCAGTGGGCCGGTTTCCCAGGAGGTGTCCCGGTGACTGCCTGCTGTGGATCCCGCCATCTTCCATCAGCTTGAACCCGTCACCGATCCTGGATTCCACCTGGATACTTCAGCCTACACGTCCCGCTGGATTCGGACCCCGTCTGCTATTACTACTCGGCACCTGTACCCGGTTCCAGTCATCCGTGCTGCCTACGGCCCCCGTTGGACTACTAGTCCTCTCCCATGCCGATCTCTGAAGGACCCGTACTCTGTACCCCTAGTGTTCCGGCTACCATGCATCTAGGCCCTCTGGTGGGGTGATCGGACAGTCTCTGTATAAGGGTTAGCTCCGGGTTGCCTCTCTGGGGGAGTCCGGTGCTCGGTCCCATGAATCCACCTCCAGGACGTTACAAGTAGTGACACAACTTCACATTGTACTCTGTCTATAGGTGGGATGAAAGAGTGACACATCCCCACTCTGTTGCCCATTCACAAGCCATATCTGAAAGAAAAAGCTGAAATCAGGTGGAAACAGGGCTGAAGCTTCCCCGTGTCTGTTTTCTATGGACACTAAGCAAAAACTGATCAGCATGGCTCCAGTTGGTGGGTGTTTCCTACTGGAGAGGAGTTAACCTTTTTTCTTGCCTAGTGTCAGCCTCCTAGAGGCATCAGTATACACCCATGGTTATCTGTGTTCCCCAAGGAAGCGATAGAGAAAATGTCCTGAACTGACTTGTTACACAGGTAACGCCTACTACAGAACTGCGCTGGTATCAATGAGATCTCTATCACCAGCCATTCTATCACATGTTAGTAATGGCAGACGGCATGATGATGATGTTATACAGGAGGGGCAAAGGAACTGAGTGACAAACCTGAGTTCAAGAAGTACAAAATGTCCTAATTGTTTAGTTCAAGGTCTGTACATTTAAGGGTTTTTGGGGCTGAAAAGAAGTCTGAGGTTACCAAATTGTGACATTGTGGGATGTGCACACTGTTCTGTTTTTCGTGTAGTCCCCGAATGGGTGGCCATGTGACCACATGTATTCAATTTGCATACTTGTGGTCATCTACCGGCTTGGTTCTTTTCATCGTATCTGAATAGACCATTGTCTGAAGCGGCTGAGAATCTAGTGACCGCAGGTATGTAAACTGCCGCTTAGGCCGGTGTCACACTTGCGTGTATCTCACGCGAGTTTCGTGGTGCATCACCCGGAACAAATTCACACTCTCCTCACAGGAGCAGGTCGGTTGCATGCATCTGCCGACCCACTCCTGTGAGGGGGTGTGAGTCCATGCATCACGAAACTTGTGCGAGATACAAACGAGGCAATCGCAGGTGTTACACCGGCCTTACACAAGGAATACAGTGGAATGAGTGGGCACATCAAGCTTCTTTTTAGCCAGGGAAAACTCCTATATAATCCAAACCTGAAATCAAATTGTGAGGACTAAAATGGCAACAGCCGGTACAATTCCAACGTCAAAACACTGTACCTGCAGGTAACAAAAATGTGTCTTCACTGCAATAAATGGGTTTATTCCTATGTCAGCCATTAATGAGTGCATCTGTCTCCATACGCACTCATGCCTTTTCGATCTGGAGAGTTCCTGTTCCAGCGTATTAACCCTATCAGAGAGGGAGACCACCGTATTTCTCCACTGCGGTGGTGCGGGAGTTAAGCAGGTCTATGTCTCCCTTCATGCACAGCCTCCATCTTGGCAATGAGCGAGTCCATGTAATTTTTAGTTGGGAGGGCTGCAAGTAGCTCTTGTATGCGGTGAACATCTGCCTGTATCATAATGGAGTTGGGGTCTTGCTGGGCCCGGCCACCATCCTGCCTCCAAAACGGTAAATAGCAATGCGAAAGTTTATTTTTTGTGCATTTTCAGTGTTTTTTTTTTTTAAAAAACAAGTACCTCTGGGTCCCTTACTGTATATTGACAGAATCTGCCATACATGTCCAATAGATGCCGATCCCATAGAATAGTAGAATACTTAATTTTTTGGAACAGAATAATAAATACTTAAGTAAAGCAACACAAACCAGCTTATTACTCTTCAGGAAACCGGCGGATTATGTAAGGCACGACTGCACCGATTTTCTTACACTTCCTAAGACTTAACCAGGATCCTACTCCCAGGTCCATAAATGAGACATAACACAGGCACCCCTCATGACTGGCCCGACAGCGCACACAGGGGGTCCGGCTCCTCAGTATAGCCAACACTGAAGAATATGGTGGTGTCCACGCAGGAATAACCGCTCCCTCTAGGATGGAGGGGGATTCAGCGATGGACTCTCCTCTTGGCGATCTCCTCTTGGATCCGTCTTTTCAGAGCCTCCGTCATTCTGGCCTCCAGCTGGTTCTCTAACGAGATTTTTGTGGCAATCTGATCAGCGTCATCATCCTGCATCAGATGGGGGAAAGATGGAAGATGTATAAATGTACGGTTTTCTGCCTCTGTGTGCAGTAATGTAGCAGCACGCAGACCTCAGTATTGAGATAAGACAACTCTACGTATGTATGTATGTATGTATGTATGTATGTATCTACTTATAGCAAAAGCCGACAGCGATTATTGGAAATCCCAGCTCAGACTCCTGCCGAAAGCTTCTTTTCATAAGTCACATGATCAGAGCACGAACGTCTCCTTTAAGAGCGGTCCTTGGCCACATTAACACTGACTAATAACTTGCTTTCTTAGGCCTCCTTCACACGTCCGTGTCTCCGGTACGTGTTTGGTCCGTTTCCTCACGTACTGGAGACACGGGCACACATAGACCCAATAAAATCAATGGGTCTGAGCTCACGTGCGTGTTTTGCTATGGACCGTGTGTATGTGTGGAGCATGCGTATGCTCCACACGTAGACATGTCAGTTTTTCTCTGGCATCACGGGTGTCACATGGCCTGCATGGATGTGATCCGTGTGACACGCACTGGAGAAAACACACGTGGTTTTTTTTTTTTTTTACAATCTTTACTCCCCTTCTCCTGCCCTCCAGTCTCTGCCGCTGCTGTCACTTGCTTCCGACCCCCCGCTCATTATGCTCATTGCATATTCACTTCACTGCGGCCAGAAGCAGCAGCAGCGGGGAGTCGGCAGGACCGGAGACCGAAGATCAGCACCACGGACAGCAGTGCCAGGGACGGGTGAGTAGAAAGTTCCCGTTCTCCGTGTGTTATCACGGATAACACACGGAGAACATACGTGTGCCATAAAAACGGCACATGGAGGACAATACGCACCTTTGACAATGTCCGTGAAAAACAGCCGTGTGAAAGAGGCCATAGAAGAACCCTTTTAAAATGGATTGTCCTGTGCTGCTCACTTCCATATCAAATCAATGGGGCTGATGATGTTGCATATCTATCTGCGACTGTCTACGTGTACTTGCAAATATCTGCTTACAGGATGTCAAATTATGCGTCTGTTCCCATACATTTTCCTATACTTCTTGATTCTTGCAATGATCATTCACTCTCAAAAACTGCTCCAATCTGTCTTCATTGAGGGATCTAATCACCCCTGCTAACTGGACGTCTATCGAGAAGGATAAGGAGTCAGAGCACACGAAGAAACTGCATGGAGGGGAGGGCGGAATTCCTAAATGTAGGAAAACTGTAAGATGTATAAGAGAGAGGTAGAGAGGTAGAGAGAGAGATAGGTAGAGAGAGAGGTAGAGAGAGAGGTAGAGAGAGAGGTAGAGAGAGCGGTAGAGAGAGAGAGCGGTAGAGAGAGAGAGCGGTAGAGAGAGAGAGCGGTAGAGAGAGAGCGGTAGAGAGAGGTGTAGAGAGAGGTGTAGAGAGAGGTGTAGAGAGAGGTGTAGAGAGAGGTGTAGAGAGAGGTGTAGAGAGAGGTGTAGAGAGAGGTGTAGAGAGAGGTAGAGAGAGAGGTGTAGAGAGAGGTAGAGAGAGGTAGAGAGAGGTGTAGAGGTAGAGAGAGGTAGAGAGGTAGAGAGAGAGGTAAAGAGGTAGAGGTAGAGAGGTAGAGGTAGAGAGGTAGAGGTAGAGAGGTAGAGGTAGAGAGAGAGAGGTAAAGAGGTAGAGGTAGAGAGGTAGAGGTAGAGAGGTAGAGGTAAAGAGGTAGAGGTAAAGAGGTAGAGGTAAAGAGGTAGAGGTAAAGAGGTAGAGGTAAAGAGGTAGAGGTAAAGAGGTAGAGGTAAAGAGGTAGAGAGAGAGGTAGAGGTAGAGAGGTAGAGGTAAAGAGGTAGAGGTAAAGAGGTAGAGGTAGAGGTAAAGAGGTAGAGGTAAAGAGGTAGAGGTAGAGGTAAAGAGGTAGAGGTAAAGAGGTAGAGGTAGAGGTAAAGAGGTAGAGGTAAAGAGGTAGAGGTAGAGGTAAAGAGGTAGAGGTAAAGAGGTAGAGGTAGAGGTAGAGAGATAGGTATAGAGATAGAGGTATAGAGATATATATATACACGCACACACAATATTTTCTAGTGAAATGTCACCTGAAGCAGCAGTTATACAATAACAGATTGAGGACTTTAATAAATGTGACCCAAACACTTGAGCAAAATTAGAGTAGACAGTCCTGATCCTTAAAAGATGCAACCAAATTTAATTTTTACGCTCTGGTTTTTTTCTTCTACCTTCTTCCAAAAGTCATAACTCTTATTTTTTGCATCCATAAGGCCACGAGGGTTTGTTGTTATTTTGTAGGACAAGTCCACTTTACCATATACTGTACTGAAGAAGAAAAAAAAAATATTCCAAGTGTAGTGAACTAAGAACGCAATTCCACCATTCATTACCACAATAGGATTCTCCAGCTCAGCACAAAATAAATGTATTACAAGGCACTAAAAACAGTTTTTCCTCACATTAACGGGGGTATTCTGTAGTTTCCGGTACAGTCATGTGACCCCAGAGGCTGCTGTACAGAAAAAAAAAAAAAAAAGCTGAGAAAACAAATGGAGGGTCTTCTCCAAAATGGGGATGTTACGCCTCAGTTTTCAGAAGTGATAATTGACCCCAATACTTAGGAAATTGGCGCATTTGGGTACATGCGGCAATAATATATAAATAGTCTATGCCAAACAGCACACAGTGTTCAGTCTGGATAATTTCAGGGGTGTAACGTGAAGCTCGTCAGCCCCAACACAGAACTCCAACCGGCCCCCAACTATCATGGATCTTCATTAGTACTGCTCTTCTCATATGGGCCAAAAGACTTTTTGGGTTCTCCTAGGTTCTGCACCCCCCGTCATTAACCCCCTGGATACTCCATAAAACACCCACCTCATAGACAATAACAGATGTGACTTCGCCTCCGTCTGCCTCAAACTCCAAGCAGAAGAGCTGATTTGCACTCGCTTCGGGATCTGTACTGGAGTCGCTGTCACTCAGGTCATCATCTGCCCGATGGGCACTGCGGCTCGGCCTCTCTGACAAGGGACAGGGTGATGCGTATTAATGGAAATTATCAGTTCGTCATGTTGCAAAATACAGTATTTGCAGTGACTGGCACCAAACATAGGGGGCCCAGCAATCAGAATTTGATTATTATGGGGTAACCGCCGGTCAGTGGGGTCCGGGTCTTGTTGTGACCCCACCAATTGTAGTATGAGGACACATCGAGGTGCGGGGCAGTAACTCCATGGGCCTATACACTGGCTGCGCACTCGTGCAGGGTCTGATCTCTGCTCCTCGCAGTGCCCCACAGCAGTGTCCTTACTCCCCACTGATGGTGATACGCTTATGTATACCATATGAGAAGTAATTTCAGATGATAGCTATTATTTGTGAAGCCCCAGCGCTCTATATACAGCTCTCACCTCGTGGATGGGGGTGGTACACCTGCAGGTCTGGTTTCCGGGGCCGGGCCGGGCCTGGGGTGTACCTTTTCCTTTGCTTCTCTTTAGCTTGTTTCACCTCCTTATCATAATCATCTCTAATGAAGAGTAAAAATTAAAAACACTTATCAAAAACGTTCAATATTGTATGGAGTAATCAGACATCACTTTATATAAGGACTCCCATTAGCAGAGGGTCAAATACACGGGAATAGGAGACCCCCAGTGCTCGGTAGGTCAGGGGTCAATGGCCGCACTGGTCTTAGATGAGAGAAAAGCAAGAGTAACCTGAAGAGCTACAGGCTGTATATATAGAGTGGAGCATCTCCAGCCGCACAGTGTCACGCCTGGACTCGTGGCCCCTCCATTCACACAGACATTGCAATCCTGTGTGCACGCGCAGTACCCTCCATGATCAGGTGTTCCCAGACTGGCACACACACAGTATTCTCCCTGCCCCTGTGCTTGGATCAGTATGGAGCCCGCACAGGAGGGGGGGCTCCCTCTATACCCAGCCCACGCAGAAGGGGGGGGGGGGCTCCCTCTATACCCAGCCCACGCAGAAGGGGGGGGGCTCCCTCTATACCCAGCCCACGCAGAAGGGGGGGGGCTCCCTCTATACCCAGCCCACGCAGAAGGGGGGGGGCTCCCTCTATACCCAGCCCACGCAGAAGGGGGGGGGCTCCCTCTATACCCAGCCCACGCAGAAGGGGGGGGGGGCTCCCTCTATACCCAGCCTGCGCAGAAGGGGGGGGGGGCTCCCTCTATACCCAGCCCGTGCAGATGGGGGGGGGCCCTCTACACCCAGCCCACGCAGAAGGGGGGGGCCCTCTATACCCAGCCCACGCAGAAGGGGGGGGGGCTCCCTCTATACCCAGCCCACGCAGAAGGGGGGGGGCTCCCTCTATACCCAGCCCGCGCAGAAGGGGGGGGGCTCCCTCTATACCCAGCCCGCGCAGAAGGGGGGGGGGCTCCATCTATACCCAGCCCGTGCAGAAGGGGGGGGGGCTCCCTCTATACCCAGCCTGCGCAGAAGGGGGGGGGGCTCCCTCTATACCCAGCCTGCGCAGAAGGGGGGGGGGCTCCCTCTATACCCAGCCTGCGCAGAAGGGGGGGGGGGCTCCCTCTATACCCAGCCCGTGCAGAAGGGGGGGGGGGGCTCCCTCTATACCCAGCCCGTGCAGAAGGGGGGGGGGGCTCCCTCTATACCCAGCCTGCACAGAAGGGGGGGGGGCTCCCTCTATACCCAGCCCACGCAGAAGGAGGGGGGGGCTCCCTCTATACCCAGCCCGCACGGAGTCTCCTGTGTCCCTCCTGCTCCCAGCCATCAGTCGCGTCCTTACAGGAAGGCGTCGGTGACACTAGATGAAACCACCTTGGTATTTTTTCTCTTTCCTTTATGTTTGCACCAAGAATGACATTTTTCTATTTCACAATCAGAGCAGAGCACAATCCCGGCAGACGGGCGCTGAATGCAGCACAGTGTGAAAACCGCAAAGCACCGCGCCTCACCGAGATATATATGATGTGTAGCGAGAAAACTACAACTCCCAGCATGCCCTGCTGACAATAACGAAAGCACAATGACACCGAGCCTCCTCACCGTGCTTTCTGGTTCCGCCGGATATGATGAACGAACCCATGATTCATGTTCAGCCGCCCGGCTCTCCCGCGCGCCTCCATCTCTTCTTCCATGCCCCCTCCACTCGCCGCTCCGCGGCCTCCAAATTCCCTTTCTGTGCAGTTTAATCCCCCCTTCTAGCTAATTGGCTGGCAGATGCAGCCGAACTCAAAGCTGATTGGTGACTTGATGAAAAGTTACACACATCGAACCAATGAGAGCTGAGAACATATCTGCGTGTCAAACCTCGTTCTGATTCTGCATCAACTAATCAGTGATCTCTGTGGAAAGGGGGCGGGTCGTCTAACAGAGTCGAGGCTCGAAACGCAACGGTGGCGGTGAAGCAGAATGAGCGTGGAGAAGAGGCTTAAACGTGAAGCGGAGGAGAACGTAGAGGAGGAGGCAGGTGTGTGCATTGGGATTACGGTGCAGGCTGCAGTTACGTGCTGCTCCCTGGCATGTAGATGGTCTAAATTATATCAACCAATAAGCAATCAGCTTTCATTTTCTAAACTGCTGTGGACATATGTAAGCAGGCCTGTGATTGGCTAGCATGGACATTATGTCCCCTGATTTGATAAACAACATGGCACCTTACACTGTCACTCTGTATTGTCGGGGGCAGCCTGTGCTGTCGGTGGGAGCCTCACTGCGGATTGTAGGAGCTGATGAGAAGACCCCTACGACTCTAAGCTCAATAAGCAACCTCTGGGGCCGCCTGGCACCTTCCCTTAGAATAGGACATAAATATCTGCTCTGTGGAGGCCGATATTTGGTGCCCCCCGCCGATCAGCCAGCCTGCTGCCAGTGACTGATAGGTCAGTCTTTTCTGTGACCCTCCTCCCCGACCGAGAATCCTGCGCAGGCACCACCCTTCTTGGCGCAGGCACCACCCTTCTTGGCGCAGGCACCACCTTTCTTGGCGCAGGCACCACCTTTCTTGGCGCAGGCACCACCCTTCTTGGCGCAGGCACTTTCCTGGCTCAGGCACCGTCTTTCCTGGCTCAGGCACCGTTCTTCCTGGCTCAGGCACCGTCTTTCCTGGCTCAGGCACCGTTCTTCCTGGCTCAGGCACCGTTCTTCCTGGCTCAGGCACCGTTCTTCCTGGCTCAGGCACCGTTCTTCCTGGCTCAGGCACCGTTCTTCCTGGCTCAGGCACCGTTCTTCCTGGCTCAGGCACCACCCTTCCTGGCTCAGGCACTGTCTTTCCTGGCGCTGACCGATCGTCCGTCTCTCGCAACGTCATCAGGTCTTTTCTGCAGATGCATCGGCGTCTGCTCTAGATTTCAGCCAAGTCTCCTGCACTTCTGGGCTCATTTGCAGAAACATTTGCCCATGGATTTCTAGAAAACAGAGGCACCGACTTCTAATAGAAAGGTGCAGACATAATCAATATTACAGACCTGTGCTTTACATAGAGACCTTCGTTTTGGGTCTAAAATCGCACTAACTGGTTCCCTTTAACGATAAGGACACAAAATGCCGATGTTAAGACCCCCATACACGGGACTTCAGTCTTAGGCCACTGTCACACTTCCGTTTTTTTGCATCAGTCACAATCCGTTTTGTGCCTGATGGGACGGATGTGTTACACTCTGCTGTAAAAGTGATGCAACAGATCCGTTAATAAAATGGATCCATCATATGTTTTTTCTTTGTCGCTCCATTGGGAGACCCAGACAATTGGGTGTATAGCTTCTGCCTCTGGAGGCCACACAAAGTATTACACTTTATAAAGTGTAACCCCTCCCCTCTGCCTATACACCCTCCCGTGGACCACGGGCTCCTCAGTTTTATGCTTTGTGTGGAAGGAGGCACACATCCACTCATGCATTCTCATACTTAGTTATGTCGGTTGGAAGAAAAGAGGACCCCGATGGGGCCCCCGGCATGTTCCCTTCTCACCCCACTATGTCGGCGGTGTTGTTAAGGTTGAGGTACCCATTGCGGGTACGGAGGCTGGAGCCACATGCCGTCTCCTTCACCATCCCTTATGCGGCTCTGGGAGAAGTGGGATCCTGAGCGGTCATCCATTTGCTGGGACCGTGCTCCATCCGCAGCCCCTGGTGGAACCTGCCAGACCGGAGCCTCTTCAACCTCAGGGACCGGGCCCTGCAACTTAAAGGTACTCTGTGTCCCCATAGGGGACTGTGCAGGGAGCGCACCTTCTTCCCGGAAGCCGCGGTAGTTGTGAAATTGAGGAGGCCGGTGGACTTCCGCGCCGACCGTGCCTGCTTGTCGGGCGCGGCCTCAAATTTAGTCCCCGGCTTCACCGCGGCCTAGTCGCGAAAATCCCACCCCCGGGCCTGCCTGTCAGGGATAAGGGCGGGATTACCGACATGACGTCGGATGTGAGGGCTGGAGCATCCTGCATGTCTTCCTCCCCCCCTCACTGACCACTGTGGGGACCCCAGATTCCCGCTCTTTGCTGGCGCCGCCCTCGGCCCCACTCCTCCCCTGAGAGCTCCGGCGGCCATTTTCTGGCATTCTGCCGGTGGATGCTTCTCAGTGAACAGCTCTGCAGCTCCGGGGGATCCACGGCAGGGAATCTGGAGGACACACTCCGCTCGTTAGCGGTCGGTAAGCCACATCGGTCACCCGGTGCTGGTACCCCTAGGGTGCCGGAATAGATACACATATATATCTGTTCGGTCAGGCTGTATACCCTTTTCCCATATACCCTCAGTGGTCACTCTCCTATGAGACAACAGCATGTCGTCCACAAGGAGCAAAGCTACTAAGGCACAGGTTTTTTTCGCGGCCTGTACCTCTTGTGGGGCTATGTTGCCTACGGATTCCACCTACCCTCACTGTGATCAATGCTCGACTCCTGCCTCGCTTGCTCAGCCGGAGCCTCGGGCACTGGTGGGCCCCTCGGCTCATGTAGACCCCCCTGCTCCTCCTGAGCAGGCTGCAGGGACAGAGCCACCGTGTTGGCCTCTTTTGCTGAGAAACTCTCTCAGTCACTTTCTCAATCCATTGCACAGTCTATGGACAAATGGTCATCTAAGCTCCTTGAGGCATTGCAGTCCAGACCGGGCCCTTCACAGGCCCCGGCCCCTGTTAGCTTGTCTCCTCCAGGCCCCTCTCGGTCCGCGCCGCAGCGCGCTCCCAGGTTGGCCCCTAGGTCTCAGGCGGAGGACTCCTGCCCGGACCGCAGTCCCAGACCGGCTAAGCGGTCTCGCTGGGACTCTTCCCCGACTTCCTCACGCTGCTCGGGATCCCAGCTTGAGGACTCTCTGGAAGACGAGGCGGACGTGGGAGCTCAGGGCTCTGACCCTGACTTCGCCCTTAACCTTGATACACCTGAGGGGGACGCCTTAGTAAATGATCTTATCTCGTCCATCAACCAGGTGTTGGATCTCTCACCCCCGCCTCCTCCTGTAGAGGAGTCGGCGTCTCAGCAGGAGAAACACCAGTTTCGGTTCCCCAAGCGTACGCGAAATACGTTTTTTGATCACTCTAACTTCAGGGATGCTGTCCAGAAGCCCAGGGCGGTCCCGGACAAGCGCTTTGCTAAAAGGCACACTGACACGCGTTACCCTTTCCATCTGAAGTCGTTAAGGGTTGGGCTCACTGTCCCAAGGTGGATCCTCCAATCTCCAGATTGGCTGCTAGGTCCGTTGTGTCTGTTGCAGATGGCTCATCCCTGAAGGATGCCACTGACAGACAGATAGAGCTCTTGGTGAAGTCCATCTATGAGGCCACGGGCGCGTCTTTCGCCCCGGCCTTTGCAGCCGTGTGGGCTCTACAAGCAATCTCGGCTTGTCTGACTGAGATTAATGCTGTCACACGGAATTCTGCTCCGCATGTTTCGTCTTTGACCTCTCAGGCGTCAGCCTTTTCGTCCTACGCCATGAACGCCGTCCTGGACTCCACTAGTTGTACGGCGGTAGCCTCTGCTAACTCCGTGGCAGTCCGCAGGGCCATGTGGCTGCGCGAATGGAAAGAAGACTCGGCTTCCAAGAGGTTCTTAACCGATTTGCCCTTTTCTGGCGACCGTTTGTTTGGCGAACGATTGGATGAGATTATTAAGGAATCCAAGGGAAAGGACTCCTCCTTACCCCAGTCCAAACTTAAGAGACCTCAGCAGAGAAAAATGCAATCGAGGTTTCGGTCCTTTCGTCCCTCCGCCAAGCCCCAATCCTCTTCGTCCAACAGGCCGGAGAAAGGCCAGAGGATCTCCTATGCGTGGCGGTCCAAGTCACGCCCCCAAAAGGCCGCAGGAGGCACTGCCTCCAAGACGGCCTCCTCATGACTCTCAGCCTCCCCTAGCCGCATCCTCGGTCGGTGGCAGGCTCTCCCGCTTTGGAGACGCCTGGTGGCCACATGTTCAAGACCGATGGGTGAGAGACATTCTGTCTCATGGTTACAGGATAGAGTTCAGCTCTCGTCCAGCGGCTCGTTTCTTCAGAACCTCTCCGCCCCCCGCTCAGGCCGACGCACTTTTTCAGGCAGTGGACGCTCTAAAGATAGGAGTTGTGATCCCCGTTCCCCTTCAGGAACGTGGTCGCGGATTTTACTCCAACTTGTTCGTGGTGCCAAAAAAGGACGGGTCATTCCGTCCCGTTCTGGACCTCAAGCTACTCAACAGACATGTGAGAACCAGACGGTTTCGGATGGAATCTCTCCGCTCGGTCATCGCCTCGATGTCACAAGGAGACTTCCTAGCATCGATCGACATCAAGGATGCTTATCTCCATGTACCGATCACACCCGAACATCAACGTTTCCTGCGTTTCGCCATCGGGGACGAACACCTTCAGTTCGTGGCATTTCCTTTCGGCCTGGCGACAGCCCCACGGGTTTTTTACCAAAGTCATGGCATCCGTCGTGGCGGTCCTGCACTCTCAAGGCCACTCGGTGATCCCCTACTTGGACGATCTCCTAGTCAGGGCCCGTTCTCGGGTGGCGTGTCAACAAAGTCTAACCGTCGCTCTGGCGACTCTCCAGCAGTTCGGGTGGATCATCAACTTCCCGAAATCCAAGTTGACACCGACCCAATCACTGACTTACCTCGGGATGGAGTTTCATACCCAGCAAGCGTTAGTCAAGCTACCGAGCGACAAACAGCTTTCTCTGCAGGCAGGGGTGCAATCACTTCTTCGGAGTCAGTCACACCCCTTAAGGCGCCTCATGCACTTCCTGGGGAAGATGGTGGCAGCTATAGAGGCAGTCCCGTTCGCGCAATTCCATCTACGGCCACTCCAATGGGACATTCTCCGCAAATGGGACAAGAGTGCGGCTTCCCTCGACAAGAACGTCTCTTTCCCTTGCAACCAAAACATCACATGGCGTCACGGCACAACAACAAGGTCCCGGCCTTCATGGCACGGTCTCAGGATCACAGAGCTCTGGCGGCGGACGCGTTAGTCCAGGATTGGTCGCAGTTTCGACTGCCTTATGTGTTTCCCCCTCTGGCGATGCTACCCAGAGTACTACGCAAGATCAGGTCCGACTGCCGTCGCGCCATTCTCGTCGCTCCAGACTGGCCGAGGCGGTCGTGGTATCCGGATCTGTGGCATCTCACGGTGGGTCAACCGTGGGCACTTCCAGACCGCCCAGACTTGCTGTCACAAGGCCCGTTTTTCCATCTGAATTCTGTGGCCCTCAACCTGACTGTGTGGCCATTGAGTCCTGGCTCCTAGCTTTTTCAGGGTTATCTCAGGATGTCATTGCCACCATGAGACAGGCCAGGAAGCCAACGTCCGCCAAGATCTATTACAGGTCTTGGCAAATCTTCCTATCCTGGTGCGCTAATAACGGTTTTCCTCCATGGCCGTTTGCCTTACCCACTTTTCTTTCATTCCTTCAATCTGGAATGGACAAGGGTTTGTCCCTCGGCTCTCTCAAGGGCCAAGTATCGGCGCTCTCCGTGTTTTTTCAAAAGCGTCTAGCCAGGCTTCCGCAGGTCCGTACGTTCCTGCAGGGGGTTTGCCACATGGTCCCACCTTACAAACGTCCGCTGGAACCCTGGGATCTTAACAGGGTTCTGACGGCTCTTCAAAAACCACCTTTCGAGCCGCTGCGGGATGTCTCTCACGTCTTTCGCAGAAGGTGGCCTTCCTAGTGGCAGTCACATCACTTCGGAGAGTGCCTGAGCTCGCAGCGCTGTCATGCAAAGCCCCCTTCCTGGTTTTTCACCAGGATAAGGTGGTTCTGCGTCCTGTCCCGGAATTTCTCCCTAAGGTGGTATTCCCTTTTCATCTTTGGCTCGGTGGATCAAGGAACCGATTCTCGAGGCCTACCGTTCTTCCGGGCTTCCGCTCCCTTCAGGGCTGAAAGCCCATTCTACCAGAGCCGTGGGTGCGTCCTGGGCATTGCGGCACCGGGCTACGGCTCAGCAGGTGTGTCAGGCAGCTACGTGGTCTAGTCTACACACTTTCACGAAACACTATCAAGTGCATACCTATGCTTCGGCAGACGCCAGTCTAGGTAGGCGAGTCCTTCAGGCGGCGGTTGCCCACCTGTAAGAGGGGGCCGTTTTCGGCTCTTTTTATCGAGGTATTCTTTTACCCACCCAGGGACTGCTCTTGGACGTCCCAATTGTCTGGGTCTCCCAATGGAGCGACAAAGAAAAAGGGAATTTTGTTTACTTACCGTAAATTCCTTTTCTTCTAGCTCCTATTGGGAGACCCAGCACCCGCCCCTGTTCCCTTCGGGCTGGTTGTTTTTTTGTGTACACATGTTGTTCATGTTGAATTGTTCTTTTGGTTCATGGTCTTCAGTTCTCCGAACATCCTTCGGATTGAATTTACCTTAGACCAATTTATAAGTTTTCTCCTTCCTGCTTTTGCACCAAAACTGAGGAGCCCGTGATCCACGGGAGGGTGTATAGGCAGAGGGGAGGGGTTACACTTTTTAAAGTGTAATACTTTGTGTGGCCTCCAGAGGCAGAAGCTATACACCCAATTGTCTGGGTCTCCCAATAGGAGCTAGAAGAAAAGGAATTTACGGTAAGTAAACAAAATTCCCTTTTTTTTTATGTGTGAATTGTCATTTGGTGGTGAAAACCTATGTGAAGCCATTCCATGAGAGAGAGTGCGACGCACAGAGAAAAACGTTACATTCTGCGTTGCTTCCGCCTGATGGTCAGCCACTAAACGCATGATCCATCATGCAGCGGATGCAACGCAGGGCCATCAGTCTCAATCCATCCATAATATAAGTCTATGGGGAGAAAACTGAATCCTGCAAAATATTTTGCAGGATACCATATTTTCTCAAGGCGACGGATTACAACTGATGCAAAAAAAAAAAACAAAATGGAAGTGTGAAAGCCGCCTGATAAGTAATTAATTTCAAAATTCCAATATTAGTAAACCTTGAGATTCGCTGCGGTCATTCCCTGCAGGTCACATACCCATTGCCTTATCCACTCTGTCTTTCTTTGTCGCTCCATTGGGAGACCCAGACAATTGGGTGTATAGCTTCTGCCTCCGGAGGCCACACAAAGTATTACACTTTAAAAAGTGTAACCCCTCCCCTCTGCCTATACACCCTCCCGTGGATCACGGGCTCCTCAGTTTTATGCTTTGTGTGGAAGGAGGCACACATCCACTCATGCATTCTCATATTAGTTATGTCGGTTGGAAGAAAAGAGGGCCCCCACGGGGCCCCCGGCATGTTCCCTTCTCACCCCACTACGTCGGCGGTGTTGTTAAGGTTGAGGTACCCATTGCGGGTACAAAGGCCGGAGCCTCATGCCGTCTCCTTCACCATCCCTTAGCGGCTCTGGGAGAAGTGGGATCCTGAGCGGTCATCCATTTATGGGACCGTGCTCCCTCCGCAGCCCCTGTGGGAATCTGCCGGACCGGAGTCTATTCAAACTCAGGGACCGGGCCCTGCATCTCAAAGGTACTCTGTGTCCCCATTGGGGACTGTGCAGGGAGCGCACCTTCTTCCCGGACGCTGCGGCAGCTGCTGAATTGAGAAGGCAGGCGGACTTCCGCGCCGACCGTGCCTGCTTGTCGGGCGCGGTCTCAAATTTAGTCCCCGGCTTCATCGCGGCCTAGTCACAAAAATCCCGCCCCCGGGCCTGCCTGTCAGGAGTAAGGGCGGGACTGCCGACCTGACGTCGGATGTGAGGGCTGGAGCATCCTGCATGTTTCCTCCCCCCTCACTGATAACTGTGGGGACCCCAGATTCCAGCACTTTCCTGGCGCCGCCCACGGCTCCACTCGTCCCCTGAGAGCTCCGGCAGCCATTTTTTTTGGCATTCTGCCGGTGGAGGATTCTCAGTGAAGAGCTCTGCAGCTCCGGGGGACCTAAGGCAGGGAATCTGGAGGACACACACACTCCGCTTGTTAGCGGTCGGTAAGCCACACCGGTCACCCGGTGCTGGTCCCCCTAGGGTGCCGGAATAGATACGTATTTATATATATATTTCTTCATCGTTCCTTATGGGAGACCCAGACCATGAGTGTATAGCTTCTGCCTCCGGAGGACACACAAAGTACTACACTCAAACGTGTAGCTCCTCCCTCCTAGCATATACACCCCCTGGTAGCCAGTCCTAGCCAGTTTCAATGCTTTGTGTTCAGGAGGTCACACACACACATGCATTCTCTGATTTTTGATTTTTTGGATTTCAAAGATTTGGAAGAAAAGCGGGTCCAATCTGGACTCCCGGCATGTCCCTTCTCACCCCACTGTGTCGGCGGTGCTGTTAAGGTTGATTTTACAAGGCTGGAGCCTTCACATGCCGCGCTCCTTTACCATCCCTCGGGCTCTGGCTTGAAGTGGGAGCCATCTCGGTTCTCACTGCTTTGCAGGAGACCGGTCTCCATCCGCAGCCCTGTTCAGGATCCTGCCGGACGGAGCGTTTAACCCCCCCCCAGGGACCTGGCACCTGCGTCTCAAAAGCTAAGTATTGAGACGTTTTTACCACAGAAAGTGGTCGTTCCAGGGGCCCCTTGTACTTTATTTTTTGGGGGGAGTGTGTTATGTAACTGTGGTAACATTTCCGGCCGGTTCTGCAGTTTTCACTGGAGAACCGCGCCGATGGTGCCTGCACGCTGGCCGCATGTTTAAATCTAGGCCCCGGCTTCGCCTGAGGCCTAGTTTCGGTTTCACTCCCTCTGCATGTCAGTCATGCAGAGGGACAGTGTGGCTCCGCCCAGCGGCTGTTCAGCACAGGGAGCGGACACTCCTCACTGAGGACAGATTCCCTCCCTGTATACCTCATTTGCCCGCTCTCAGAGTAGGCCCCGCCCCCTCTCCTCGCTCCGGTCGCCATTTTCTCAGCGTTCTCAATGTCTGTATAGGCACAGAGATACCACATTGTGACAAATGGGGGCCTGGGCTGGGGGACTGGGGGCACAGAAATGTATGTTAAACGGTCTGGCAAGCCACAACCTCCAGTTGTGCAGCTGCTTATATTCTCTGTTTATATACTCTGCTGGGGGTCATTCTGTAGATGCATTCCCTCACAGAGCCCCCACTTCTGCAGCATGTCTCACATCAGAGCAAGGCTGCAAGGCTGTTCTTAGTACGCACTGCATGTAGACTCGTACTGCCTGTACTGAGCACATAAACACAGTGGTCCCTCAGCCTGGAGGCTCGTCAGTGGCCCCTCCAGCTGCTCCGGTGGTGCTGAGCATGCATTAGCCCCCTTCTTAGGGCGCTTCGGCTTCGCTCAGCAAAGCTCTCAGAGGACTCTTCATCTCAGACCCCGTCCTCCTAAAATGGAGACGCAGGGTCCCCTGTCCTTCCCCGTCCCGCAGCTCTGATTCACGAGCTGATTCGCTGGACGAGGAGGATGTCTTTACTGGGGGCTCAGACGCTACTTACTGTACCATTGATCGGTCCGAAGGTGATGCAGATGCTAATGATTTGATTGCGTCCATTATATTTGTACTGGACCTCAATCCGCCTGTATCAGGGGAGTATCCCCCTCTGGCAGAAAGGCATCAGTATACCTAAAGAGAACAAGGAGTGTGTTCCTTAACCACTCCAGTTTTCAGCCCACTGTGACAAGCCCAGAGCCTGTCCTGAGGGCTTATTCACCAAGGTTGGTCCCTCCGGTGTCTAGTATTTCAGCCCTGATAGTTGTATCAGTGGCTGACGGCACCTCTCTAAGGTTCCCACTGTACATTAATTCTGTACTGGACCTCAATCCGCCAGTATCAGAGGAGCAACCCTCTCTGGCAAAAAGGCACCAGTTTACCTTGCCTAAGAGAACAAGGGGTGTGTTCCTTAACCGCTCCAGTTTTCAGGCCACTGTGACCAAGCCCAGGGTCTTCTCTGGCAAACGCTTCCCAAAGCGTGGTTCTGATGACAGTTTTCCCCTTCCACCAGAGGTGGTCAAGGAGTGGGCTCATTCACCAAAGGTGGTCCCTCTGGTGTTTAGACTCTCAGCCCGGACGTTGTATCAGTGGCTGATGGCTCCTCACTTACGGTTTTGCTGTCCGCCAGGTTGTCCTTCTGGCCAAATCTGTATGGAGGCGGCAGGGGCCTCGTTCTCCCCAGCTTTTGCAGCAGTGCGGCTTTCAAAGCCATCTCTGCTTTCTCTTGAGGAGATGCATTCCCTCACAGGGACCCTTTGCCTGAAATGGTTGCCTTAACTTCCAGACTTCAGTCTTTTCATCCTATGCCATGTCCGCCATGCTGGAGACTCTCACCGCACTGCGGTGGCCTCGGCTAATTTCCTCGCTATCCGCAGGCTCCGGTGGCTTCGGAAGCGGAAGGCGGATGCTTCTAAAGAAGTTCCTTGCTGGGCTCCCTTGTGCTGGTACCAGACTATTCGGGAACAACTGGATGAAATTATTAAGGAAGCTCTTGGCGGGAAGAGTTTCTTCCATGCCACAAACCTAAACCAGGAAACCTGTCCAGGGCAGGAATCAGTCGAGGTTTCGTTCTTTTTGTTCCTCCATCTGATCGTTCTCTAAGCCCTCGGCCTCGTCCACTGACTCAGCCAAGGATCGTAAACCCAAATGGCGCACGAGAAGACCGCAGGAGATGCTGCCACTAAGTCAGCCTCCTCCTGGCTATCTAGCCACGCCAGCAACGTCCTTGGTCGGTGGCAGGCTCTCCCACTTTGGCGACGTATGGTTTTAACACGTCTCCGATCAGTGGGTGCGAGATACCATCTCCCACGGCTACAGGATAGAACTCTATCCAGCCCGCCAAGCAGATTTTTTCTGTCAACTCCCCTGCTCCAAGGCCGCCGCCTTCTCACAGGCTGTGGCATTCTTGCAGGCCACTGGAGTGATTGTACCGGTTCCTGACTGGGAACGGTTCTGAGATTTCTGCTTAAATCTATTCCTAGTACCCGAGGAGGGCGGTGCCTTCCGACCTGGATCTCAAGCTTCTCAAGCATGTTCAGGTGCGGCAGTTTCGTATAGAGTCTCTGCGATCAATCAATGACCCAAGGAGATTCCCTAGCCTCCATCTACATCAGAGATGCCTATCTGCATGTGCCAATCGCAGTTTCACACCAGCGTTGGCTACGTTTTGCAATCAGAATGGTCCAATTCGTGGCTCTTCCCTTGGGGTTAGCCACGGCCCCTCGAGTATTCTCAAGGTCGGGGCAGCTGTGATTGCGGTCCTGCACCTCTAGGGGTTGGCAGTGATCCTTTTGTCCTGGACAGCCTTCTGGTCTGGGCTTCGTCCAGTGCAGACTGTTAGCGGAGTGCCTCGCTCACTCTCGCCATTCTAACCAATTCGGGTGGTTTGTCATTCTGTCCAAGTCCACTCTGACTTCGACCCAGAAGTTCACATACTCAGGGATGCAATTCGGGACTCTGTCGGCACTTGTGAAGCTGCCCTTAGTCAAACAGCAGTCCCTCCGCTGGCGGTCGACGTCGTTCCATCAGGCACCTAATACAGGTGCTGGATCAGATGGTGGTGTCAATGGAAGCGATTCCTTTGTCCAGTTCCATCTGCGTCCTCTGCGGCTGGATATTTTCCGCTGTTGGAACAAGCGGACTTCCTCCTTCCACGGGGCTCGTTTCAGTGGTGGCTTCGTCCCCTCTGTCTCAGGGACGCTCCTTTCTGGCTCCGTCCCGGGTGATCCTCACCAAGATGCTAGTCTATCCGGCTGGGGAGCAGTATATCTCCACCATGGAGCGCAGGGCACTTGGACTCTGTCCGAATCAGCCCTCTGGATCAATGTGCTGGAAATCAGAGCTGTGTTTCTAGCTCTCTAAGCCTTTCACCATCTGTTGGCGGCCAGGCACATTCGAGTCCAGTCAGACAACGCTACAGCGTTTGCCTACATCAACCTCCACGGCGGGACACTCAGCCGCCTGGCAATGTTGGAGGTTCATCGCATTCTTCAGTGGACGGAGGACTTCTAGTCCACCATATCCACAGCCCCCATCCCAGACGTGGAAAACTGGGAGGCTGATTGTCTCAGCCGTCAAACCGTGGCTCCACGATCCTCAGGTTTTTGCGGCAGACGCACTGGTTCAAGTTTGGTCCCAGCTTCGTCTGTCTAACGTGTTTCACCCTCTAGTTCTTGCCCAGAGTCCTGCGCAAGATCAGAAAGGAGGGCCGTCGGGTCATTCTCATTACTCCAGACTGACCCAGGCAAGTTTGGTACCCTGACCTGCTCCGTCTGTCCGTAGAGGTGCCATAGCATCTCCCGGACTGTCCAGACCTTCTCTCACGAGGTCCGTTCTTCCGCCAGAACCTGCGGCTCTCAGATTGACGGCGTGGCGTTTGAGTCATGGATCTTGACGACTTCTGGTATCCCTCCTGAAGTCATCTCCTCTCTGACTCGAGCTCGGAAGTATCCTTTGGCCTTGCCGACCCTCCTGTCCTTTCTACAGTCCGGTCTGCAGCTAGGACTATCCCTGAATTCCCTTAAGGGACAGGTCTCGGCTCTATCAGTGTTGTGCCAGCGGCGTATCGCCCGGCTGGCCCAGGTGCGCTCCTTCATGCAGGGCGTATCTCACATCATTCCGCCTTACCGGCGGCCCTTGGAGCCCTGGGACCTTGATTCGGTCCTCACGGCTTCCGGAAACCCCCCTTTGAACCTCTTAGGGAGGTTTCTTAGTTTAGTCTTTCACAGAAGGTGGTCTTTCTAGTGGCCATAACTTCCCTCAAGAGAGTCTCTGTTTTGGCTGCACTCTCTTCGGAGTCCTCCCTTCATCAAGACAAGGTGGTTCTCCGTCCGACTCCGGACTTTCTCCCTAAGGTGGTTGCTGTTCCACCTTATCCGGGGCATTTTCCCTGCCTTCCTTTTGTCCGGCTCCTGTTCATCGCTTTGAAAGGGCGTTGCATACTCTGGATCTGGTGCGGGCGCTCCGGATCTATGTGCTCGCACCGCTGTTCTTAGGCGGTGCACCTCTTTTTTGTGCTGACTGCTGGTCAGCGTAAGGGCCTTTCGGTTTTTAAGCCGACCCTGGCTCGTTGGTTTAGGTCGGCCATTTCCGATACCTACCAGGGTACTCAAGTGCCTCTCCCGCCGGGGATCAAGGCACACTTGACCAGGGCTGTCGGTGCCTCTTAGGCTTTCAGGCCCAGGCTACGGCTCAGCAGGTCTGTCAGACTGCCACTTGGACTAGTCTGCATACCTTTTCGAAGCACTACCAAGTGCATGCTCTTGCTTCGGCAGATGCGAGCTTGGGCAGACGCATCCTTTAGGCGGCTGTCGCCCATTTGTGAAGTTAGGTTTCGCCTACTTCTCAGTTTTTCTATTTATTCCCACCCATGGACTGCTTTAGAACGTCCCATGGTCTGGGTCTCCCATAAGGAACGATGAAGAAAAAGAGAATTTTGTTACTTACCGTAAATTCTTTTTCTTATAGTTCCGACATGGGAGACCCAGCACCCTCCCTGTTGCCTGTTGGCAGGTTTCTTGTTCCGTGTGTTATCACCGGCTGTTGTTGTAGACAGAGGTTCCGGTTGTTCCGGGTTTTGCTCTGTCTCTACTTGTGGGTGGATGTCCTCCTTCAGCTTTTGCACTAAACTGGCTAGGACTGGCTACCAGGGGGTGTATATGCTAGGAGGGAGGAGCTACACGTTTGAGTGTAGTACTTTGTGTGTCCTCCGGAGGCAGAAGCTATACACCCATGGTCTGGGTCTCCCATGTCGGAACTATAAGAAAAATAATTTACGGTAAGTAACAAAATTCTCTTTTTCTGTTTGGTCGGGCTGTATACCCTTTTTTGCCCATATACCCTCAGTGATCATTCTCCCAGGAGACAACAGCATGTCGTCCACAAGGAGCAAAGCTGCTAAGGCACAGGGTTTTTTTGCGGCCTGTACCTCTTGTGGGGCTATGTTACCTGCGGGTTCCACCTATCCTCACTGTGAGCAATGCTCGACCCCTGTTTCGCTTGCTCAGCCGGAGCCTCGGTCACTAGTGGGCCCCTCGGCTCATGTAGACCCCCCTACTCCCCCTGTCCAGGCGGCAGAGACAGAGTTCGCCTCTTTTGCTGAGAAACTCTCTGAGTCACTTTCACAATCCATGGCTCAGTCTATGGACAAATGGTCTGCCAAGCTGCTAGAAGCTTTGCAGTCCAGACCGGTCCTTACACAGGCCCCGGCCCCTGTTGGATCGTCGCCTCCAGGCCCCTCTCGGTCCGCGCCGCAGCGCGCTCCCAGGTTGGGCCCTAGGTCTCACGTGGAGGACTCCTGCCCGGACCACAGTCCTAGACAGGCTAAGCGGGCTCGCTGGGAATCTTCCCCGACTTCTTCACGCTGCTCGGGTTCCCAGCTTGAGGACTCTCTGGAGGACGAGGCGGACGTCGCAGCTCAGGGCTCTGACCCTGACGTCGCCCTTAACCTTGATACACCTGAAGGGGACGCCTTAGTGAATGATCTTATCTCGTCCATCAACCAGGTGTTGGATCTTCCTCCCCCGACTCCTACTGTAGAGGAGTCGGCGTCTCAGCAGGAGAAACACCAGTTTAGGTTCCCCAAACGTACACGTAGTGCGTTTTTCGATCACTCTAACTTCAGAGACGCTGTCCAGAAGCCCAGAGCGGTTCCGGACAAGCGCTTTACTAAGCGCCTCACTGACACGCGTTACCCCTTCCCCTCTGAAGTCGTTAAGGGTTGGGCTCAATGTCCCAAGGTGGATCCTCCAGTCTCTAGATTGGCGGCTAGATCCGTGGTATCGGTTGCAGATGGCTCATCGCTAAAGGATGCCACTGACAGGCAGATAGAGCTCCTGGTGAAGTCCATCTATGAGGCCACAGGCGCGTCTTTTGCCCCGGCCTTTGCAGCCGTGTGGGCACTCCAAGCTATCTCAGCTTGTCTGGCTGAGATTAATGCTGTCACACGCAATTCTGCTCCGCAAGTTGCGTCTTTGACTTCTCAAGCGTCAGCTTTTTCTTCCTACGCCATGAACGCAGTCCTAGACTCTGCTAGCCGTACAGCGGTAGCATCCGCTAACTCTGTGGCAGTCCGCAGGGCCATGTGGCTGCGCGAATGGAAGGCAGTCTCGGCCTCCAAGAGGTTCTTAACCGGTTTGCCGTTTTCTGGCGACCGCTTGTTTGGCGAACGGTTGGATGAGATTATTAAGGAATCCAAGGGAAATGACTCCTCCTTACCCCAGTCCAAACCTAAGAGACCTCAGCAACGGAAAATACAATCGAGGTTTCGGTCCTTTCGTCCCTCCGCCAAGCCCCAATCCTCTTCGTCCAGGAGAAAGGCCAGAGGAACTCCACTGCCTCCAAGGCGGCCTCCTCCTGACTCTCGGCATCCCCTAGCCGCATCCTCGGTCGGTGGCAGGCTCTCCCGCTTTGGAGACGCCTGGTGGCCACATGTTCAAGACCGATGGGTGAGAGACATTCTGTCTCACGGTTACAGGATAGAGTTCAGCTCTCGTCCTGCGGCTCGTTTCTTCAGAACCTCTCCGTCCCCCGCTCAGGCCGACGCACTTTTTCAGGCAGTGGACGCTCTGAAGACAGAAGGAGTTGTGATCCCCGTTCCCCTTCAGGAACGTGGTCGCGGCTTTTACTCCAACTTGTTCGTGGTGCCAAAAAAGGACGGATCATTCCGTCCCGTTCTGGACCTCAAGCTACTCAACAGACATGTGAGAACCAGACGGTTTCGGATGGAATCTCTCCGCTCGGTCATCGCCTCGATGTCACAAGGAGACTTCCTAGCATCGATCGACATCAAGGATGCTTATCTCCACGTGCCGATCGCACCCGAACATCAACGCTTCTTGCGTTTCGCCATCGGGGACGAACACCTTCAGTTCGTGGCATTGCCTTTCGGCTTGGCGACAGCCCCACGGGTTTTCACCAAAGTCATGGCATCCGTTGTGGCGGTCCTACACTCTCAGGGCCACTAGGTGAATCCCTACTTAGACGATCTCCTAGTCAGGGCCCCTTCTCGGGTGGCGTGTCAACACAGCCTTACCGTCGCTCTGGCGACTCTCCAGCAGTTCGGGTGGATCATCAACTTCCCGAAATCCAAGTTGACACCGACCCAATCACTGACTTACCTCGGGAAGGAGTTTCATACACAGTCAGCGGTAGTCAAGCTGCCGCGGGACAAACAACTTTCTCTGCAGGCAGGGGTGCAATCACTTCTTCGGGGTCAGTCACACCCCTTAAGGCGCCTCATGCACTTCCTGGGGAAGATGGTGGCAGCAATGGAGGCAGTGCCGTTCGCGCAATTCCATCTGCGGCCACTCCAATGGGACATTCTCCGCAAATGGGACAGGAGGTCGGCTTCCCTCGACAGGAACGTCTCTCTTTCCCTTGCAACCAAGACGTCACTTCAGTGGTGGCTCCTTCCCAATTCTCTATCGCAGGGAAAATCCTTCCTACCCCCAACCTGGGCTGTGGTCACCACGGACGCGAGCCTGTCAGGGTGGGGAGCGGTTTTTCTCCACCACAGGGCTCAGGGAACCTGGACTCCGATAGAGTCTTCCCTTCAGATCAATGTTCTGGAGATAAGGGCAGTGTATCTAGCCCTATTGGCTTTCCATCAGTGGCTGGAGGGCAGGCAGATCCGTATCCAGTCGGACAACGCCACTGCCGTCGCATACATCAACCACCAAGGCGGCACTCGCAGTCATCAAGCCTTCCAGGAAGTCCGGCGGATTCTGCAGTGGGTGGAAGCCACAGCCTCCACCATCTCCGCAGTTCACATCCCGGGCGTAGAAAACTGGGAAGCAGATTTTCTCAGTCGTCAGGGCATGCATGCGGGGGAATGGTCTCTGCACCCAGAAGTGTTTCGAGAGATCTGTCGCCGCTGGGGAACGCCGGACGTCGATCTCATGGCGTCACGGCACAACAACAAAGTCCCGTCATTCATGGCACGGTCTCAGGATCACAGAGCTCTGGCGGCGGACGCGTTGGTTCAGGATTGGTCGCAGTTTCGACTGCCTTATGTGTTTCCTCCTCTGGCGATGCTGCCCAGTGTGTTACGCAAGATCAGGTCCGACTGCCGTCGCGCCATTCTCGTCGCTCCAGACTGGCCGAGGCGGTCGTGGTACCCGGATCTGTGGCATCTCACGGTGGGTCAACCGTGGGCGCTTCCAGACCGCCCAGACTTGCTGTCTCAAGGCCCGTTTTTCCATCTGAATTCCGTGGCCCTCAACCTGACTGTGTGGCCATTGAGTCCTGGCTCCTAGCGTCTTCAGGGTTATCTCAGGATGTCATTGCCACCATGAGACAGGCCAGGAAGCCAACGTCCGTCAAGATCTATTACAGGTCTTGGCAAATCTTCTTATCCTGGTGCTCTGATAACGGTTTTCTTCCATGGCCGTTTGCCTTACCCACTTTTCTTTCATTCCTTCAATCCGGAATGGACAAGGGGTTGTCACTCGGCTCTCTCAAGGGACAAGTATCGGCGCTCTCCGTATTTTTTCAAAAGCGCCTAGCCAGGCTTCCGCAGGTCCGCACGTTCCTGCAGGGAGTTTGCCACATAGTCCCACCTTACAAGCGTCCGCTGGAACCCTGGGATCTTAACAGGGTACTAACGGCTCTTCAGAAGCCACCTTTCGAGCCGCTGCGGGATGTCTCTTTATCACGTCTTTCGCAGAAGGTGGCCTTTCTAGTGGCAGTTACATCACTCCGGAGAGTGTCTGAGCTGGCAGCGCTGTCATGCAAAGCCCCCTTCCTGGTGTTTCACCAGGATAAGGTGGTTCTGCGTCCGGTCCCGGATTTTCTCCCTAAGGTGGTATCTCCTTTTCATCTCAATCAGGATATCACCTTGCCTTCATTTTGCCCTAATCCAATTCACCAATGTGAAAAGGATTTGCACTCTTTGGATCTGGTGAGAGCACTCCGACTCTACGTGTCTCGCACGGCGCCCCTGCGTCGTACAGATGCGCTCTTTGTCCTTGTCGCTGGCCAGCGTAAGGGTTCGCAGGCTTCCAAGTCAACCTTGGCTCGGTGGATCAAGGAACCGATTCTCGAAGCCTACCGTTCTTCTGGGCTTCCGCTTCCTTCAGGGCTGAAAGCCCATTCTACCAGAGCCGTGGGTGCGTCCTGGGCATTGCGGCACCGGGCTACGGCTCAGCAGGTGTGTCAGGCAGCTACGTGGTCTAGTCTGCACACTTTCACGAAGCACTATCAAGTGCATACCTATGCTTCGGCAGACGCCAGTCTAGGTAGGCGAGTCCTTCAGGCGGCGGTTGCCCACCTGTAAGAGGGGGCCGTTTCGGCTCTTTTTATTGAGGTATTCTTTTACCCACCCAGGGACTGCTTTTGGACGTCCCAATTGTCTGGGTCTCTCAATGGAGCGACAAAGAAGAAGGCAATTTTGTTTACTTACCGTAAATTCCTTTTCTTCTAGCTCCTATTGGGAGACCCAGCACCCGCCCCTGTTCCCTTCGGGCTGGTTGTTCTTTTGTGTACACATGTTGTTCACGTTGAATTGTTCTTTTGGTTCATGGTTTTCAGTTCTCCGAACATCCTTCGGATTGAATTTACCCTAGACCAATTTATAAGTTTTCTCCTTCCTGCTTTTGCACCAAAACTGAGGAGCCCGTGATCCACGGGAGGGTGTGTAGGCAGAGGGGAGGGGTTACACTTTTTAAAGTGTAATACTTTGTGTGGCCTCCGGAGGCAGAAGCTATACACCCAATTGTCTGGGTCTCCCAATAGGAGCTAGAAGAAAAGGAATTTACGGTAAGTAAACAAAATTCCCTTTTTTTCCCCGATCTTCTACCTCTGTTTTGTCTCCAGCTGTTCTAGGATCTCTGCTGCGATCCATTTTGTTGCCTTTACTCCTTTGCACATGTACAGTGGATCCTTGTGTTTATATCTTTCAGTTGAAGCCAAGTACAGTCGTAATGAGCCCAGGGATCGGCGCAGCAGGCATTGCCCGTACCTGGACACCATCAACAGGTTAGTATTGGGCTGCATTCACACACAAGTTCTATCCTATTTTTTTTTTTTTTTTTTTTTTAATTTTTATTTTTTTCGTCAATGATTTTTCTTAAAGGGAACCTGTCACCAGATTTGTAACCTATAAGCTGTGGCCACCACCGGTGAGCCCTTATATACCGCATTCTAGAATACTGTATATAAGAGCCCAGGCCTCTCTATATAATGTGAAAAACATCTTTATAATACTCACCTAGGGGGTGGTGGGTGTCGCTGTTCTCCGGTCCGGCGCCTCCTCCATCTTGTCCAATCAGTCTTCCTTCCCAGCCCAGTGTGGACAATACGTCCTTCAGCATCCACACAGAGGCCTCCATTGTGCTCCTGGGCATGCACAGTTCTTGCTGCCCTGCTGAGGGAAGAGCAAAGTACTGTAATGTGCAGGTGCGAAGAAAGGTCAAAGACCGCTCATACATGCACACTACAATGCATTGATCTGCTCTCAGCAGGGCAGATCAAAGTGCGCCTGCGCAGGAGCACAATGGAGGCCTCACGGTGAATGACACAAGACGCATCATGCACACGGGGCTGGACAGGAGGACGGTGATCCCACAAGGTAGAGGAGGCGACAGACCAAGAGCAGTGACACCCATTGGACTGGACTGTCCCCTAGGTGAGTATTCTAAGGCTATGTGCCCACGAGACAACATATTCGCGGATTTTGCCATGGAAAACCTGTGGATTAATCTGGATTTTTTAGATAAATCCGCAGGTTCTATTAAGTACAGACACTCCCCATGTTATCCTATTGGATTTGGGGATTGCTGTATCAATACTGCGGTATGTGCGGCTGCGGAATATGCTGCGGATGTCCCACAGCCGCACGTAACTGCATGTCTATTATTCATGTGGAAATATCTGCGGAATTCCCGCTCCTCCACTATGGAGATAGAGGCCGGGACTTCCGCAGGAATTCTGCACAAAATCGGCACTGTTTCCACAAGTTTCCCACAACAACTCCGCAGATATACCACAGCAATGGATAGTTGCGGAATCAATTTGGGGAGCAGTTGCGGTAAACCTGCGACAAAGTCCGTGGGTACGTTGTCCCGTAGGCACATAGCCTAAAAGTGTTTTTTATGTTCTACACAGCGGCCTGGTGGTGGCTACATCTTATAGAGGACAAATCTGGTGACCGGCTCCCTTTAAAGTAGAACAGATGTATTCACTCATTAAAATCACCGATATAAAAGTGAGATCCTTGAGACTTGGCGCTGATCCGATTTTGTGGCTCTGAATTGACCATTATAGTCTATGGGGAAACATGGATGCAAATTGGAAGACTTCTGGTGTCTCATGGATCTGTTTTAATAACGGTAAATGTGCTGACTTTTCAAGGATCTTTTTTGGGGGGGCTTGGAAGCAAACACAGCTCTTTAAGTGGGAAAAAAAACCCTGATGTGACTAGGATGACACCTGAGGAAAAGGGGGTTTAGTTTCTCTCAATGCTAATACTCGTTTGGGCCTATGACTGCAGCCTAAAAGTGAGAAGATATTAGTATTCTAGAAGTTTCCATCACTTCCTTCCTCTCTGGTTCTTACAGGAGCGTCTTGGATTTTGACTTTGAGAAGTTGTGCTCCATCTCTCTGTCCCACATTAATGCCTACGCTTGCCTGGTGTGCGGCAAGTACTTCCAGGGTAAGTGGCCGGCGCCGGGGGATCAGTATCTGACCTGGGGGCAGAGTGTGATCCATGAATGTCCCCTCTTCTCCATCTGCAGGTCGGGGGCTGAAGTCTCACGCGTACATCCACAGCGTTCAGTTCAGTCACCACGTCTTCCTGAATCTGCACACACTAATGTTCTATTGCCTCCCTGATAACTACAAAATCATCGATTCATCCCTCGAAGACATTACGGTAAGTGGCTGGGAAGACATAAAAGGTAGATTGTCTCCTGGAAACACTTGTATATTGGGGGGCGTCTTAACAAAAACAGAAAGATGTCAGTGCTTTATTAAGTTTAAAATGAAAAAAAACATGAAAATGGTGTGAAGAAGGTGCAACACTCAAAAAACATAACTATACAATAGGATATAGAGTTGCACACCAGTCACAATGTATAGGGGAATGATGAAAAACAAAACTGCTATGGGAATACTAGACTGAAAATACAATGAACTATCTGAAAAAAGTGAAAAACATGAAAATGGTATCTGCATAACTGCTATGAATAATAGGAATGAGAGATGTTTAGCCATTGTATTGATCAATGCAAAAGAGCCCTAAAACCAAACGCCAAGGTAATCTCTATTTTTAGGGTCCCTAGCCTATGTGTAACCTCACCTGCAGTTAAAAAACTTGTTGTGTATAGGAAGCAAAGGACCAAGCTTTATATGTGAAGTGAACTGCAGGTGAGGTTACATATAGGCTTGGGACCCCAAAAATAGAGATTACCTTGGCATTGGTTTTGGGGCTTTTTTGCATTGATCAATACAATGGCTAAACATCTCTCATTCCTATTATTCATAGCAGTTTTGCATATTTCATTTTTCATGTTTTTTCACTTTTTTCAGATAGTCCATTGTATTTTCAGTCTAGCATTCCCATAGCAGTTCTGCTTTTCATCATTCCCCTATACATTCTGACTGGTGTGCAACTCTTTATCCTATTGTATAGTTATGTTTTTGAGTCTTGCACCTTCTTCACACCATTGGTGATCCAGACGTACATTCTTTAGTTATTAAGTTTAAAAGGCCGCACTTGGCAGGAAAGAGCCCCCACTATGGAGGTGTCCTGCCCGGCTACCCAGGTGTCCTACAGTACTTTAGTGTGTGAGCTGTTTAGGTGCACACACAGTCCCTAGCTGAAGGACCATTTCCACTGAGCTCCTTCTCCTATGGAACCGTTTAGACAATGACATCGGTGAGTAGCCGACACAATAACATCCACTAAATTGTTTTGTTCCATTCTTTTACTTTACTTTTCCCCCTATCAATCCTTTTAACCCTTCACATTGGATCCCCATCTATGGAGCGGGCTCAGGAGCCGGGCCTGCACCATTTGTGGCAAAAGCAAGTTTTAACACTATTAAAAAAAAAAAAAAAAATCACAGTGAAGTATAACACATGCACCCGATCACAACAACAATTAAAATAGTAAAGGGATTCTCAAACGTTTTATATTTGGGGCCTCATCAATGCACTGGACGTTCCTGTTAAGGTTAAATCTATCTTCCAATTTTTCCTTTTATTTGTCTCATAAACCAGTTATATTGTTACCTCCATAAAGACCAGGCCTGACAGGACCTTAAGGAAACCTGTCAGGTGTAATATGCACCCAGAGGCACGAGCAGTTCTGGGTGTATTTTGCTAATCCCTGCCTAACCGTCCCTGTATACACTAGCATAGATAAAGAGATCTATAGAAAAAGTACTTCTAATGATCATTTCTTATATGCTAATGGGGCCAGCGACTAATCGCAAGGTCGTGAGTTCCCTTGGCTAGTTGGCCCACATAGCATGGTAGTATGCCCACAGGGGTGTGCTAACATGCTAATGAATACACAGAGATGCCGCAAATACCTCAATCTTCATGGCGGCCGGCGGAAGATGGATGCGCACTGGGCATGTTCCGGAGTACCCGTGGCTTCCAGTCATGCGCACTGGACTGATGCCGGGTGTAAGCTTTCCGGCTTCAGTGAGGTACAGTGCGCATGACCAGAAGTGCTGAGGACTCCGAATCACGCCTAGTGCGCATCCATCCTCCGCCGACTGCCATGAAGATTGAGGTATTTGTGGCGTCTCTGTGTATTCATTAGCACATTAATACACCCACAGGGGTGTGCTAGCATGCTATGGGGAGAAACGCCCTCAGGACTAGTCCCTGTGCTCATTAGCATACAATCTTTAGAAATACTTTTTCTAAAGATCTCTTTATTTATGTTAGTGTATACAGGGACAGTTAGGCAGGGATTAGCAATATACACCCAGAACTGCTCATGGTTCTGGGTGTATATTACACCTGACAGGTTCCCTTTAATGATCAGCCAATCTTCTCCATTTTGCTTTTCAGCAGCCATGACTTTTTTCTTTATCGTTCCTTCCATGGGAGACCCAAACCATGGGTGTATAGCTACTGCCCCCGGAGGACACACAAAGTTACTACACTCAAAAACGTGTAGCTCCTCCCTCCTAGCATATACACCCCCTGCTAGCCAGATCTAGCCAGTTTCTTGCTTTGTGTCAGGAGGATCACACACACGCATGCATCCTTTTTTGATTTTTCATTTTTTCCAAAGATTTGGAAGAAAAGCGGGTCCACTGGACCCCCGGCATGTCCCTTCACACTCCCCTGGCGGCAGTGCTGTTAAGGTTGACTTCAGGGCAGGAGCCCTTCATGCCGCACTCCTTCACCATCCCTTAGGGGCTCTGGCTTGAAGTTGGAGCCAACACGGTTTCACTGCCTTGCAGGAGACCGGCCTCCATCCGCAGCCCTTGTGCAGGACCCTGCTGGACGGAGCACTGGACCCCCACCCCACAGGGACTGGGCCCTGCGTCTCAAAGCTAAGTATAGAGACGTTTATTCAGAGGGTCCTTCTGCATTGTGGGGCATTTTTATTGGGGGGACAGTGATTGCCTGATAATGCTGCTTTTCTACTGTGTTTCCGGCCGGTTCCACGGTTTTTACTGAGAACCGCGCCGACGATGCCTCATTCTCGGCCGCATGCATAACTCTAGGCCCCGGCTTCAGCCGCGGCCTAGTTTCGTTTCGTCCCCCTGCATGTCAGTCATGCAGGGGGACACTGCAGCGCCGCCCGCCGGCCGCTCTGCACAGGGGAGGACGCTCCTTTTTGAGGAGATCATTCCCTCCCCTGTACATCTCCTTCGCCCTCCGATTCCCGCTCCTGGGTTAACCCCCGCCCCCCCCTCACTCTGGCGCCATTTTCTCAGCGTCTTAGTACACTGGTCGGCGCTGGCTGCTCTGCAGCAGAGGGAGGGAATACTGACTGGGGGTCCAGGATTGGAATTCGTATGGCACTCATAATAGCGGCCTGATAAGTCACAACCTCTGGTTGTGCACTTTTATACACTCTCAGGGCATTCTGTAGGAGTTAATTCTTTATCATAGAACCTCCTCCTCAGCAGCATGTCTCACTCTAGCAGCAAAGCTCCAAGGCTGTACACTACATGTTCTGCATGTAACCTCATATTGCCTGAACCGGCACACTGTAATGGTTCTTGTGTGGTGGATGGGTATTCTAGACAGAGCCCCCACCTCTGCAGCATGTCTGAGGCTGCAGGCTGTTTTATATTATCCACTGCAGGTAGTCTCGTACGGCTATACCGAGCTCACAACCACTGTGGCCCCTCAGCATGGGGGCTCATTAATGGTCCCTCCAGCTGCTCCGGTTTCGGTGGCTGACCCCCGTGGGAATCCTATTTCCAGGAGTCGGCTGTCCCGGCATCTGCTGAGCATGCAGCCCCCTTCTCAGGGCGTTTTCTGCTTCGCTCAGCAAAGCTCACAAGGAACTCTCCTTCTGGGCTCAGACCCCGTCCTCCTGACAGGGAGACGCAGGGTCCCCTGTCCTCCCCGTCCCGCAGCTCCGATTTCGAGCTGACTCACTGGACGAGGAGGATGTCTCTACCACGGGCACGGACGGATCCGTCCGTACGTGACGCAGCTGCGAATGATTGGATTGCGTCCATTATTCTTGTACTGGACCTCCATCCGCCTGATCAGGGGAGTATTCCCCGCTGACAGAAAGGCATCAGTATACCTTTAACAGGACGAGGAGTGTGTTCCTTAACCACTCCAGTTTTCAGCCCGCTGCGTCCAAGCCCACAGCCTATCCTGCAGACCCCACAGCGGGGTTCTGCTGCCTGTCTCCCCCTCCCATCAGAGGTGGTCAAGGAGTGTACTCATTCGCCAAGGGTAGCCACTCCGGTGTCTAGACTTTCAGCCCGGTTAGTTGTATCAGTGGCTGACGGCACCTCTATATGGAGTCTACGGTACATTAATTTTGTACTGGACCTCAATCCACCGGCGTCACCTTATCTAGGTGAACACAACGTGTGTTCCTTAACCACTCCAGTTTTCAGGCCCCCGTGACTAGCCTCGCTTCCCATGAAGCGTGATTCTGAGGACTGTGTTTCCCCTGTCCACCAATGGTGGTCAAGAAGTGGGCTCATTCACCTCAGGTGGCTCAGCCCGGACCGTTATGTCAGTGGCTGATGGCTCCTCACTTAAGGTTCTGCGGTCCGCCCGGTTGTCCTTTGGGCCAAGTCGGTATAAGGATGGCAGGAGCTTCGTTCTCCTCAGCTTTACAGCAGTGCGGTTTTTTTGTACCTTCTCTGCTTCTCTGGAGGAGATGCATTCTCTCACAGGGACTCTATGCCCAAAACGGTTGCCTGAACTTCCAGACTTCACTCTTTTCATCCTCTGCCAGGTCTGCCATGCTGGACGCCGCACGACGGTGGTCTGGGCTACCTTCCTCGCTATCCGCAGGCTCCTGTGGCTTCGGAATTGGAAGGCAGATGCCTCTATGGAGGTTCCTTGCTGGGCTCCCCCTTGGTGGGACCAGTTTTCCCGGAACCAACTGGGTGAAATTAAGGAAGCTCTTGGTGGGGAGTGTTCTTCCTTGCCACAAACCTAAACCAGGGAACCTGTCCACAGGAATCAGTTGAGGTTTCGGTGGTTTCCGTTCCTCCATCTGATCGTCCTCTAGCTCGGCCCAGGTTCATAGAACCAAATGGCTCGAAGCTGCGTCTTCAGAAGACCGCAGGAGATGCTGTCACTGACTCAGCTTCCTCCGAGCTATTTAGCCACGCTCCTTGGTTGTGGCAGGCTCTCTCCACTGGGCGACGTAGGGTTCTAACACGTCTCCGTTCAGTGGGGGCGAGATTATATCTCCCTTGGCTACAGGATGGACTTCTGTCCACCCGCCAAACAGATTTTTTCTGTCAACTCCTCCCGGCTACAAGGCCGCCGCCTTCTCACAGGCTGTGGCATTTCTTGCTGGCCAATGGAGTAATTGTACCGGTTCCCGACTGGGAACGGTTCTGAGATTTTTGCTTAAATCTATTCCTAGTCCCCGAAGAGGGCGGTGCCTTCCGACCTGGATCTTTAGCCTTTCAAGCATAGCCAGGTGGGGCGTCTTCACATGGAGTCTCGGTTTTGTTCCGTGTGTTTTCTTCACCGGATCAATCAAGAACCCAAGGAGATTCTCTAGTAGCCATCGGCATCAGAGATGCCTATCGACAGGAGTCAATCGCAGTTTCACACTAGCGTTGACTACATTTTGACAATCGGAGTGGTCCAATTCGTGGCTCTTCCCTTGGGGTTAGCCAAGGCCCCTCGAGTATTCTCATTGGGGCAGCTGTGATTAGCGTCCTGCCCCCCTAGGGTTTGGCAGTGATCTTTTGCCCTGGACGGCCTTCTTGTCGAGGCTTCATCCAGTGCTGACTCTTAGCAGAGTGCTTCGCTCACTCTCGCCACTCTGACCTATTCGGGTGGCAAGTCCACTCTGACTTCGAACCAGAGGTTCTCAGGGCGTCAATGGAAGCGGTTCCTCGCCCAGTTTCTCCTGCGTCCTCTGAGACTGGATGTTTTCCGCTGTACAAGCGAACTCAATCCTCCCACGGGGTGGTGGCTTCGCCACTGACCAGGGGCTCGTTTCAGTGGTGGCTTCGGCCACTCTGTCTCAGGGGCGCTCCTTTCTGGCCCGTCCCGGGTGATCTTCACCAGGATGCTAGCCTATCCGCCTTGGGAGCAGTATATCTCCACCGTGGAGCGCAGGGCGCTTGGACTCTGTCCGAATCAGCCCTCTGGATCAATGTGCTGGAAATCAGAGCTGTATTTCTGGCTCTCTAAGCCTTCACCATCTGTGGGCGGCTAGGCACATTCGAGTCCAGTCGGACAACGTGACAGCGTTTTCCTACATCAGCTTCCAGGGCGGGACACTCAGCCGCCTGGCAATCTTGGCGGCTCAACATTCTTCAGTGGACAAGGTACTCCTAGTCCACCGTATCCGCAGTCCACATCCTAGATGTGAAAACTACGAGGCAGGCTATTTCAGCTGTCCAACCGTGGTCCACAATCCTCAGGTTTTGTGGTAGACACCCTGGTTCATGTTTGATCCCAGCTTTGTCTCTTTTCGAATTTCACCCTCTACCTCTTGTCCAGAGTCCTGCGCAAGATCGGTAAAGGGGGCCGTCGGGTCATTCTTCCAGACTGACCCAAGCAGGCTTGGTACTCTGACCTGCTCCTTCTGTCCGTTGGGTTGCCATGGCATCTTCCGGACCGTTCAGACCTTTTCTCAAGAGGTCCGTTTTTTCCCGTCAGAATTCTGGATTCTCAGATTGACGGCGTAGCTCCCGAGTCCTGGATCATGGCGACTTCTGATATCCTTCCTGAAGCCATCTCCGCTATGACTCGAGCTCCAAAGTGTCCTTTGACCTTTTTGGCCTTGCCGACCCTCCTATCCTTTCCACAGTCCAGTCTACAGCTAGGACTATCCCTCATTAAGGGACAGGTCTCGGCTCTGTCAGTATGTGCCAGCGGCGTATCGTCCGGCTGGCTCCGGTGCGCTCCTTTAAGGGCGCATCTCACATCATTCCGCTTTTCCGGCGGCCTATGGAGACCTGGGACCTTGATCCGGTCCTCCCGGTTCCCGGAAACCCCCCTTTGCGCCTCTTGGGGAGGTTTCGTTGTTTCATCTTTCACAGAAAGTACTCGTTCTAGTGGCTATAATTTCCCGCCAGAGAGTTCTGGCTGCACTCTTTCGGAGTCGCCCCCTTTGTTTTTGGTCCTTTGCATCAAGACAAGGTGGTCTTCGTCCGACTCCGGCCTTTTTTCCCTAAGGTGGTTTCTGCTCCACCTTATCCGGGGCAATTTTCCTGCCTTCCTTTTGTCCGGCTCCTGTTCATCGCTTGAGGAAGCGTTGCATATCCTGGATCTGGTGCGGGCGCTCCGGATCTATGTGTCTCGCACCGCCGTTATTAGGCGGTGCACCTCTCTCCTGCTGACTGTTCGTCAGCGTAACGGTCTCTCGGCATCTAAGCCGACCCTGATGTTGGCTTAGGTCGGCCATTTCCGAGACCTACGAGTGTACTCAAGTGCCTTCCCCGCCGGGGATCAGAGCACATTTGGTCAGTCCTGTCGGCGCCTTTTTTTTTTTTTTGGGCTTTCAGGCACCAGGTTACGGCTCAGTAGGTCTGTCAGACTGCAGCTCGAATTAGTCTGCATACTTTTTCGAAGTACTTCCCAAGGCATGCTCATGCCTTGGCAGACGTGGGCTTGGGCAGACGCATTTCTTTTTCGCTCCTAATTGGGAGACCCAGACAATTGGGTGTATAGCTATTGCCTCTGGAGGCCACACAAAGTATTACACTTAAAAGTGTAAGGCCCCTCCCCTTCTGGCTATACACCCCCAGTGGGATCACTGGCTCACCAGTTTTGTGCTTTGTGCGAAGGAGGCAACACATCCACGCATAGCTCCACTTTTTAGTCAGCAGCAGCTGCTGACTATGTCGGATGGAAGAAAAGAGGACACATATAGTGTCCCCAGCATGCTCCCTTCTCACCCCACTGTATGTCGGAGGTGTTTGTAAGGTTGAGGTACCCATTGCGGGTACGGCGGCAGGAGCCCACATGCTGATTCCTTCCCCATCCCTTTTTACAGGGCTCTGGGTGAAGTGGGATTTACCGGTCTCCAGGCACTGAGACCGTGCTCCATCTACAGCCCCTGGAGAAGATGCTGGATGGAGCGGAGTACATCAGGGACATGGCCCTGCTTCCTCAAGGTACTCTGTGTCCCCGTGCATTTGGCGCTCACACCGCAGCATGCTGGGTGTTGTAGTGCGCCGGGGGACATCAGCGCTGCGGCGCCTGTGCCATGGCCTCATTCAGCTTCGCTGAAGCAGGCTCACTTATGGGAATTGGTCGCGCCGGCCGCTGGGACTGCGGCGCGGCTGGCACTTGTAGTGCGCCGGGGACTTCAGCGCGGCCTGCGCTTTTACGGCGGCCGCGCTGATAACTAGAGTCCCCGGCTTTTGCGGCCTGCTTCCGTTCGTTCCCGCCCCCAGACCTGCCAGTCAGGAGAGGGGCGGGACGCTGGCCACTTCTAGGAATCGGTCGCGCCGGCCGCTGGGACTGCGGCGCGGCTGGCACTTGTGGTGCGCCGGAGACTTCAGCGCGGCCCGCGCTTTTACGGCGGCCGCGCTGATAACTAGAGTCCCCGGCTTTTGCGGCCTGCTTCCGTTCGTTCCCGCCCCCAGACCTGCCAGTCAGGAGAGGGGCGGGACGCTGGCCACTTCTAGGAATCGGTCGCGCCGGCCGCTGGGACTGCGGCGCGGCTGGCACTTGTGGTGCGCCGGGGACTTCAGCGCGGCCCGCGCTTTTACGGCGGCCGCGCTGTTAACTCGAGTCCCCGGCTTCTGGGCCTAGTCTCCCTTCGTTACCGCCCACAGCCCTGACAGTCAGGGTAGGGGCGTGACGCTGCATAGCACAGCAGCGCTGAGAGCTGGAGTATGTTTTGCATACTCCACCCCTCTCACTGTGTGCACTGTGAATCCGGATTCCCGCACTTTCTCAGGCACGCCCACGGCTTCCTTCTCTACAAGGACGCCGGCAGCCATTAGTGTCAGTTTCTGTACGATACAGAGACAAGTGTGGAAGACCCTGGCATTCTGATAGTCACACAATCGCTGCAACAGGCGTTAAGCAGCACCTGTGGTGCTAACCCCACTAGTGCAGAAGTGCACTTATAGATATGCTTGTACTATATACATTGCACTGTTTGGTCGCACGTTGTATATACCCTCCTGGATTATGCGGAGGAGTTATCAGCATATTCTCTGTGTAAAACAAAGGTGCAGAACCACATGTTTTTCTATACAGCTGGTACAGCATGTACGGCTATACGGCCGGCAGGTTACATAGACTCCCATTGTATGCACTAATGGCCAGGGGATGAGGACGGTGTCTGCAGTATTTACTGACAGTTTTTCTGAGACTATGGCTATGATACTAGAAGCCTAGCAGTCCGGACATGTCTCTCACAATATGGGCACTGTTGAATCATTGATCCATGGCCCCCCTCAGTGTGAACAACTAACAGCTCCGGGAATGTCACACGCATCCCAGAGTCACGGCTCTGCACGGACGTCAGTCCCAGACAGCCTAAGCGGGCTCACTATGAGCGGCCTCGGTTTCATCAGGGTCCTAGCAGAAGGACTCGCTGTGTAATGAGGCGGAAGTAGCGGCTCAGGATTCTGATCCTGAGACCGCTCTCAATCTGGATACACCTGATCGTGACGCCATAGTAAATAATCTTATAGCGTCCATCTATAGAATGTGGGTTATTTCTCACAGCTCCTCCAGTGGAGGAGTCAGCTTCACGTATTTTTCTGGACCACTCTGCCTTCAGAGAGGCAGTCCAGGAACACCACGCTTATCCAGATATGCGCTTCTCCAAACGGCTCAGGATACACGTTATCCCTGTCCCCTGACTTGGTCAGGGACTGGACCCAGTGTCTCAAGCGGCATCCTCCAATCTCCAGGCTTGTAGCTAGATCCATAGTTGCAGTGGGAGATGGAACTGCTGTTGGCTCCGGCATTCTCTCCCTTGGGGCACTCCAAGCTATTTCAGCTTGTCTTACACAGATTGACACGGTTACACGTACATCTGTGCCGCAGGTGGCATCCTTAACCTCTCAAATGTCTGCATTTGCTTCTTACGCGATTCAGATTGTCCTGGACTCTGCGAACCGTGCGGCGGTAGCCTCCGCTACTCCGTGTTTTTAAGCAGAGCCTGGTCTGCTCGTTAAGTGAATGGAAGGCAGATTCTGCTTCCAAAAAAGGTTGCCTACCAGTTGCCTTTTTCTGCTGACCGACTGTTTGGTGAATGTAACCATTAAACAGTCCAGGGGTAAGGATTCATCCTTTCCTCAGCCCGGACACAACAAACCCCAACAGAGCAAGAGGCAGTCGGGGTTTTCGGCCTTTTCGAGGCTCGGGCAGGTCCCATTTTTCCTCGTCCAATGTGGACTCAAACGGATCAGAGGAGCTCAGATTCTTAGCGGGCTCAGTCACGCCCAAAAAATCGACAGTCTGAAAACCCGCTTCCAAAGCGGCTTCCTCATGACTTGCGGCCTCGGTCGGTAGCAGGCTCTCCCGCCTTGGCGATATTTAGCTGCCATAGGTCAATGACCATTGAGTGTGAGACATTCTGTCTCACGGGTACAGGATAGAGCTCACTTCTCGTCCTCCAACTCGATTCTTCAGAATTTCTCCACCTCCCGGCCGAGCCGCTGCTCTTCTGCAAACAGGGTGCACTCTATAGGCAGAAAGAGTGATGACCCCCGTTCCTCTTCAGGAACAAGGTCACGGTTTTTACCCCAAATTCTTTGCGGTACCTATAACAACGGGCCGTTCCGTCCCGTTCTGGATCTAAAAATGCTCAGCAAGCTCGTGGACACCAGGCGGTTCCGGATGGAATCACTCCGCCTCAAGGTCCCAAGGATATTTCCTAGCATCATTAGGCATCAAGGATGCTTATCCACACGTGCCGATTGATCCAGAGCACTAGCGTTTCTACGCTTCGTTATAGGAGACGAACACCTTCTGTTCGTAGCTCTACCTTCCGGCTAGCGACAGTCCCACTGGTCTTCGCCAAGGTCAGGGCAGCAGTAGTCACAGTCCTGCACTCTCAGAGTCACTCTGTGATCCCGTATTTAGACGATCTACTTGTCAAGGCACTCTCTTAGGAAACATGCCAACACTGCCCGAACGTTGCGCTGGAGACTCTCTAAAGTTTTGGGTGGATCATCAACTTTTTAAAGTCAGATCCGACCCCGACCCTATCGATGACATATCTAGGCATAGAGTTTCTTACTCTCTCAGCGATAGTGAAGCTTCCGCTAGACAAACAGCATTCACTACGGGCTGCAAGCTCTTCTTTAAGAACCAGTCGCACACATTGAGACGCCTCATGCACTTCCTACGTAAGATGGTAGCAATGGAGGCAGTTCCTTTCGCGCAGTTTTACTGCGTCCACTACAATAGGACATTCTCCGCCAATGGGACGAGGAGTCGACGTCCCTCAACAGAGTCGTCGTTCTTTCTCAGGCGGCCAAGGAATCTCTACGGTGGTGGCTTCTTCCCACCTCTTGGTCAAAAAGAAGGTCCTTCCTATCCCCATCCTGGGCGATAGTTACGACAGACGCGAGTCTATCAGGGTGGGGAGCAGTTTCTCTCCACTACAGCGCTCAGGGTACGTGGACTCAGCAAGAGTCCACCCTTCAGATCAATGTTCTTGAACACAGAGCAGTGTATCTTGCCCTACAAACCTTCCAACAGCGGCTGGAAAGCAAGCATATCCGACTTCAGTCGGACAGCTCCACAGCGGTGGCATACATCAACCACCAAGGAAGAACGCGCAACCGGCAAGCCTTCCAGGAAGTCCGGCAGGTTCTGATGTGGGTGGAAGACACGGCATCCACCATATCCACAATTCACATCCCAAGTGTGGAAACTAGGAAGCTGACTTCCTAAGTCGCTGAGGTGTGGCCGAAAGAGTATGGTCTCCTCACCCGGACGGTTTTCAGGAGATCTGGCGCCGCTGACAGAGGCTGGACGTCGATCTAATGGCGTCACGGCACAACAACAATGTGCCAGCTTCATGGCACGGTTTCACAATCATCGAGCTCTGGCGGCAAACGCCTTAGTTCAGCATTGGTCGCAGTTCCAGCTACCTTAGGTGCCACCTCTGGCATTGTTGCCCAGAGTACTGCGCTAGATCAAGACCGACTGCGGCCGCGCCATCCTCGTCGCTACAGATTGGCCGAGGATGTTGTGGTACTCGGTTCTGTGGTGCCTCACGGTAGGCTAACCGGGGGCACTACCAGACCAATCAGACTGGTTGTCTCAAGGGCCATTCTTCCATTTGAATTCTACGCCCCTCAACCGGATGGTGTGGCATTGAGTCCTGGAACCTAGTGTCGTCAGGATTACCTCAGGACGTGGTTGCCACCATGAGACAGGCTAGCATACCAACGTCCGCCAAGATTGACCACAGGACGTGGAAGATATTCTTATCTCGGTGCTCGGCGCAGGGTGTTTCTCCCTGGCCGGTTGCATCGTCTATGTTTCCTTCCTTCCTGCAATCTAGGTAGGAAAATGGGTTGTCGCTCAGTTCCCTTTAGGGACAAGTCTCAGCGCTATCTGTATTTTTTCAGAAACGACGACTTCCTCAGGTACGCACGTTCCTACGGGGAGTTTGTCTTCTCAGCACTCCGTACAAGCGGCCGTTAGAGCCCTGAGATCTGAACAAGGTTCTAATTGCTCTCCAGATGCCGCCTTTCGAGCCTTTGAAAGATGTCTCCCTTCCCGCTTTTCACGGGAAGTGGCCTTCTAGTAACGGTCTCGTCTCTTAGGAGAGTGTCCGAGCTAGCGACGCTCTCATACAAACTCCCTTCCTGGTCCTTCACCAGGACAGGGTAGTTCTGCGTCCGGTTCCGGAATTTCTCCCTAAGGTGGTATCCCACTTTCATATCAATCAGGATATCACCTCACCTTCTTTGTGTCCTCGTCCAGTCCATCAATTTCAGAAAGATTTGCATCTGTTGGTTCTGGTGAGAGCACTCAGGTTCTACTTCCCGCATGGCGCTCCTGCGCCACCCGGATGCACTCTTTGTCCTTGTCGCTGGTCGGCGTAAACAGTCGCAAGCTTCCAAATCCACCCTTGCTCGGGGGATCGAGGAACCAATTCTTGAAACCTACAGTTCTACTGGGCTTCTGGTTCTCTCAAGGCCGAAGGCCCATTCTATCAGAGCCGTGGGTGCATCCTGGACATTACGGCACCAGGCTACGGCTCAGCAGGTGTGTCAGGCACCTACCTGATTGGGTCTGCATACTTTTACCAAGCATTTTCAGGTGCATACCTACGCTTCGGCAGACGCCAGCCTAGGTAGATAAGTCCTTCAGGCGGCAATTGCCCACCTGTAGGAAAGGTACTCACGAGGTATTCTTTTACCCACCCAGGGACTGCTTTTGGACGTCCCAATTGTCTGGGTCTCCCAATTAGGAGCGAAAAAGAAGAAGGGAATTTTGTTTACTTACCGTAAATTCCTTTTCTTCTAGCTCCAATTGGGAGACCCAGCACCCGCCCTGTTTTCTCTGGGTTTTTCTGTTTTTTCGGGTACACATGTTGTTCATGTGGTATGGTTCAGTTCTCCGATGTTTCCTCGGATTAAATTGGTCTTTAAACCAGTTATTGGCTTTCCTCCTTCTTGCTTTGGCACTAAAACTGGTGAGCCAGTGATCCCACTGGGGGTGTATAGCCAGAAGGGGAGGGGCCTTACACTTTTAAGTGTAATACTTTGTGTGGCCTCCAGAGGCAATAGCTATACACCCAATTGTCTGGGTCTCCCAATTGGAGCTAGAAGAAAAGGAATTTACGGTAAGTAAACAAAATTCCCTTCTTTTCCGGCGTCTGTCGCCCATTTGTGAAGTTAGGTTTGCCTGCTTCTCAGTTGTCTGTTTATTCCCACCCATGGACTGCTTTGGAACGTCCCATGGTTTGGGTCTCCCATGGAAGGAACGATAAAGAAAAAGAGAATTTTGTTTACTTACCGTAAATTCTTTTTCTTGTAGTTCCGACATGGGAGACCCAGCACCCTCCCTATTGCCTGTTGGCAGGTTTCTTGTTCCGTGTGTCTTCACCGGCTGTTATTGTTGTAGACAGAGGTTCCGGTTCTTCCGGATTTTACTCTGTCTCTTCTTGTGGGTGGATGTCCTCCTTCAGCTTTTGCACTAAACTGGCTAGATCTGGCTAGCAGGGGGTGTATATGCTAGGAGGGAGGAGCTACACGTTTTTGAGTGTAGTAACTTTGTGTGTCCTCCGGGGGCAGTAGCTATACACCCATGGTTTGGGTCTCCCATGTCGGAACTACAAGAAAAAGAATTTACGGTAAGTAAACAAAATTCTCTTTTTTTTAATATATATATATAATGTGTCTTTAATATATTTTAGATCTATATATAACATTTTTGGGGAATTTGTATTCCTTTGTAACTTAGGCATCCATAGGATCCCTAGTTACAGGAGAATACAGACTGATTTGGGTCTGATCGGACAGCCAGAGACTCAACCTTCTTGACTGCAGGCATTTTAACCCAGTGCTGTAAATTTACAATTGTGAAGGATTAAAACCCAGGACTAGGAGTGTAACTTTATAGTGCTTGTCCTCCCTGCCTCCGGCTCAGCTACAACCAGGGGGTGTCTTGCAGCTTAACAAAAACTGCAATAGAGAGAAAAGGATATGCCGCAAACATTTATCATGTATGAGCAGGATAGATGACAAATGTAGGATTACTTGGTCACAAGACCGGGGGGGTCTCGTGTCCCTGGGAGCCATAAACTAACTGGCTTTTCAGCACCATTTATGCTTAAATTGGGGACCCTTCTTTTCGTGATTGGTCGTGGTCTTTGAAGTTAGGGGTACTTTGCACACTGCGACATCGCTAGCCGATGCTTGCAATGCCGAGCGCGATAGTACCCGCCCCCGTCGCACATGCGATATCATGTGATAGCTGCCGTAGCAAATATTATCGGTACGGCAGCTTCACATGCACTTACCTGCCCTGCGACGTCGCTCTGGCCGGCGACCCGCCTCCTTCCTAAGGGGGCTGGTCGTGCAGCGTCACAGCGACGTCACACGGCAGGCGTCCAATAGAAGCGGAGGGGCGGAGATGAGGGGGACGTAAACATCCCGCGCACCTCCTTCCTTCCGCATAGCCGGTGGAGGCAGGTAGGAGATGTTCCTCGCTCCTGCGGCTTCTCACACAGCGATATGTGCTGCCGCAGGAACGACGAACAACATCGTATCTCCTATTGGTGCAACATTATGAAAATGACCGATGCTACACAGATCACCGATTTACGACGATTTTGCGATCGTTTATCGGCGCATCTAGGCTTTACACGTTGCGACGTCGTTACCGACGCCGGATGTGCGTCACTTTCAATTTCACCCCGACGATATCGCAGTAGCGATGTCGCAGCGTGCAAAGTACCCCTTAGACTCCCAGTGATTGTACATTTATTGCCTATCCTTATGTTACCAGTTTGCCGCAACTCTTGGTTGCCCAAAAGTGACAGTGCAGCCGAAACCTGAGGCCCCCACTCCTCCATGATCTGTGCATTTGTTTCTCCTTTTTTCCCTCAGTACGTATTGAAGCCGACATTCACCAAAGCTCAAATCAGTAATCTGGACAAACAAGCCAAGCTGTCTCGGGCATATGATGGTACCACCTACCTACCGGGCATCGTGGGGCTCAACAACATCAAAGCTAATGACTACGCCAATGCCGTGCTGCAGGTGAGGATCTCTCATGTTCATACAGGGTGAAATCATGACCAATGAGCTAAAACTTGTCAGGGCATGCTGGGAGTTGTAGTCATAAAAGAACAGGAGAGCAAAAAATGTAATACCTTGTTATAGAGTTATCAATGGAGAATGAGCCCATTCTCAGAATCAGTGGGTGACGTCATAAAGGAGACCCCTCTTAGGGAAGTATCTATATCCCTAGATCACTAAAAAATATATAAAAGACTGTTAGTGAGGAATATAAATTATCAGTATGTCACCGTGCAGCAGCTTCTTTGCCTGATATGTTCTGTTTCCATTTTCTGTATTGTACATCTATTCCAGGCATTATCCAATGTTCCCCCGCTGAGGAATTACTTTTTGGAGGAAGAAAACTATCGTGGAATTCAACGGCCTCCAGGGGACATAATGTTCCTCTTGGTACAGAGGTTCGGAGAGCTGATGCGTAAATTGTGGAACCCCAGAAACTTTAAGGCGCATGTGTCACCACATGAGATGCTGCAGGCCGTGGTTCTCTGCAGCAAGAAGAACTTCCAGATCACTAAACAAGGTAAGACCGGAGCGCTGCTCCTCTTTCGGCGTGGCCGGGGCGCTGCTCCTCTTTCGGCGTGGCCGGGGCGCCGCTCCTCTTTCGGCGTGGCCGGGGCGCCGCTCCTCTTTCGACGTGGCCGGGGCGCCGCTCCTCTTTCGACGTGGCCGGGGCGCCGCTCCTCTTTCGACGTGGCCGGGGCGCCGCTCCTCTTTCGGCGTGGCCGGGGTGCCGCTCCTCTTTTGGCGTGGCCGGGGCGACGCTCCTCTTTTGGCGTGGCCGGGGCGACGCTCCTCTTTTGGCGTGGCCGGGGCGACGCTCCTCTTTTGGCGTGGCCGGGGCGCCGTGTCTCTTTCTTTTTTTAAGACAACGGTCATGTGCAGTTTCATTTTAGTATAATTGTATGTTTTCTAGGTGATGGCGTCGACTTTCTTTCCTGGTTCTTAAATGCTTTGAACTCTGCTCTTGGTGGCACCAAAAAGAAAAAGAGAAGTAAGTAAATGCTCTTCATACAATTGGGAAGGGAGGTGAAGTTGGCAGGATACGTCCTGCAGTCCAGATGGCCAATTTGGTGGCATTATTTTGTGTTGTTCCCTTTAATAATTTAACATGTCATGTCCAGAAATCAGAAATGCTGTTTACCTGAAGGTATAGGGATAAATCCTGCACATTTTATATAAATTTATTTTCTTTATCGTTCCTTTGGGAGACACAGACCATGGGTGTTTAGCTTCTGCCTCCGGAGGACACACAAAGTACTACACTTAAAAGTGTAGCTCCTCCCCCTGAGCTTATACACCCCCTGGTGAGCAGACCCAGCCAGTTTATCGCTTTGTGTTCAGGAGGCATACATCCACACATGCATTCTCATAGATTTTTTCCTTTTGGAACGAGATTGAAGAGTGGGGTCCACGTCTGGACCCCCGGCATGTCCCTTCTCACCCCACTGTGTCGGCGGTGTTGTAAGGTTGATTCCTAGGCTGGAGCCTTACATGCCGCGCTCCTTCACCATCCCTCCTGGGCTCTGGCTTGAAGTGGGAGCCAGCACGGTCTCCATGCTTGGCAGGAGACCGGTCTCCATCCGCTGCCCTTCAGGACCCTGCTGGACCGGAGCACTCATCCCCAGGGACTTGGCCCTGCGTCTCAGCAAGCTAAGTACCTGAGACGTTTAGATTTCGGGGTCCCTGTACTTTATTGTTGTGGGAGAGTGTGCTTTCTGTGTTTTCTGACATTTCCGGCGGGTTCTCTAGCTGTCGCCTGAGAACCGCGCCGATGGTGCCTGCGCGTCGGCCGCGCCGCTCAGATTTAGGCCCCGGCTTCGCCGGAGGCCTAGTTTCTGTTTCACTGCTCTCGCATGTCACTCATGCAGAGGGACAGGCTCGGCTCCTCCCGGCGGCCGTTCTGTACAGGGGAGGGACACTCCCCACTGCAGTGTGTGTCCCCTCCCCTGTAGGTCTCTTTGGTCTTCAGATCCCGCTCCTCAAGCAAGTCCCGCCCCCTCTCTTCGCTCCGGCGGCCATTTTCTCAGCGTTCTCTCTGCGATCAGTCATTGCAGCGCTGGTCTGCAGCATCTCTGCTGAGGTGCTGTGCTTGGGGGTCCGGGCTTCGGGATCTGGAGGGCACACAACACCGCTCCAGCGGTCTGGTAAGCCACAACCGGTCTCCGGTTGTGGACCTCTGTATATACTCTGGGGTTCATTCTCTGGCAGAGCCCCCACTCCAGCAGCATGTCTCACACGAGGAGCAAGGCCCCAAAGCTTTATGCTGTATGCGCTGCATGTAAGCTCCTGCTGCCTGAACCGAGCACCTTCCCACATTGTGATGCCTGCTCTAACTTGGCGGTGCCACAGCCTGGAGTCTCACCCCCAGTGGTTTCTCAGGCTGCTCCTACTCCTGTGGCTGAACCCCCGGCTTGGGTAGAATCCTTTTCTAGGTCTATCTCCCAGTCTTTCTTTATCGTTCCTTTGGGAGACCCAGACCATGGGTGTTTAGCTTCTGCCTCCGGAGGACACACAAAGTACTACACTTAAAAGTGTAGCTCCTCCCTCTGAGCTTATACACCCCCTGGTAGCCAGTCCTAGCCAGTTTATTGCTTTGTGTCAGGAGGCATACATCCACACATGCATTCTCATCTGATTTGTTTGACTTTTGGAAAGAGTTTGAAGAAAAGCGGGTCCATGTCTGGACTCCCGGCATGTCCCTTCTCACCCCACTGTGTCGGCGGTGTTGTTAAGGTTGATTTACAAGGCTGAAGCCTTACATGCCGCGCTCCTTCACCATCCCTTCTGGGCTCTGGCTTGAAGTGGGAGCCAGCACGGTCTCCATGCCTGGCAGGAGTCCGGTCTCCATCCACAGCCCCTTGAGGATTCTGTTGGACCGGAGCACTCATCCCCAGGGACATGGCCCTGCGTCTCAGCAGGTAAGTACCTGAGACGTTTATGTTGGGGGTCCCGGTTCTTTATTGTAAGGGGAGAGTATGCTGTATGTGATTGTTTTAACTTTTCCGGCGGGTTCTCTAGCTTTTGCCTGAGAACCGCGCCGATGGTGCCTGCTTGTCGGCCTCGCCGCTTAAATTTAGGCCTCGGCTTCGCCGGAGGCCTAGCTTCCTTTTCCTGCCCTCGCATGTCACTCATGCAGAGGGACAGGTTCGGCTCCTCCCGGCGGCCGTTCTACACAGGGGAGGGACACTCCCCACTGCTGGGGCGTCCCTCCTTCCCTGCAGGTCTCTATAGCCCTCCAGTTCCCGCTCTTTTATAGGAACGCCCCTAGTCCTGCCCCCTCTCCGCTCCGGGGGCCATTTCTCAGGCAGAGTTCACTCTGCTCTGGGACATCCTGCATTCTGCATCTCTGCTGAGGTGCTGCGCACTGGGGGACCGGGCTTCGGGATCTGGAGGGCACACAACACCGCGCTCTGCGGTCTGGTAAGCCACAGCCGGTCTCCGGTTGTGGACCTCTGTATATTCTCCCTGGGGTTCATTCTCTGCAAAGCCCCCACTCCAGCAGCATGTCTCACACAAGGAGCAAGGCTCCAAAGCTTTATGCTGCATGCACTGCATGTAAGCTCCTGCTGCATGAGCCGAGCATTTATCCACACTGTGATGGTTGCTCTAACTTGGCGGTGCCACAGCCTGGAGTCTCACCCCCAGTGGTCTCTCAGGCTGCTGCTGCACCTGTGACTGAACCCCCGGCCTGGGTAGAGTCCTTTTCTAGGTCCATATCCCAGTCATTTGCTGAGTCCATGGGACTTTTGTCCAGGACTTTGATGAATATGCATCAGCATCCCTCACAGGGTGCCTCTAATACTCTTGACAGAGCACTCCTATCCTCTGACCTCTGTCCATCGGAGCTCACGGAGGATTCATCATCTGATCCCAGACCCCGTCCTTCTAAGAGAAGGCGCAGGGTTTCCCCCCCCCTCCCCATCCCACGGCTCTGTCTCAAGAGCTGACTCTCAAGATGAGGAGGATGCCCTCACTGGGGGCTCGGAGGCTATGTATCCCATCGATTTCTCTGAGGGTGACTCAGATCTTAGTGATTTGATTGCTTCTATTAATTCTGTGCTGGATCTCAATCCGCCAGTGTCAGAGGAGCAACTCTCTTTGGCAGAAAAACATCAGTTTACCTCGCCTAAGAGAGTGAAGAGTGTGTTCTTTAACCACTCCAGTTTTCAGACCGCTGTGACCAAACCCAGGGCCTGCCCTGACAAACGCTTTCCAAAGCGTGGTTCTGATGACCGGTTTCCCTTTCCACCTGAGGTGGTCAAGGAGTGGTCTCACTCCCCAAAGGTAGACCCTCCGGTGTCTAGGCTCTCAGCCCGGACCGTTGTGTTGGTGGCTGACGGCACCTCACTTAAGGATTCCACTGACCGTCAGATTGACCTTCTGGCCAAATCTGTGTATGAAGCTGCGGGGGCCGCGTTTTCCCCGACTTTTGCAGCAGTGTGGGCTCTCAAAGCCATCTCAGCTTCTCTAGAGGAGATGCATTCCCTCACCAAGGAATCTATGCCTGAGATGGTTACCTTAACTGCTCAGGCTTCAGCTTTTTCATCTTATGCCATGTCTGCCATGCTAGAGGCTGCTCACCGCACTGCGGTGGCTTCAGCTAATTCTCTTGTTATCCGCAGGATTTTGTGGCTTCGAGAGTGGAAGGCAGATGCTTCGTCCAAGAAGTTTCTTGCTGGGCTCCCTTTTGCTGGTTCACGGCTGTTTGGTGAACAGCTGGATGAAATCATTAAAGAAGC